>NC_053457.1:3718228-4048043 GCF_015227805.2 Hirundo rustica
GCTTTCCTTCTCATGCAACCTCATTCCTTCACTGTCAAGGAACAGATCTTTAAGCAAGAATATCTTTCCTGCTGGCTGGCAGCCATTCCTTATTATCTGATGAGTGGCCATGATTTTAGGAGACAAAATAGTCATGGAATAACAGAATGATTTGGGTTGGAAGGGACCTTAAGGATCATCCAGTACCAAACCCCTGCCACAGGCAGGGACACCTTCCCCTACCCCAGGCTGCTCCAAGCCCCATCCAGCCTTGCCTTGGGACACTGCCAGGGATCCAGGGACAGCCACAGCTGCTCTGGGCACCCTGTGCCAGGGCCTCCCCACCCTCCTCATACCCCATCTATCCCTGGCACTGGGAAGCCCTTCCCCCTTGTCACTCCATCTCTTAGAAAGAGTCTCTCTCCATCTTTCTTGTCAGCTCCTCCAGACACTGGAAGGCCACAGTTGGGTCACCCCAAAGCTTCTCCTCTCCAGGCTGAACAATGCCAGTTCTCCCAGCCTTTCCTCCCAGCAGAGCTGCTCCATCCCTCTGATCACCCTGGTGCCTCCTCTGGACTCTCTCCAGCAGCTCCAGGTCCCTCCTGTGCTGGTTCCCAGGGCTGGGGCAGCTCTGCAGCTGGGCTCTCACCTGAGCACAGGGCAGAGGGGCAGAATCCTCCCTCCTCTGCTGCCCATGCTGGGGCTCAGCCCAGGGCACGGGGGGGTTCTGCTCTCACCCCCAGCACCCCCAAGACCCTCTCCCAGGGCTGCTCCAGCTGCTCATCCCATGGATTGATCCTGGGAGTTGTCCTGATCCAGGTGCAGCACCAGCACTTGTTCTTGTTAGTTGTCAGCCTTTGAGCCTCACAGAGCCGAGGCAGCAGGGAAGTCAGACAGATGGGAGTGCTGCTGTGGGGACACCCTGGGTGTCACCTCCTGACTAAGGTCTGCATTAACCCAGGAGACCCAGAGCTGAATGTCCTCAATTCATTTGGTTTTAATTCTTCTCCCTAAAAAAACTAATTCCAACATGAGGGCAGACAGCAAAGCCAACAAGATCCCAATTCAGTGCATCCTCCAGACACCCCAACTTGGTCATTCTCAAGCAGATGAGCCCTGCAGATACGGAACAAGCTGGCAGTGGCCTGGCTCAGCCAAGGCCCACGGAGCAGCCCAGGTGAGCAGATCTCCGTGAGCATGTCCCTGTCCTGGGCACCAGGAGTGGGGCCAGGCAGAAATAAGCTGATGGGAGTCTTATCTGGCATGGAGAGAGGCAGGAAGGCGAAGGGGTGTGGTAGAGACTCAGAGGAGGTGGAGGGTGTGGATTTGGAGCAACTCAGCCTGCTTTTGGGTCACCCCTCCACACTGGGAGATGATGTTACCTTTGGGAGTTCCTTGTGCACCTTGCCTCCCACAAGGAGGGTGTCCCTCTTCGCCCTGAACTTCCCTGGCTCACGTGCAGCAGCTGATGCTTGTGCTGAGCAGGCAGTGCTGCATTGTTGCTGTAGCTGGGTGGCATGGAGGCAACCAGGCTCTGGATTCTCTCTCTGTTGGCATCACATCTCAGCTCACCGGTGCAAAGCCATGTCAGCAGAGTGATTCTTGATTCGGGGACACACTCAGTGCTAAATCTCTTTAATCTAGGTGCATTGCCAGGTCCCTGCTGCTCCTTTTAAAGTGTGGGCTTTTCAGAGGCACTTTCTGCTCTTCTGGGCAGTCCTTTGCCTTCTGAGCATGTAAGTAGGGAGCAGTTTATTCTCACAAGGAAAGCAACGGGTTTTTCCATAGCTGATGCCACATTTTGGTTAGCAATGGGAGAACTGGAAAAGGAATGACACATACAATTACTGCTTTCTGCAGAAAGGGCTGATTTCAGATCTCACCCGTGCTGTCCTAATGGACAGAGAGTGCTCCACATGCTCTCCCCTCTGGCATGGCACCGTTCAAACTTGTGTGATACAGCCTGTTCTCCCAGAAAACACAGAAACCTCTGGGGATCCTAAGTGGTTTGACCTCTTTGCAAGCAGCGTTTCTGGTCTTGCAGTGTGGCTTCACCCTGTGTGGGCAACATCATCAGCGTGGCCACCCCATAATTATGTGGTTGCCTTTCTGGAACATGGCAGGCCCTTCCAGTTCTGGAGCAGCATGACCCCATGCAGCAAATCAGTCAGGCTGTGGAATGGCTTGGAGATTCAGAAACCCAGGGATAAACTCAGAAAGCCTCAAAACCCAGCCAAGATGGGTTTTCCAAGGGTAAAAGTAAATTTAAATAAGAATTTCTTTTTCCACATAAGTAAGAGGAGGGCAGAAACAACAGAAACTATGTGGACCTATGCTCTATATATGGGAAGGTAAATTTCTTGGTGGTATTTTCACCAAAAAATACAGGCACAAAGAAGGCTCAAAGATTCAAGCATGCTAAAGGCAGGGGACTATTCAGTATAGTGAATCATGAAAGAAGTGGACAGGACAAGGGGAAATGGCCTCAAGCTGTTCCAGAGGAGGTTCAGTTTGGACACCAGGAGGAATTTCTCCATGGAAAGGGTGCTCAGGCCTTGGCAGTGGCTGCCCAGGGAGGTTTGCAGTGCCCATGGCTGGAGGTGTCCAAGGAAGGGCTGGAGGTGGCATTGAGTGCTCTGGGCTGGGGACAAGGTGGGCATCGGGCACAGCTGGGACTCCATGGGCTGGGAGGGATTTTCCAGCCTCAATGATTCTGGAATTCTATGAACCAGCAAGAATCAATCAATGAATCAATGAATCAATCAATCAATCCAGTGCCAATCTTTTTAGTACAGTTATGTCAGACAGGGTTTGGGGTTGGATGGC
This sequence comes from Hirundo rustica, assembly GCF_015227805.2. NCBI lineage: Eukaryota > Metazoa > Chordata > Aves > Passeriformes > Hirundinidae > Hirundo > Hirundo rustica. Next base: position 3,721,034 of record NC_053457.1, read on the forward strand.
CAAAGAAGACCATGGTAAGGAAGTTTGCTGACAGCACAAAGATTGACAGTGCCCCAGTACAGAGAACAAGTCAGAGATAGGATGAAGTTTAGCAGAGAGAAATTATTGCAGCAAGCAGGGATTTCTCCTGGAAGCTCATCAGCTCAGTAAGACAAAGGGAGAGGAAGGCTTGGACAGACCTGCAGATCTCCAGGCAGCTGGGAGCCCTCGGTGTGGCACGGCCACGTAACGGCAAACCGGAGTTTGAGGTGAGTCAGAAGTGACATTATCAGGACACAGGAAGAGATTAACACTCCCCATTGTGGGTGGCCACAGCCACCCATGGGCAGGAACTGCAGGGGAGCACTGCTGGGTGGTGCACAGCTTCTGAGAGGGCACTCAGATGGCTGCAAACCAGACGTGAGTGAACATGGACCAGGCATCAGGAGGATTCTGGGCTGGAAGGGGGTGCTTTGGGAGAAGCCTTCCAGCAATAAATGCCCCAGCTGACCACAGGATGAATTCAGCAATCTTGGTGAGAGGAAGGAGGTGTCTTGCCGGCCTCTGATGGCAGACACTGGGCTTGGTGAGCTGGGATGTTTTCATCCTGTCCGCTGTTCTTCTACTCTGCTTCCAACCAGAGGTTCCAGCCTGCAGCTCTTTTACAACCCTGCTCTTGCCCAAGACAAAAGGGATGTTATACTAACAACAATAGTGTGACTTCCCCTGACCAGTGCCATCCATCCCCGTAGGAAAACGGGGGAGGGGGGGAAAGCTGTGAAAAAGCTTCAGAAAAATTCAGTGTCAGGAGTTGGCATGAAATGAGTCCAACTGTATCATGCTGCCTTCAAAGCCACATCTCATTAAATCATTCAGGAGGAAGGACTGGAAATGGGGGCAGTTTGCCAAGTTATTCAGCAGATGTACAGTCACGGCTGGTCAGCAGCTTTCTAAAATTACCACAGTCATCTGAGACAGATTTTCTTCATGAGCAAGGCAGCTTTTTAATAGATTCAGGAAACAAAATGTTGTCTGGTAACATTTCTCCTAATTTTAAGGCAGTAAATTATCCTTCTGATACTGCTTTTCAATTCCTTCTACATTTTCTGTTCCTGTTCAGAATTTTTATTTTCTTTTTAAAAATGCTGATTACCCTCATTTACCCTTAGGAGAGTGAAGGCCATGCTAACTTCTGTCTAGTTGTAAAAGGCTGGTTTATAGGGAATTATTCCAAGAAGTTTGGAGGCCATTTAAATACTGTTCAAAATTTCTTATTTGGTCTAGTTAACTTTTGTCACTATTTTTTCCACGGGAAGTAACAACTTACTGCTGCTCACTTTGCTTCTCTGCCTGCTTTTCACTGCCCTGTTTTATGAAGCTTAGTTTTCATCTCCTCTAGACTTGAGAGATGGTGAGGCATCAGGAAGCCAAGGAAATCATTGTACTTACCAATACACTCTCACAAGAGGAGAAGCAGATGTTGAGAGTGAACTCCCAGTCCCTTCAGTGTTAGAATGAAGACAGGTGCTTGTTCTGTCCTCCCCAAAGTCTGCAACCATGCCAAAGGTACATCATGGTTCTGGATGCAAGGGCAATCCATACCAATTTTCATACAATCACAGAATCACAGAATCACAGAATCCAGGATCACTGAGCCCAGCTTTGATGCCCACCTTGTCCCCAGCCCAGAGCACTCAGTGCCACCTCCAGGCCCTTCCTCGGACACCTCCAGCCATGGGCACTGCAAACCTCCCTGGGCAGCCCCTGCCAAGGCCTGAGCACCCTTTCCATGGAGAAATTCCTGCCCATGTCCAACCTGAGCCTCCCCTGGCCCAGCCTGAGGCCGTTTTCCCTTGTCCTGTCCCTGTTCCCTGGCAGCAGAGCCCGACCCCCCCGGCTGTCCCCTCCTGTCAGGGAGTTGTGCAGAGCCACAAGGTTCCCCCTGAGCCTCCTTTTCTCCAGGCTCAGCCCCTTTCCCAGCTCCCTCAGCCGCTCCTGGGGCTCCAGCCCCTTCCCCAGCTCCGTTCCCTGCCCTGGACACGCTCCAGCCCCTCCAGGCTCTGTGGCCGGGAGGGCCGGGAGCACTGGACACAGCCCCCGAGGTCCCTCAGCAGTGCCAGCCCAGGGTTCGGGCCCTGCCCTGGGCCTGTGGCCACCCCATGGCCGGCACAGCCCAGGGGCCATTGGCCTCCTGCCCCCCTGGGCACCTGTCATGGGTTAGTACAGTTTGTTTTTTTAGTTATAGAGGAATGTAGAATAATTCTCCAGGTCAGGACCTGGGAATTGCTTTAAAAAGGACAGGGACCTATCAGAGGGTTAGTTGGAATATTGGCATCTGTTTTGACCACTGAAAATTGTTGGCTGCGACTTTGGGAAGTACCATATAAACCCCTTGATTTCCTGTAAGTGGATCCTTTTCCTTCTTTCCTTTGGCCAGAGAGGGACAGGTAACATCGAGCTGGGCCTGCCGCTCCCCTGTTTTGCGGGGAGCTGGCCTGAGACCTGGCCGGATTCCATCGGCTCCCGGGTGGCGGGGGAAGGAGAGGTCGCTGCTTTACAACAACTACTTTCTCTAAACTTCCCTGGAGCAGGGAGGGATCTCTGCCAGGCCCCTGATAGGAGCCATGGGCACCATTTAGGCTGAGGCCACCCCGATTTACACCGAGAGGTGGGCTGAGAAGGCATTTATGATCCTGCCTGGGTTTTTTTTGTGATTCCAGACTGCCCAAGTGCTCTTATCTCTGATGTTTCTGTGTGAGTTCTTCCTCCCTCACCAGCACGGCCTTGAACATCTAATACCACGAGCTACCACAGGAGAGAAGAGACTCTGGGCAGATTTAACCCTTTCCTGGCAACATGAAGCTTCCATGGCTTGGCCCTTCTCTGAGAGAGAAAAGAAAAGGACAGAGCGAACATAAAGAAGAAACAGCATGAAGTCAGTAAAGTGAGAGTGAAAAGACTATTGGGACAGAGGGTTGAAGAGCTGGTTGTTCCATTCTTACTTGAGCCATAGAAATTAACTCTATATTTAGATCATTCCTTTAAATCATGGGAAAGATATGCATTTGGGGAGATGATTGTTTTGATTTGTGTGTGGATTTGAGCAAAGGTGTTTGTGATGGACTAAGTAATATCCTATAAGATGCTTGAACAGAGATAGAGATGAGAAGCCCCCTGTGCCAGTGAAAAAAGTGAGACGATATCTCTGTACCTTGAGATGAAGAATCCTTTGCCTTTAAAGTTATTCATCTTTAAAAGGTGACACCCCAATATGCAAAAGTCTAAGACCCATGACCCATAAGCAGCTTGAGAACCTGCTAATGGGAGGGGTCGCAAAGGCAGGTTTCTCCAGGCCGCTGTTTTTGTCACAGTTAAAAAACCCACAAGAGAACTGTTCCAGGTTGTCAGTGGGATCCATGGCTCTAAGAGAGACTTCTCCTAATGAATTGATGAAAAACTATTGTCAGATAGTGAAACTGACTGAAAATTACAAGTTTTGTCTCTTTATGTTGTTTTGTAGGAAAGTGAAGAGTTTGTAAGGGGAGGGAAGAGTGTTTTTGGAGTTTCATTCTGTTTTGTTTTAATTTTTTCCCCAACTTTCTTTTTCTATTCTTTTAGTGGGTGTTAATAAAACTGTTTGTTCATTTTTAAGGTTAAGCCTGCTTTGCTTTTCTCCTAGTCTCTCTCCCACAGAAAAAGAGTAAGTACTAAGACCAGAATTTAGTGAACATGAAACCATTACAGCACCCCCGGGCTCCCGTGCAGCCGCTGGCACAGCACCCCCAGGGCCTTTCCCGACGGGCCCTTTCCAGCCCCTGTGCCCCAGCCTGGAGCTGCAGGGCCTGGGCTGAGCCCGGGGCAGGACCTGGCACTTGGCCTTGCTGATCCTGAGCCCATGGATCCAGCCTGTCCTGATCCCTCTGCAGAGCCTCCTGCACATCCACACTCCCAGCCAGGCTGGTGCTGTCTGTGGAGTTACTGAGGGCACCCTCGGTAGCTCTCACTCTGGAATCTGTTCCCTGCACTCAGTCTACTTGGTTTCGGCTCTTACATATTGTGCAGTTTTTATGTTGCCCAGACAGTGTGGGTTGCAAACAAAACATATCATCCATTTATACTTTTGGAAAGGTTTTGCCCCACTCAAAGCCAGGCTGAGGCTGCTGGCAAACAGAGCTCTGCAGAGGAAACATATTGTTTTGCTCCTAGTTCTTCCCAGGGCTCAGCTGATGCTGTGTTTCAGAGCACAGATTCCAATAACCGGAGTGAAGCAGCACGTCAGCCACCGGGCTCTTTCTGTTAGCACTGTTAGCAGTCACACCACAAAAGGCAAATGAACAGAAAGAGGCATTCAGCTGGGGCTAGCTGAGTCTTAGTCTTTTGTCTGGAAAATCCTTAACATCCCCATTGAGGACTGGGGTAACAAATTAAAAACTTTTGTCTGCTTGGCCCTCTGAATCAGTGCATGCCAGTAACACAGTGAGCATGGATAAAGGAAAAGGGAGTTGTGGGCTGGGTTTACCGTTCATTAAAGTAAAGTCATTTACTCTTCTTCACACAGGGCTGAAAAGGGCTGCCCGGTGCAGCAGTGCTTGGGGCATGGATTTGGACACATGTTGCGGGTGGAGGAGTGGTGCTGCTATATCTTGCTTTGGGAATTACTGAGTCCCGCGCTGAAAGCAGAAAGCTATGAAAATCATCTTATTTTCTTTATGTGTGTATGGAAAATCCACTCAACCCCAAATTTAAACAATGAATAGGATGTTTTGCCCTTCAGGTTTCTCGGTGTTTGCAGGTCTTTTGTTACAGAGCAGTCAAAGCCTTTCCTGCTAACGACAGGGATGAACCGATGGCCCCTGACCCCCAGACTGCAGCTGGGGGGTTCAGGGTGGATGCGGGGTAGCACACCTTCCATGGAATTACACAATCACAGAATCATTATGGTTGGAAAAGGCCTCCAAGCTCTCCAACCTTTGATGGAACACCGGCATGCCCACTAAGCCAGCAGCCCCGGGAGAGACACCAGGAGAGTTTAGGAACCTCCCTGAAACAGCCCATGAATGAGGGACCAGTGCAACACTGAATGAAAGAGATGGGAAAGCTTCCTTTGAAGCAAAACAGGGGAAGGTATTGCTCAAATTCCTGTTTGATAGGAAAAACAGCGACCCAAGCAATTGTTTTGTGTTGTCACGCTGAGGAAACAAACCTCTGTGCGCAGAAACCAGCCACGTGGGAGGTGCTGCCTGATAACGTGGTCAAACCCCAGCAGTTTTCTTCTTGCTTTTTGTGGGAGGTTACAGGGGCTGTGGTGGTTTTGTTGAGGGCACTGGGCTGGTCCATTCAGGAGCCATGAACTCAAACTTTAGTTTCACAAGCAGCAGGGTCTCTTTTTAAATCACTGGTTTTATGTCTGGGGAAACAGTGCTGTATAGAATGGAGCTCTTATTTCTCTTGGCTTTCCAGACATCTGCCCTGATTGAATGTCTGCTTGTTTCACTCCTGTCAGGGTAGAATCTCTTCTTTTTGGCAGATTTCCCGTGCTGGAATTCACTTTTGCAGTTGATACGTTAATGGCGCATGGCTGCGAATCGATTTTGTAAAACCTTTTACTTTAAATGCCAGGATAATAATTTACTGTGCTTGTCATTGGATCTCTTTTTGCTTAGGCACTCCCTGCACTTCTTCAGCCATGGATGTGAAATAAGGCTCAGTGAAATTTGGCAGGATGTGAGCTGTAGCATTAGTTGTACAAGGTGTTAGTACCCAAACCCATCATTTGGGAAGGCTCAGTGCCTCTCCTCCATAAGGTGCTGTTACACATGTTCACTACATTAACACAGGCACCTTTGTGGAAAATGTTCTTCAGTATTCCCACAAGCCATGACTGTCAAATAAATTCACTTGTGAACTGATTCTGTGTGGAAAGGGAGTCTTATACCCATTGATCATAATGAAAGGAATTCCTTAAGCACTATGGAAAACAGCCACCTACAATTATCACTCAGTAATTTAAAATGCCAGTTGCTTTCCTTTCTGACACAGAAAATATATGTCTATGTGTGCAATAAAGGTATTTAATGATCACATGCTGCATTAACAGGATAGGAAAATTAATCCCATCGAATATAAAAGTATAAATATCATTAGCTGAACCAAGATGAATGTGACGTTCTTGGTGAGTGAGTCTATTTTTGGGAAATCACGGGGTTGGAATAACATTAAAATAAAAAAGAGGTGACACTTGGCTCTTCTAACTAACTGTAAAATATCCCCTTTTCCACTAAGAGGTTGCAGCTTGTCCCTTTCATAAAGCCTCTGGTTTAGCCTCTCTATAATTTCAGCCTGAGAAAAACTTCAGGGTTGAAGCAGACCCTCTGACTACAAACCATGGAGTGACAGGACAAGGGGGAGTAGGTGAGATCAGCTACTAGAAAGAAACCCTTCCCTGGCAGGGTGGGCAGGCCCTGGCACAGGGTGCCCAGAGCAGCTGTGGCTGCCCCTGGATCCCTGGCAGTGTCCAAAGGCAGGTTGGACATTGGGGCTTGGAGCAGCCTGGGACAGTGGAAGGTGTCCCTGACATGGCAGGGATAGAATGAGATGAGCTTTAAGGTCCCTTCCAACCCAAGCCATTCTGTGATTTTGTGTAACCGATGTTGCTTATTTTTGCAGAAGAACTTGACAAAGCAGCTCAGCTTGTGCCACCCTTAACATTTCCTCTGACCTCCAGGACTACTTAAACTTCTCATAAGGTAATATTCATTTGGTTGGACTTAGACAAAGCTCTTGTTTATCTCATGGAATATTTTAAAAGCCAATCTGTTCCCTCTGTTGGTGTATTTTTACTCTGATTTAAATAGACACAGAACAAAGCACTTGTGGTCTGTGTGTTTAATGGGCTGTGTGTTTAAAGATCCTGCCCTGCCTTTTCTGGTCCTACCAAAGCTGCTGATGGCAGCCTGTATATCCTTTTGCAGCGTCTGTAGTCATTATAAATCTTCCTGCTAATGAACAGGGGTGTTCCTCAGAGTTTATTTAACCAGGAAAAAAGCTGGGTGCATTTGAAAATGTTTCACCGTTATGATTTTGAACCTCCAGATATTTTGCACAAGGAAAACACACTTTGCAAAAGCTTGATCCCACCAGCCAGGGTCGGAGATCTCCTGCTGAAGGCTCTCTGACTCCTGATGCACGTTGGCATTTGGCTGCTGAGGCAGCAGCAGAGTCAGGGAGCCCATTCCATCGCATGTGGTCGGAACAAGGGCTAATTCATTCCCGGGAATAACTTTGAACTGACACAGAAAGTCAGCGCTTCTCCGTGCTCAGGGAAGCCAGCTAATTTTTCCAAGGCCTTAGAGCAGGTTATTTTTAGCTGGAGATAACCATGGGCTGTTAAACACCCAGAGAAGCTGCGAGAAGCCCTGTGGCACCGGGAGAGTCCTGCTGCAGCAGCTCTGTGTTCCATGTGGGCCTCCACATCTGACTCCTCGTGCCCATTCCTGTGGCAACTACAGTTGCACAACAGCCCCCAGGGCATGGAGATAATAAAGCTGTTGTCACCTTAGCATCAGTGGGGTTTGAAAGAAGCCAGAGAAGAACCTTTCTAAGGTAAGGGACACCATGTGCCTGTGTGTGTGCGTGTGTGTGTGCGTGTGTGTGTGCGTGTGTGTGTGTGTGTGTGTGTGTGTGTGACTTTGCTGCTGCCAAGCAGACCAGGGCAGGAGGCAAACCCACCTATGCTCCCCTTGGCTTGGGGAGAAGGGTTCAGCAAATCAAAGGCAGGATTTGGCCCACTGATGTGTTTGGATACAGTAGATAGCAGACCTTTGGTGGTGAAAAATGTTCTTTAATCAGTATCTTTTACTTTATCTCCATTAACTCTGTTATGCTAATACAGTGTTACTGATTAAAGACCCTGAGCTTCCCTGTAATAGTCCTGAATTACTGTCAGGATAATGAGATTTCCATTTCTAAACGTCCTGTTCCTGCCATCCAAATCACATCTGCATTCATGTACATACCCAACAGGAATTATTCTCCCTTCCTGCATCAAAAATACCATGCCACACTCAGCTGGAACCAGCTTTTCCCTTGTTTAGTGCTCTGTCCAGGACTATTACTATCAGTCCTGGGTTATTGCTGCTGTGTATTTAAACATGCATTGAAGGACATTTGCAACTCTTGGTGCACAAGGCTGAGCTCTGAGGGACATGGGATACTGAGTGACACCCAATAAACTATTTGTGCTTATTAATCATGTCTAATAAATCCTCCTTGCACAAAGGGTGCTCCTATGGTGCTGATAATCACACCCAGTGATGGTTGAGCATGGAAATCAAATTGCTGCTGCAGAAAGAATTGTTTCCAGCAGGGCAGAGGCAACAGACAACAGCAATGCCATCAGAAAAGCGAGAGCAACAAAGGGAATGATGGCCAGGAGGCCTGAAAGTGAAGCCACCACACTGGCAGTGGCATTTGATACAGCCCTGTGACAATCCCCAGCTCCAAATCTGGACTCCAGCACAGCCCATCTAATGAGAGGAGTTTCAGCCACTTACAGCTTGTTTTAGGGTGAGGCTGCTGTGTTAGCCTGAACTTTTGGTGACCCCTCACAATGCCATCTCCACAATCTGCATTTTTATCCAAAAAATTCAGGGCAACCTCTCCCTTTGCTGGCTGCCAGGTCACCTGGATGTCACAGCACCCTCCAGGACAAAGCCCCAGCCTTGGCTGACTCGAGTGGCTTCAGATTTTCATTTTGTTCCAGCTGTCTCATTCCAAATCGAGAGCAAAGCTTATTTTTGCTCTGATTTCTGATGTATTAAACATTAAAAAGATGGTGGTTGTTATTAATGACATGGAAGCCTTTCCTAGCTGTAAGTTACCCTAAAATTGGATTCGAGCTAATGCAATTTCAAGGAAACATTTTCTGCTGTGATCTCCAAACAGAGGCCAAACACACGTTACACATCCTCTTTTATGCTCCTCACAATATTAGCCCAGTTTGCAGAACAAACACAATCAACCCTTAGCCCCCGGGCCGTGACCCGTGAATAGCACCGCTAATGGGATTGTGCCGCACACAAAACTCCCGCTGGATTTGATGGGAGCCGCTCCACCTCCTGCTTTCTTCCCACACACCCTCTGCCATCCTCCTCTCTCAAAAGGCACCCGCGGCCCGGGAGAGGGAGGTCTGAGCCGCAGCAATGCCTGAGCCACCAAGTTGCTTTGAGTTGCCTTTTCTTTCTTTAGCAGAGGTGGAAATTACATTTTTTTTACACTTATAAATTGTGTGGGCAAGCTGAAGGGGTCCAGGCTCAGCACGAGTGAGGCAGTTGTATAATTTTCTATGTTGTTTCATTTTCTATGGCTTATACTATTTTGCAATTCCACTCAAGTAATGTACTCTAGCTCCAGTTGGACTTTGGTGTTAAATCTTCAAGTTACCAATATTTGCCATCAAAATGAGAACCTTATCATCAGCTTCTCCCCTTGCCTCCTTTCTTCCTAAAAGCAGCACCAGATTATTGTATCCAGAGGCTGTTGAGGGGAAAACTGTAGAAGCCCCAAAGCTGGGAAAACGTTTGATGCTTGTCCTCACGTGGAGAACCTGATGCCCTCAAGATTTATTTGATTCTATATATTTATCAAGCTGGTAAGAGGATATCTACCTTTTTTATCTGATGTTTCCTTGAACGGATGAGAGGATCCAGACAGAGATTTATTCTGTTTTAAGGACAGAATCATAGAATACCCAGCGTTGGAAGGGACCCACGGGGATCGTCAAGCCCAGCCTCTGACCCTGCACAAACACTCCAACAATCCCACATGTGCCTGGGAACACTGTCCAAATGCTCCTAGAGCTCTGGTAGCCTCAGGGCCATGCCCATTCCCTGGGGAGCCTGGGCAGTGCCTGAACCCTCTGGGGGAAGAACCTTTCCCTAATACCATACTCTTAATTTTCCTCACTGGATGCATGGCAACAGCAGTATTGGGAAGGGAGCTCTGGAGATCTCCACTCCGGGGCAAGACTATTGCCTCCACTCGATCAGGAAAACCAGAAAATCTTGTAGTAGTAGTAGTAGTAGCAGTGTTATTATTATTGTCATTATCATCAAAAGAGGCTTGATTTATAGACCTTGTGCTAATTTGAGGAATGGAGCTGGCTTGGGGACACAAGGGCATAAATCACTAGGCAGCTTTAGGCACTGAGTTGAACATGATAACTGCTAAACCCATTTAGCAGAGGCTCATTCTGGTGTTAGTCCTGTTATCAGAGCTGCATTCACTGGGAACAGGAGCTCGATTTTAAAATACAGATAGCTTTCTTCCTTCAGGCTGGCTTGAAAGGGCAACTGCTGCCCCTACAGGGAAAAACGAGAAAATCCAGCTTGGGAATGAAACTCGTCCTCTCCCTGGGTGCCAGCACAACAGGAGCACAGAATCCCCGAACGGTTTTTTGGCAACGGCAGCTCCCAAAATCACATGAGGTGAAGGACAAATAAAGAGTGTGATATGAAAAAGTCTCCAGGATGGGATCCCAGGACTGAACAGGAAGGAGAGCTTCCACTGGTGTCTGCAACATCTCTGGGCTCAGCGAAAAATCACACAGAGCTTCACTGGGAGCCTCCAGGTATCCTTGTGCTCCTGCCCGTTGGGCACCATGGAGGTGACATGGTCTGGAGCTCAGTGGACTGGCACAGGGGACAGCCAAGTTTTTCTGGGTCTCCAGAGGAGGTGACTTGAAGATGATCTGGAAGCATCATCCTGTTTGTCAACTTGACATAAGGTTAAGGGGGGGCATTTCCTCCTGTTCTGCACTGGGGAGGCCATGGCTGGGCACTGGGACCAGTTTGGGGCTCCAAGGCAGCTCCAAAGCAAAGCGAGCCTGGGGACACACTGGCAGGGGTAGGTGGCAGCCAAGGAAAGCAAGGAGAGGCTGTGGGAACGAGGCTTCCACAGCCAGAGAGGAGGAGGCAAATGGGGATCCAACGGCCTCTCCTTCTGCTGAGAGACATCTTGGGGACATTTGGGATGGGCTCTGCTTGGAGAGGCACAGCTGCATCACGGGAAGCCCCAGCCAGCCCCAAGGAAACAATTCTTATTCTTACAAATTCACTGTTAACCCCTTGCCTCAAGAAATCTGCCTCTTCCCAGCCTCTGCCATGCAGTAAGCTCAGCCCAGAGCACTGGCAAAGCCATTCCCTTCAGTTTTCCCAGGATTTCAGCGTGTTGCTTGCAGAACAAACCTGCTGGCAAAGTGAAGGTAGGGAGCATCCGCAAGGTAATCTCTCCTGAAAGCCTGGAGCTAATCAGGCTTCCCTGAGTCACTGCAGAGCCACAGCACTGCTAAAATCCAACCTTGGTGCTGCTGATCTCCCAGAGCAAGGCTTTCTGCTCCTAACTCCTGCCTGCGGAGGTAACTGAGTTTTAATGACTCCATAATTAATGGCTTTTGGGTCGCTGGACCCGCCCGAGCAGTCAGGCTCCATCTGCAGGGAGGAGGATGCGGCAGTGCCGGCTTCGGTCCAGGCTCAGCTGAGCCCTGCTGGTGTGTCTGGAAAACCCTTTTTGGGAGAAGCACAGGTTTCCCAAGGAAACAGGCAGGCCGAGACATGCAGCACAGCAACGATCCACATCCACTTACACGTTTATTTATTCACAGGTCATGTAAGGGGGGCAAAAAAAGCTTTTGGAACTAGCAGCACTGGCATCGTGGGAAAAACCAAAGGGCTGGGGCATGTGAGCATTGTTTTGGTAGGAATTTCGAAGCAAATCAGATCCAAACTCCTGCCACAGCAGGAGCACAGAGATAATGGCCCCGTGGAGCTGCTGCTGTAACTCTGACGTCCCTGTCACCTCGTACCACCTGTGACCCTGCGACACTGAGAGGGGGGCACCGTGCCCTCCTCGGCCAGGCTCCTCCTTGTTGTCTCAGCAAGAGGGCTGCAAAGAACACGCTGGTGTTAAAGGGGGTTGTTAAAACACCCTGCTCCATGAACGAGTGCTGAGGAGCGGCTCCAGCCCGGGAACGCCTGGCGGGTTTTGACAAGCCTGGTCAGGAGCAGGAGGGGAGAGGAGGCAGCGCCAGAGCCAGAGACGGGGAGGAAAGGGTGAGGGATTTGATGAGCCTGGGAGCCGCCATTCTCAGGAAATACAGCACTTTCTGGAAACAGCTTTTTTTCCTAAGAGAAGCAAACCTCGTTAGCAGCAAGGGAAAGAGGGAGGAGAATAACTTCCCGGGATGCTGGAGAAGCGTCGCTCGCTGAAGGGGTTGGGAGCAGGGATATCTGCAGCTGGGCACCTGGAATCATCAGCTCCATCTCTCTCTCAGCCCCATGGCTACTTATCATCTCCACCCCAGTGGGAGCTGCAGCTTTTTTTTGGGGGATCCTCTGTCACCCATTCATTACCCCACGGGAAATGCCTGGCATGGCGCTAAAGGAAATGCTGTATGGATCCACTGAAGACACAGAATGGCGGTGCCCTGGGCTGTCCTGTTCTAGTCCTGAAGCCCAGGGACATGTCCAGTCCCCAGGACCCTGGGCAGAGCAGTGCCCAGCCTAGCCAAGACACTCCACTTCCAGAGGGATGTTCCAACAAGGCAGTGACAGCCTGTGCCTCTGGAAAACCCACCAGTCCCACCTGGAGAACTGCTGGCTTGCTTTCCCCTTGGAATTATTTTGTTTTCCTTCTTTTACCATCTTCCACACTTTGTCATTTTTCTCTTCTGTTTAAATGGAGAAATGTTTTTTGCCCTCCCTCCGTTAAGAGTTTCTCCTTTTACTTCCAATTTTGACGCATTTCCCCGAGACACGTGCTATTTTAATCAGAAGCAATCAGCCATTAAAACCAGATTAATTAAAGAAATGAGTTTACGTATTTTCCTAATGATCTGAAACAATCTTGCATTTATAATGCTGTTTGTCTGCAACCCATCACTGCTTAATATCCCTGATCAGAGAGGATGACGCCACCTCACCATTAATCACTGCTTGAATAACTAAGTAGCTGAATCGGAATCTCCTGCATCCTTTGGAAACAGGGATTTTGGCCTCTTTTCCCATTTATATTGCAGCTGACAGCCCTGTCCTGCAGTTCCTTAAAGCCACAGCATGTGGATTCACTGTGCTCTTTGCTGGACTCCATTCACCATGTATTTAATTCTGATTTTTTGCTCTGCTGCCTTGTTCTGAACAGCCTTTGCTACCATCAGGGGACAAGGACAAAGCCCTGTGGGACTCTACACATTTGAAGCAACGACCTCTCTGGCTGTTTCTATTTCTAAGGCTTTTAAAACCATCACAGTCAGTACAACCCCATCAAACATCAGGGTTTGGTGTAGAGATGCTGAATTAATGATGTCATATGGGGTCAAAATGATATCGAAATGATATCAAAATGACATCGCAAAGACACTGAGTTGATGATGCTGTTTGGTGTAAATGGTGTTGTGGATAAAGGCGTTAAATAAATGATGCAACCCGCAGAAATAATGTCATAAATACCATCAGTGAGGAAATTACGTCATCAAGTGATGGCATAAATTATATGTACAGGGTCATTGCTGCCCTCAAAGAAGGACCTATGGTGAGTGAGGTAAGATGAAGGCAATTGAAATTTTACTGAAGTTAGTTTAATATTAGTTCATTAATAAAGTGGTAGTATGCTAACAGTCAGCATACATTTCTAAATAAAAATACCTCTTCTGGTGGAACATCATTAATTTATGGATTATAAATCAATGCCTAATGATTGTGACTATTCGCATTTCACTGTTGATCCATTCATATTGATTCTGATTAATCAATTTATTCAAAGCTCCAGCAGGAGAACCCCTCAGCTGAGCTCATCCATGGGCAGGGACACCTTCCACCATCCCAGGTTGCTTCAAGCCCTATCCAACATGGCCTTGGTGCGGGCACACTCTTGGAATCTCCCCCACACTTGGGGCTTGGTTGTAGCCGGGCAGGAAAAGCTGTTTTCAGGAATAGGAGTGGCTCAGCAGGATTAAACCCATGCAGCAGCCCAGGACAGCTATTCTTAAGCCTCTTGGATGGCCCTTTGTCATTCCCAACAGGGAGGTCAGGCTCCCAGGGAACCAATTTGCACAGGCGACAGGTTCGTATTGTGTGCCGGAAAATGCCCATCCTGGGGGAACCACCCCAGAAAGAGGGGATTTATTGTACAACTACCCGACTACCCCAGGGAAGCGTCAACAACATTAATCCTATTAGAGCATTAGTGAGATGGGATGGAGAGAAACGATAGTCTGGAAGGAAACGTGAGCCCTGCTGAAAAGCAGGAACCCCCTTAAGAAATGTCCCTGTCTTGATGGCATCGCACAAGGGGAGCAAATGGAAAGATGAATTAGAACTGGGATTGCCAAGACCTCCAAAGGCCCCACTGCCCCAAGGGAGATGCACCAGCACCCCCGTAAGCCTTCCCTCTTCCTAAACACTTCCTGGTGCAACCAGGCTCGTGCAAGCCAGCCTAATCAACCTGGGAAAAACCAGAACAGAGCTGCCAGTATTAGATCTACTCACAAATAAAATCCCTCCGCAGGGATGAGAGAATCAAGGCTGTTGGCATCTGTTGTCCCCAGCACCACTCTCCTGGATTTCTCCAGACCCCTTCTCCAAAACCATTCTCTTCCATCTGCATTTCCCCTCCTAACTACCAAACAGTTTGCACTGGGTGAAAGCTGTTGCCTAGATCCTGAGGTCAAACAAAATTTGTCCACTCTTCACCAGCGCTGATGAAAATATGTGAGGAGCTGCAGGTCACAGAGGACCTCTAAATAAGTTCCAAGCTGGCTCTAAATTTGAGTTTTATTACACAAAGAATTTTCTCTCAGAATGGTTTAACTTGGTTTTTAGAAAGTGCAGGATCTGATAGCTCTTTACAGAGACCCAGGACACATTGTATCCCACCTGCCCCAGTTGATAAATTGCTATTTATTCAAGCTTAATTCTTAATTTTTCTAGGGTAATGTCTGCAATCACTTGTTGATTGGGATAAGTCACAAGGGTTTTTTCAGATTTTGTTTTGTTTATATGCCAAGATCAGCAAAACTGTCTCTTGCTTAATGTTACTGAGACACACCGGTATATCCAGTCCCTCCCATGTGTGTTGTCATCCTCCCATGCCTGGGAGAGGGGGAGCTGGATGTGTGACTCTGCTATCTCCACAATCTCCTGGCTGGAAAAATGCCTGAAATACGGGAAAAGTTTTAATCAGACCTTGCAGATCTTCCCACGCTGGGGAACAGCCCTGCAGGGAACCAGGCTCAGCACATGCAGGAACACTTCAGTGGGCACCAGGAAATGATTTTGACCTTTTGGCATGGAAAAAAACCCACTTTTGTATTAGAAGTCACAATTTGTGAAGCACAATGTTTGAAATGGGTGCTAATGTTCATGGAACAAAATTTGAGCCTCCTTCTACCTGGAGATGGTGACATCCAGGGGTTGCTCCTAAGCTAAATTGTCCTGCGACGTTATTTTAACTGAAATTTTATTAGTAATAACTGACTTCTCACATTTCTGGAGCTGACAGAGAACTGAAGCCCAATGGCCAGCCAAACTCCTGCAGAGTGGAATAAAGGCAGATAGCAGATTGCTCCAATCCTACACTCTGGCTTTGGAGATCTTGGGATGTGTTCATCCCAGTCCAGGATCACAAGGGAATTCTCCCCAATATCCCATCTATCCCTGCCCTCTGGCAGTGGGAAGCCATTCCCCCTTGCCTGGCACTATCTGCTCTTCTAAGAAGTCCCTCTCCGTCTTTCTCGTAGGTTTCATTTAGGTACTGGAAGGGTGCCAGATGGATTTAGGAGAACTCACACCCTGCTCCACCCCAGCTGCTCCAAGCAAGCTACACTGATGCTGGAATTTAATATTTTGAAGGCACTACATATGCTTGGAAGAGTTCAGGGTGGTTTCTTTGAGGCTACACCTCGAGAGCTGTGTCCAGTGCTGGGCCCTCCCGGCCACAGAGCCCTGGAGGGGCTGGAGCGTGTCCAGGGCAGGGAACGGAGCTGGGGAAGGGGCTGGAGCCCCAGGAGCGGCTGAGGGAGCTGGGAAAGGGGCTGAGCCTGGAGAAAAGGAGGCTCAGGGGGAACCTTGTGGCTCTGCACAACTCCCTGACAGGAGGGGACAGCCAGGGGGGGTCGGGCTCTGCTGCCAGGGAACAGGGACAGGCCAAGGGGAAACGGCCTCAGGCTGGGCCAGGGGAGGCTCAGGTTGGACATGGGCAGGAATTTCTCCATGGAAAGGGTGCTCAGGCCTTGGCAGGGGCTGCCCAGGGAGGTTTGCAGTGCCCATGGCTGGAGGTGTCCGAGGAAGGGCTGGAGGTGGCACTGAGTGCTCTGGGCTGGGGACAAGGTGGGCATGGGGCACAGCTGGAACGCGGGAGGGCTTTTCCAGCCTCAGAGATCCTGGGATTCTGTAAAACAGAGCGAGCAGCGGGCTGCTCCCGCGCGCCCCAGGCTGTGCTGGGCAGGGGGGCTGCGGATCCCTCCGGGAATGGGAACGAGAATGGGAACGGGAACGCTGAGGCGCAGCGCTCCCCTCAGGGAGGGACGGGCACAAGATGGCGGCCGGGATGACACGGCGGTCACGTGGCGCGCGGTGCCCCCGCCCCGCCCGCGGCCGCCGCACGGGACACGGGAGCGGGAGCGGGGTACTGGAAACGGGACGCGGGCAGCGGGCTGGAGCCGCCGCACCTCCCGGGGACCCGCCCGCCGGCCGCGCCCACGCGGTCCGCACCGAGCCGCGGCTCCGCACGGTGAGTGAGCGGCGACCCAGCGGCCTCCGGCTCAGCGCAGGCCCGGGGGTGGCGGCGGGACGGGACGGCGGCGGTGACAGCGGGGACGCGGCCGCCGCCGCCGCCCCAGCAGGGACGCGCCCGCGGCGGTTCCCGCTCCTCATCCCGGCGGCGGCCCCCGCAGCTCCGGGGGATGCGAGGAGAGCTCCGGCCCCCGCAGCACCAGAGGCTCCAGGGGGCTTCGGGCTGCTCAGCTCGGGGGTCTGACAGAGCTTCGGTCCCGCTGCACGGGCGGATCCGGGCCCCTCGGCCCCCGGGCGCACCGGCAAGGCGCGGTCTGCTCAGCCCCGGGGAGCTCTGGGACCCCCAGCTCGGGGACTGCGGCCGTGGGAGCCCACGGGAGCTCTGTGCTCTACCCGGGGGAGCTCTGCATCCCCGGTTCGGCGGGCTGCAGCCCGGGGTACCAGGGGAGCTCTGGGACCCCCAGCTCGGGGGTTTGCAGGTGGCACTGGGGGAGCTCTGGACCCCCAGCTCGAGGGGTGCAGCCCCCTCAGCCCCAGGACCCAGGAGAGGCTCTGTCCCCCTCAGCCTGGTCGGGTCTGTCTCCTCCTCCCCAGGGTGTTGGAGTGGCGGGTCTGGTCCTCCCTGCCCCAGAGGCTCTGTGGGGACATTGGTCCCCGTAGCTCAGGTGGGAGTGTGGGGGTGACCCCGGTCCCCTCAGCCTGGGGGCTCCAGTGTCCTCTTGCTGGGATGCGAAGGGAGGATGGTCCCTGCTCCAAAGGGAGCTGGAGGCATCTTCTGTGAGTGGGAGAGATCCATCCCGTGCCATCCCATGCCATCCCATGCCGTAGCGGTGACTTTGGGGTTGTGCTGTCTCACTGGGGCTGAGGTTTGTGGGGTGGCAAGGGGATGTTGGCTTTGTCCCCCTCCTGGGGATGAACAGGCTGGGGGCCAGAATGGGGGTGAAAAGGAGAGACCTCGCCATCACAGGCACCCTGGCAGGAGGGTGTGCTCCCTGTTTGCTTGTGGAATGGCTTGCTGATTGCCCGGCTGCAGTATTTGGATTTTTCAGGCTGTATAAGGCATGGGGCTGTCTTTGTACTGTGTTCCTCCTGGAGGCCCTGTTTTGATCAAGGTTTCTAATTTATTCTATCTTGTGTGAAAACCTCATTAAAGAGTGCCTCAGTGCCTTCAAGGCACCATAAATACACGGCGAGAGGATGAGAAGAGAGAGGAAAAGATTATTATTTGTAAAAAATGAGAGCTCTGCCATATTGACATGGTGCTGCTGAAGCTTGCTGATGCAGGCAGCCTCTCCTAGCAGAGCAGCACCGGGATGTCGATGAACGTCCTCGTGTCACTTTGGCTGATGGTGCATCCTGGTGTGACAGCAGGATTTGCAGTGATGGCTTCAGATTCTCTTCTCTCAGGTCCATGTGGCTGAAAATGCTTTCTTATTGGCTTCCATGCCCAGCTATGAACCAGTGCAAAACACAGAACCAGTACAAAACACGTGGCCGAAGTCAGTGGAAGTGGTGCTGTGGATCTTGGTGGGTTTGGGCTTGCCTGTGTTCTTTTGGGGAGCAGATGTTGTATTGGAGTTGCATTCTGGTTTGTTTTGTGTAGTATTTTGTGGGTGTTAAAATTGCTCCAGCTTTGTGAAGTTGTGCAGAGTTTGGAAAGAGAGGGCAGTCCCCCTGGTTGGTGGAAGACAAAAGGTAAAGGCTGCTTTTACAATATGGGTAATAAACCCCCTCTAAATCCAGACAGATTGCTGCGATTTTTCTGATTTTTTGGGCATGTGCAGCAGAAATAAATTCAGCTCAGATACCTTTAAACTGTGTTTGTGATCTGTGGAACAAATGGTGATTCCCAAATTATTACGCTTCTCTCTCCTTCCACATTATCAACCTGGGAATGGCATCTCTCATTTTAATTAGCTTTTAATGTGACACTTACAAATTTAATAAATCCAAGTAGGTGGATGATTTTCAGGACTTGGAGGTATTATGGATGTTTGACTGTTCAGAGTTAAAGGCAGTGATTTGTTGTTTTCCGTGCATCTCGTTGCTTTTCTCAACACTCATCAAGTTTGAATAGGTTTTTACTTTTAATTATATAATTCTTGAGTTCCCTTGAACTAAACCCATGCATTGTGGTTGATGGTGACTTAGAAATTCTTCCTTCTGGTTGCTGCCTCTTGGCATCGCTCAACATTGGTTAATTGGTGCACTAAATATGGGTGGCCTGGGACTTACTCAGGTTTAAAAGCAATTTCAGCCTGGCCGTAAGGAATGGTTGCGGAATTAAAGGCTTTTTAATTGGGGCAGCAGGACATCCTGTGAAAAAAAAAAAGATTGCTCAAAAATAATCCATACCCTTGTTGGGGAAAGGGCCTGTTTGAGTAATAGAATGAATCCATATAGCATCATCAAAAAGCGAAGGAGTGTTGCATGGAGGCCTGAAGGCCGCTTTTGTTGGAGATGGCACGAGGTCCCTGTTTCCTGGGGTGGTTTGCAGGGACCTGTGCAGGGCAGGAGGGATTTCTAAGGCTGCCCAGCCAGGTGAGGTCGGGCTGTTCTTTGCTGAAATGCAGCAGAGCGCCCGAATGCTATTTCAGTCATGATTCAAGTGCAGCACATCAAACCCAACTGTACGAGGAGGAAGCGCTCTGAAGTAGAGGTGAGCTTAAAATGAGCTCAAAAACCTAGAGTTTTTTAGAGGTTTCTTGAATCTGATGGTCACGAACTGAGCTCCCGCATACTGTCAGTACTTTCCAAAGGATTTTGGTGTCATTGAAGGCTTTTTGGGCCCAGGGCATCAGCACACAGAGAGGGGCAGGAGCCCTGGCGTTCTGCATGGAAGCTCCAGCTTTTAATACAGCTTGAATTCCCGAAGTGTGTGGTGTGACATCATTAAGTTAATTATTAAGTCCTGTCCCCTCCTTCCCCAAAATGCTGGGGGAAATGCAGAAGACTGAGGAACTTGTAAAACCTACCGGCTTTTTGGGATGATTTAATCCCAGTCATATTTTATTATTTTGAAAATCTGCTTAGGAGAGGCAGTGTTTGGTGCAGATTTCTTTGGCATTTCATGGATTGAAAGAACATCCATCCTAATAAGCTGCCAGGTGTTACTGTGCAGTGGGGCTTGGTGAAAGGCGTCCCTGCCCATGGCAGTGGGGTGGAAAGAGATGGTCTTTGAGGTGCCTTCCAGCCCAAACCATTATGGGATTTAAACATCTTTAAAATATTTGTCTGTATTGTTTCTGGTCCTATCAAACGTGATGTTGTAGTTGAGGGGAGGAAAAACCCCCAAATTCTTGAAAGTAGCCCACGAGCTTTTTTCTGGTAGTACTTGATCAAGAGCTGGAAAGAGAAAACTCAGTTTTGGAGACTTTAACATGTTTCTTAAAGAAATGCAGTTACTGCTATTGCTGGGCTTTACAGTCAACTCATCCAAATCAAGGGAGCCAATCTAGAGTGGGACAGATGTCCTGTTGATGTTTCCTTTATGTACTGCTGCAGTCCTGCTCTGATGTCCAATTACATATCCATAATCAAAGAAAACCACTCATAAATCCTTTTTGGGAAAGCATCTTCCGTAGGTTTTGCCTGTGCTAATTTGCTTAGATTTTAATGCACAGCGAAATAGATCTCCCTCTGCTTAGAGCCATGAGTACATGTTTTTTCTCCCTGACTTCCCAGCCTGGTCTGCCTTCTGTCTCCCTGATTTTGAAACTGCTTGAAGGTAGCTTTTTCTGTTTAAATGGAATTAAGGCAAAACATATTGCCAGTTGGGGAAAAAAAAAAAAGAAAAAAAGAAAAAAAGACTTCAAGAAATCTCAGAAGTCCAGTAGCTTTGGGTTTTTCTACAGAAAACTGGCAGCTTCCTAAGCAAGCTGGGTGAGGACAGGTGTGGTAGCAGAATTCCTCAGGTGGCTTTGCTGGACTGGTTTTTTGGGGTGCTGCGGACACTGTCACATCCTTATTAGCTGTGTGGGACAAGGCTTGGGAATTTTATCCCTGCCCTCTGCGTCTGGGGAACAACACAGTGGGGCTGCATGGTCTAAGCCTTCATCAGAAAAAGCAGGAAGAAACAGAAGTAAAACCAGGGTAAATCCTGTCTTAAGGACTGAAAGAGCCTTAAAATTGCCCGTTTCTGAACAGGTGGATCTGGAGAGGAGAGCTTTTGCAGCCTTGGGTTAAGAAGGATTTTTAATAGCTGTCATCTCCTGTCCACTGCAGCCTACTTCTTGAATTTCCTTTACTAAAAAAGAGCATTGCAATGGGGAGTGTTTTACAATTTCCCTTGCTGGTCCATTAGTGTATTAGCTTAGCTCTATGCGTGTTGAATGCCACTAAATGTCACTTGCAAATTTAATGTTGGGAGCACTGAGATTTGTGCTAATTGAATTTAAAGTCTTATACTTGATTTTGTTAAAATGGCAGAGTCAGACAATTGAAATGCTTTAATGGGAGAGTGGAGGAGCACTTGCAAATCTGCTCTTGTGAGTGAATCCAACAGTGCATTTGTGTAGATGGAAGGGGAGACCCCGAGCAGACAGATCAGGGTTTGATGGGGTTTTACTGTCCCTTCGTACTGACAGCTGGCAAAATCCACTATGTTGAAAGTCTTAATGCTTGACGTCTGCTCAGGGTCATTGTTGACACCAACTTAACCTCAAATACTTCTGTAAAAATGGTAAAGATTATAGAGCCTTTCAGTTCAATTTAAATTTCTGTTTTTCCAGCCATAGTTTTAGCCACTGCTGGAGAAAGGTTAATTGCTTAGGCTCTTGGTCTTTAAACTCAGTTGTCTGTGTCTGTCTTCTGGGGATTTTATTCAGGACATTAGCAACTTCTGCACCTGAGGGTTTGTTGTTCTGGGGGGGGCTGGGGGAGTGGTTGTTCAGGTGTTTTTTATTTGGTTGATATTTTCTGTGGGTTTTTTTTGTTGTTTTTTTTTTTTTTGGTAAAACAAAACCTGTGGTATTAAACACTTCTTTATTATTAACTTCAGCCAAATACCCAAGGGTTGGATAGACAGAGAAAAGGAGATCCTACTGCTGTGCTTTTTGTGAGGTAATGTGTTAAAGAAATTGCCCTCCATTGGAAAAGAGTCATAAAGATGGGTCCTTGGCATTCCAAGCGGTGTAAATCTGTGCCTCCCTGGATAGCACAGCGCTTTTAAGAAGTTTGTCTGGAAACACTTCCACTAAATCTCCTGATACCGGGCTTTGACCTTCTGCCACTGAGCTGGCATTTCATACAGGCTCCTGGCATGAGCTCTCCTGCCACTTTCAAGTAAAATCTTACCAGGCATTGAAAAGTTTGACTCTGCCGTCGAGCACTGTGCCAAAGCTGTAAAAGCCCTATTTGTACACAAAATGGATTTTTGCTTGCTAGGAGGGCTGGGGTAGTGCTTCAGTAGCTGCAGGAATAGCTTTGAATCTACATAGTAATGAAACAGCTCCATCTAAATTGAGCGTCTCCTCCGTTCTCAGGTCTGCTCTTTGTCTTCTGTGTGTCCCTGCATGGAGTTTTACCATAGTCAGGCTATATTGCTTTGGAAAACTTTGTCAGGGAGGTTAATTTAAAGCTATTTGAAAAGCTTAAAAATGGCTCTGCTGTTAGGATGATGAAAAAGACCTTGAAGGCGCCTTGAGAGCAATTGCTGCTGGAGTACCTTTTTGGCCATGCCAGTGGTGAGCTGCTCCCAGAGCCTCCTCTGCAGGAGCACTCCAGGGTGTCCTCCTTCGCTGCAGGCAGCCACAAAAACTGTGGCTGCCCCTGGATCCCTGGAAGTGTCCAAGGCCAGGCTGGACAATGCTTGGAGCCACCTGGGAGAGCGGATGGTGTCCCTGCCCATGGCAGGGGTGGGTTTCAAAGTCCCTTCCAACCCAAACCATGCTGGGATTCTGTGATGCATCAAGGTTCAAAACCCACTTGCTTTAACTAGGAGGGAAAATCCAGCAATTGTGGGTGATTGCGGAACTCAGGGTGAGCTTTGGCCCTTGAAGAGGGTGCCAGTGGCCTGTGGATGTTGAGTGTCTGGGGAATACATTTTTAGTGGAATAAGAAAGTAAACTGGACTTGCAGGAAGGGAGAGGAACACCCATGTTCCAAAGTGCTGAAGTTTGGGGTGCTCAGTGGAGGCACTGGAGGGGAGGTGATGTCCAAAGCAGAGCTATGAACAAGACAAGAGTGGACAGAAAAGAGTGAGTGCCATCATGTGAAGATCCCTGCTGAAGATCTGACTCGACAGAACATCTTGTTCCCTTTCCCCGGGTACTTTTGGGATGTCAGGATCCGTATTTAATGGAAACGTGGTTTTATGGAGGCTCTCCGCTCTGGGAGAATCTCGCCTTTGCCAAAAGCAGTACTCAGTAATGGGCTGGGGGTTCTTATCTACTCTCTATAAAACGCTGCAAAAACCTTATTTTGCAGTAATGAGCAATTACCCACAAATTAACAAAACTCTTTGTCAGATATTGCCTTTGTTTTTGTGCCTGTGCAATTTCCTAATTCATTTTTTCTCCCTTTCAAAACATAAATAGATGGGTTACCAAAGGCCATTTTAAAAACAAAAACAGGGCCCTAAGCACATTTATCAGGAGGGGATTATTTGAGTTCTGATGGTTTGCTCAGAATTCCTTTGCTTGCAAGAAAATGAGTGTCTGTGCTGAGAAGACACAGACCCATCCAGCCACGTGTCTTGTATCCAAGAATTATAATGTTTTTGAGAGGGAATGCCAGAGTTCAGCCACGGGTTAAGGAAGTGTAAGTGGCTGGGAGAATACTCGTGGAGATGACAATCACACACAGATCTATATTACTTCCTCCTCTGAGCAGGACTAACCCCAAAGAAATGTCAGGTTTTTCAGGGTCCTATTGGGGTTTGAAAATGTCCAAGGAAGGAGATGGGCTGCTTTGGGGAGAGGGGTTCCCACCTCTTGTGGGGAGGTACCCTGCAAGCTTGATTCAGTGCCAAGGGAGGAACCTGAGAGCCAAATGATATTGGATACAGGTGCACCAGATTGATGCATTAAAGGCCATTAGCTGTTTTCTCCGTTGTGCCTGGCCAGCTGAGTTGATGTTCTTAATGAGCTACTCCTTAACTATTTTAACTTTTGACTGCTGCTCCTTAACTCATGGTCCATCAGGGCACAAGTGAATTGGAGAGCATCATTTGTAATTGTCTACTGGGAGCTTTCCTTGGCCACTTTATTGAGTGGCTGCCAGTCTAAAATCCTTTTATGATTCTTCCTGTTTCTCCTTTGCTAATATTGTACTTAATGCAAACAATCTCCTTTAACCTCTTAACTTTGTAGCCCCCTTCACACTGTAATTGTGCTTTAATGCTGCCTATTTGTAGTAGGATATGAACAAATATTTGAAATAATTGTCCACTCTACAAAATGTTGGTTGACTCCATAGATTGTTTTGTCTTTTGTTTGTTAACTCCTTGGGGATCTTGTTTCCACATCCAGGACATCCATTTAGGTCTTTCCAAAGTCGGAAGACAGACTAGAAATCCTAGGGAATGCTGTGTTTCTTCACGTGGTTCCGCTGTCATGGCTGTGTGTTGAAATTCAGCCTGCAGGATGTGATGTCATGCTAATAAATTAATGACTTGTGTTTATTTGAAGATTAGATAATAACGTCGGCATGGAATAATAACCCAGGGAGCAGTTGGCCCTTCTGCTTTAAAGCTTCCCAGAAATTGTGATGTGGATAAAGCTCTGCTTGCTTCTTTCTTGCTGCACTTTCAGCATGAGTGTTGTGGAATGGGAGCTTTGTATTCCTGCAGAGATACCCTGACACCTTGCAGAGGGGGTTGCACTTGTGTTCCTGACACAGGCAGCTGTGGGGACATGGAGCTCCCAACCTTTGCAAGGTGCGGGCTCCAAACTCCGGGCTCACTGCACGTGCAAAACTCATCAGAGTTGAGCTTGAAGGTCCCTTCCCACCCAGGATGGAACCACTCCACGGCTCTGTGTTCATTGGAGAAGAGCTTGTTGAATTTCCCAGCCTGGTTGTCGCTGGTGTGTTCCTCTGTGAGGGAGTGGTTGTGGTGGCAGGCAGAGGCTTCACAACCTCGTGCCCAGGGGAGAACTGAACACCTCAAAGCTGTAACCTCTGATCCTTATCACTGAGTCTCTGCTTTCACTTCAGATTTCATCCCCAGAGAAACCCAAGATTAGGGTACATCTGTTCAACGTGAGCTTTCTGGGCTCATTTAATTCATGGCTGTCAAAGAGCTCTTTTTTTCTTCCCTCGCCCTGTCTTCATATTCCCAGTTTCCAGCATTAAAGGGTGTTCCATGAGGTTTTGGAGACGTGCTCTGTGGTTTGTCTGGCAGGGTGGAGCCTTATCAAGAGGGAAATAAAAACACTGAGGGAAACAGCAGCACTGGGAGTACCAGTAACGGGCTTCTCTCAGGTCTGGGTCATGCAAGAGTTAAAGACATTTTCTGCACCTCTGAAGTGGAGTAACTTCTGCAGTGACTCTGTCAACTGTATCAACAAACTTTGGTTTTGGGACTAAAGTACTGTTGAGTTTTATTTTTATTTAAAAACGAGAGGTATCTGAGGTTCTGCAGTAGGCTGTGGTTATTGCCTTTGGAAATAACTGGAGGAGACTTGCTGGTGGTGAACAGCCAGTGCAGTGACAGGATGTGTGCAGACAGCTGGAAATGCTCAGACTTGCTTGCTTCCCAGTGCTGTCCTGAATTAGGATAGTTGGGATGGAGCCCAGTGCAGCTTGTGGGGTGTGTTCCAGTGTAACATTTGCACACCAGACTGTTCCCTGTTCACTTAGTGCTACACAGTGTTGAGAAGAAGCACTCAGATGTCGTGGAGTCTCTTTGCCTGGGATTGCTGGGTTTGGAGGTGCTGGAGCAGTGCTTGAGTGCAGAGTGGTGGTGTAGAGTTCTTGTACCTTTTTGTATTTGTGTTGTTGATGATCATGGAAGAGGCCCCACAAACTTCAGCTGGAAGGGAGGAAAAGTCCATTTATTTCCACAGACACTGCAAAGTGAAATGTGAAGAATTTGGAGAGCTGAACGTGCTGATCCTGCTGTCTTTATAGCCTTAAAAGCGGTTGAAGAATTAAAATAAATACAAAGAAGAATGGTTTCTGTAGTGGCTTCTCTGGAGGCAGTATTATCTTCTGGTTCTGAGGATTTGTTTCCTTTCCCAGTCTGCTTTAAAAACATTTCCTTTTTCATAAAAGCAGTGAATTAATCCATGGACATTTATGTGAAGTGACTGCTGGGTGCTTAATAACCTACTTATTTTATTTGGGCTGTACTCTTTAAAAATGAAGCGTTCAAGTCAGGCCCTTAGAAGACAGATTGTCCTGCCCGATTGTCTTGAGCAAAGTACCTTTCTGGTTTTAATTGGGCTTTTTATTGCTATGATTTACAGTGGCAGGGTGAGGGCAGCACCGTTCCTGCAGTGCCTCAGACAAGTGGGAAGAGAAGGAGAAGGAGCAGAGCTATTCCTTATCTGGACACTTTCTTAGGTGCTTACAGAGCTGTGTACTTAAACAATTCCTCCATGTAAGTATCGATGTGCAGCAAAGCGACACGGTTTTAAGCACGACATTTAACAGAAGTATTCTCAGCGTGACTTTGCAAATATTCCCAGGTTCAATTTGTCACCTCTGGTGCTGCCTCTTGTCAATCGGAGTGAGGGAGGTTTGTGCAAGGCTCAGAAATGCAGCTAAAATCAGACACTTTGAAATCACCTCTGGGCGCAGTCCCTGTGGCTTTCCTGGACTGGTGTGCTCGCTGTTCTCATGTCCAGTGCCACCTCCTCGTGTCCACTGCCACCTCCTCGAGTCCACTCCCACGTCCCGGTGTCCATTCCCACCTCCCCTGTCCATTCCCATCTCCGCAGGCCCTGTCCTGTGGGCCCCAAGTCCTGCCTTGCTTTGGGAACCCTGCCTAGGGTTTTTGGTAAGGTGGGAGTGGAGGAGAATTTGGCATTTCAGCACCAGCTGCCTTTGCCAGGTCTGCCACCCTGTTTGTGTGTGCTGTACCCTGTGCTCAAAATGCAGGAATATTGTTCTGGCAAGCGTTGTCAAACTTGGATTCTCCTGTCATGTGCAGTTGCAGTGAATTTCCTAGAAACTTCAGGGAGGGGATGAAAGTGATGTAGATAGTTTGTAACAGCTGGTGATTCGGTCATTGGAGCATAAACTGGATTTTTAATGTGCTGAAGAATCAACAAAGGCTTGCTTGGTAAGGTCAGCATCAGAAATTTAGGGGCTGGGTTATTTTTCTTTTGTATTACAGTTTGTGAAGAATATTTTATTTTTTCCTTAATTAGACTGCTTTTGCAACGTGTGTCAGTCCATCTTAAATCCTATGTAGGAAGGTGTGTGGCTGTATCTGACGAGGGCAGAACCTTCTGCTTTTGTGACTTCAGCTGCCCTTTTTGCGGCTGGGTTTTGTCATCCAGATTGTTTTTTGTCCTTTCTTCTGCCAGGCTGTTGAGCAAACTTCCAGGTCTGGGGTTGTGGGGGACAGGGCCACCCTTCAAAGCTTAGGATTGTGGAGATTGGGACACCCCTCCAAGTGTGGGGTTATGGGGATTGGGACACCCCTCCAAGTGTGGGGTTATGGGGACTGGGACACCCCTCCAAGTGTGGGGTTGTGGGGACTGGGACACCCCTCCAAGTGTGGGGTGTGGGGGCTGGCACACCCCTCCAAGTGTAGGGTTATGGGGATTGGGACACCCCTCCAAGTGTGGGGTTGTGGGGGCTGGGACACCCCTCCAAGTGTGGGGTTATGGGGATTGGGACACCAAGTGTAGGGTTGTGGGGATTGGGACACCCCTCCAAGTGTGGGGTTATGGGGACTGGGACACCCTCCAAGTGTGTGGGGTTATGAGCATTGGGACACCCTCCAAGTGTGGGGTTATGGGGACTGGGACACCCCTCCAAGTGTAGGGTTGTGGGGATTGGGACACCCCTCCAAGTGTAGGGTTATGGGGATTGGGACACCCCTCCAAGTGTGGGGTTGTGGGGGCTGGGACACCCCTCCAAGTGTGGGGTTATGGGGATTGGGACACCCCTCCAAGTGTGGGGTTGTGGGGATTGGGACACCCCTCCAAGTGTAGGGTTATGGGGACTGGGACACCCCTCCAAGTGTGGGGTTATGGGGACTGGGACACCCCTCCAAGTGTAGGGTTGTGGGGATTGGGACACCCCTCCAAGTGTAGGGTTATGGGGATTGGGACACCCCTCCAAGTGTGGGGTTATGGGGACTGGGACACCCCTCCAAGTGTGGGGTTATGGGGATTGGGACACCCCTCCAAGTGTGGGGTTATGGGGACTGGGACACCCCTCCAAGTGTGGGGTTATGGGGACTGGGACACCCCTCCAAGTGTGGGGTTATGGGGATTGGGACACCCCTCCAAGTGTGGGGTTATGGGGACTGGGACACCCCTCCAAGTGTGGGGTTATGGGGATTGGGACACCCCTCCAAGTGTGGGGTTGTGGGGATTGGGACACCCCTCCAAGTGTGGGGTTGTGGGGATTGGGAGGGTGCTTTGCTACATTTCCTTCCCCTTCGTTTAAGAACCAAAACACTGAGCAGATCTGCCAGGGAGAGGAGGGAGGTTCCTCATCCTGCTGGCTGTCAGGGGACATGTCTGGCTTCTCTCCAAGCTGGCTGTGATGAGCCAGGATGGAACTGGAGGCATCCCAGTGCTGCTCCTGCCCAGGCCACAGGTGTCACTGTGACCTGCTTGCCCTGCAGGACGTCCCCCTGCATGTTTGCATCCAAAAGTGCGGCCAGGATCCCATTTCCAAGGTCTGCTTTTCGTGCCTGAAGCTGGAGTCAGAGATCAGCATCCCCTCAAGGGCAGGGCAGGGCGGGAGAGCTGGCTGCAATTCCAGCTGGGGGTGGTCCCATTCCAGCAATTAGGAAGAATTAATTGCTTGGCCAGAACCTCAAGACATTGCAGATGGCTCTTAGAGGGATGGAACAGATTCCTGATCCTGAGATGTGTCCAGTTTTGGGGAGGTGGATCCAGAAACCACATTTTTGCCAGATCCAAGGCCAACTGGCTCATCAAATCTGCAATAGAAAAGTTTCTTTTGCTGAGACATGGAATATCTTGTACTGCTGATATTTCTAAGGACAAGGGAGCTTAAATTTCTTGTTTATGTTGGGAACTGAAAGCAGACAATCCCTGGTTTGGGCTGTTCCATAGAATTGGGACAAACAACCATTTTCAAATGGGTTTGTTTATTGTGATGACTTTGGCGTTTTTATGCAGTGCTCCTCTTGGTGTTATGTTCCCGTTATCCCTTTTAAAAAAGGTGTTTGTGCATTCCAGGGAAGGTCTTTCCTACTTATAGTGACTCCTTGCTTCTGAGCACAGGATTTGGCTGCAGCCCCAGCAGCACTTTCCCATTTTATGGAAGATTTAGTTCAATTTTCCACCCTATTTTCTGTTAATTTTTAGCGAAAATATGTTGCTTTGTTCAGGTCAAATTTGCAAATACATTTGTGGAGCTCAGTTTTTCTCTTTCCTGCCAATGTAGTGTTTTTGCACCTTTCATAAATCATCTGGTGAACTGTTGAAGCTGCAAGAGGCTGTTTGGCGTTTACAAAGCTAATGGAAAACTTGAGTGAAGGATGCTTTGCAGGAAGTGGCCTCTCGAAAAGGGAAGTAGTGCAAAAGCCAGTTATGTTTTCCTTGTTCACACACTTGTTTGGAAGAGATTATAAATCCCTCGCATCTGTGCAGGTGCAGCCTTCAGACTCCCAGCTCCGTATTTCAAAAAGGGAGCAGAGCACAGCAGGGAATTCGCTCCCCCTCCAATTCCAATCCACTATTTTGGTTTCTTCAGGGAACTTGTGTGTCTTTCAAAAGCCACAGTTTGGTGACTGAGTGTCAAAGTTTAGCCACAGAAACGTTCATGATAAAAAGGGGAAGGCAAAGCCACTGCAAAACGAAGTGTGAAAGCATTGGGATGGGGTGGTGGGAATGGAGGGATGCTGAGGGGGTCAGAGGTGAATCACAATCTGATCCTGTTCAAAGTGAAGGTGTGTGTTCCCTGACTGCAGTTCTCAGGATTGGGCTGTTGCTTCCGGGGGTGGGGGGGAAAGCCGTGGAATTCCAGGAAAGCCGTGGAATTCCAGGAAAGCCGTGGAATTCCAGGAAAGCCATGCAATTCTGGCCAAGTGCCCGCTGCAGAATAGCCAATAGGACTTTGCTGGGTTCCAGATCACATGCTGAGAGTGCGTGGACAGGTTTGCCTGTCCCAAAGGGGTTTTTCAGAGCCTTGGCTGTCAGACAGCTCTCCAAAGCTAACTCTGAAAGGATATCTTTTTTAATATGGAATTTCTGCCTGTATACCCATCAAAGCTTGGTAAATGACCAACGCTTACCATTTGTTTACCTGCACGGGGGGATTGTTGCAGCAATGCCTGGAAGAAGCAAGATTAAAAAGCAATTACTGTAGCTTAGCAAGGGTGTGTTGTCCAGAAAATACCTTTTCCAAGTTAAATTCCTTCTCCAAGTTGATGTCTTCGAGGCCAAGACAGAGGGTAAAAAACTTTCAGCACGCGAAACAAATTTCTGTTGTGAACTATGGGAACCTTTGAAAGTTGACATAACTTCTGTAGCTGGAAGTTTCAATTTATTTAATTTATTTTGCTTCCTTAGGGCTCAGCTGTACTTGTTTTGTTGAGTTAGTTTATTTGTGGACACATTGTGCTGTTCTTCCTCAGGATGACCTCTGAACTCTAGCAAGTCATCTGCCACTTGTTAATGTTGGTGTTAAGCCTGCTTAAAATCTCTTCCTGAGATTTAGAGGTCTTTTGCATCAGACTGGGGATATATGGGTGGTTAACACGGAGCAATCGCTACTCTTATAGCTGCTTTCTAATTAAGCACACACCTGATTGTCACAGGTGTCATCTTGTAACTTTACATGCAGCAAATGAGTAAACTGCAAACCCAGCTTGAATTCCTTGCTCTCAGTGCACTTGCGTGCAGGTGGCTCGTTTATTCTTTCTTTGCATTGCCCAGAAGAATCTCTTTTCTCAGGAGACTCGAGTCAGTGTCAGGAGAAAAATGTTCCTGCTGAGTTTGATGGGTGAGGCAGCTGAGGGCGAAGCCTCACCGGGAGTTTGAGGTCTGTGGTCCCTCCCTGGGGACGATGTCCTGGCAGGAACTTTGCTGCTCGCCTGCTGTGTTTTACAGCCACGAGGGAATAAAACACTCCCAGCACATGCAGAACAGATCCCCTGCCTCTGGACACCCAGGGAACAGGCTGTGTGGAATTTGGGAGCAGGCTGCACCCCAGCCTGCAGACTCTGCAGACCCACCCTGGAATTCAGTGCTCCCAGAGAGCGAGTGTGGATTGGTGTCCTGTGCCAAAACCTGCATGTGCTGCCTCCAGCTCGCTCCTGCTTCCCTCTGATGGCTGTGGCACCAACAGGATGGGAAAAAGCAACACACAGGACAATTTCAGTGTGAGAGGAGAAATGCTGCCTCACTTCAGCTGCACTTAACCCCTGGCTTGAAGTGGCTACAAGAGGTTTGTGAGACGTGCTTGATATGTTTAAGAAATAAGAAGCTTTGCTGTGAGAGAGGGGAGGAAGGAACTGCAGCAGAGCTTCAGGCTGGTGAAGGCACTCCTAGGTGTGCATCCCTTCCTTGTTGCTGTCTGAGGTGAAAATGGGCTCTCCAGCAAGAGGAGCTGCCTCAGGAGGAGGTGTGCTTGGTGTGGCCAGTTTGCTGATTTTTCCCTAGCTTTGCTTTCCTGCCTTATGGAGGACTTGCTGCCCCGGTCTCGCTGTGGAACTCTCTTGCTCTGATACACACCTGTGGTGTACTGGGTTAGGTTACTCCCTTTGCTTCAAGTAACTTGGAAAAGAGTTTCGCTTACTTCTGGGTTCTCATGCCAGAGATTTCCTTGCTCAGCCACCACTCAGGAGTCACCTGCTAGATATTCCTCCCCCTTACCTGACCCAGCTTGTTCAATCCTGTTCTTTCCCTGTGAAGCAAGAGACAAAGAAGTAGCATTTGCTGTAGTTTGCAAGGCTCACAGTTGCATTTAGGTTGGAAAATAACTCCCAGACCATGGATTCCAAGCTGTGCCCCATCCCCACCTTTGTCACCAGCCCAGAGCATTGAATGACCTGCCTGGGCAGCCCCTGCCCGTGCTTTCCAGGAAGAAGTTCCTGCTGATGTCCAACCTGACCCCCCCCCCCCCCCGGCACAGGTTGTAGGATGGTGACAGGCTCTGTAAGCAGCTTGTGCCTGCTGGCAAGCCACATGAGAAGGTGACATCCATGTGCCAGTACAAATCTTGGCTCCAGAAATACTCAGTGTGAGGTGAAGGTGTAGCTGTTTTAACAAAACATCGAGTGGAAATGTCTCATTCTTGGTGCTCCCAAGTTAGCTTGCAGCTGTTGTGCCTGTGCCTATCGTTTCTTTCCATCCTGCATCAGGAGTTATGACCTAAAAATAAACTGTGTTGTGCAGAGGAGTGGGAGGTGAGACAGCACCACTGATTTCAGGTTTTATTGCTCTGTGTGTGTGCCCTGTGCTGAGGGACTTTCTGCTGGTCAGGGAACTCCATCTGGGGCTGGGTGGTGCTGGCTGTCATCACCCAACTGGGACTGAGCTAATGCTCTGCTGCTCTCTGGCCTGCTGTTGATCCGGACACTAAATTAAACAAAAAACAAAAACAAACAAATGAAAAAAAAACCCCGGGATAAGACAAAAAGGTTGTTACAGTTTCCCTGAGGTGAGGATAACCCTCGTAAATCTCTGAAAGGGAAGGGAACAGATTTATTTGCTGTGCTGCCATGCTCTGCAGTGGCTTGGAAAGGTCTCAGGTGAGATGGCCATAAACTGCTTTGTCACCAATTGGAACCACTTAAAGGGCGCTGCAGTGGGCTTTTCTCTGCCTGTGGTGGACTGATGACTTCACTGGACTAACTGGGACAGTTGTGTCATTTCACTGGTGTTTGCAGAAGAAGTGGAGTGGGCAGTGAGACAAAAGGTCGCTTTTGTATTCCAACCTCTCTGTCTACTTTAGTGTTGACATTAAATTCATCAGTACAGGGCAGCTTTTCCTTGTTGCTCTTTGTGCTTTGGCAGCAAGGACTGAAATCTCTGTTTCAGCTGGCAGCAGGCCTCAGCTCTGGTGCCTCTTGTATGATGAATGTGTTTCAGAATTAGGCATCCTCTTCCCACAGGTTTGGAAAGTGTGTCTTTGGACAAAGAGGGTGAGGGATCTCCTTTTTAAAGGTGATGGGGCCTTGTGAAACCTGGTGGTGCTATATGAACCTTTTGGTGTATGACAAGCCTGCCCTTCTGCCCCTCCAGTGCTCTCAGAGGTGTAGGACAGTTCTTTCCCCTCCTTTTTAAATTTCCCTTAAACTAAGCCTTGAGGATCTTGTGTGGCTCACGGATTTTGTGGTCTGTACCTCAGGAAGTGCTGCAGTTGGGTTGATGCGTTGCATTTAGGCAAACCAGCTAATTTTGGCACGTAGCATGCCTGGTGTAACTACTTTTCTCCCAGGTGTAAGAAAAAAAAAAAAAGGGGAAATAAAGTCTGGTTTAAAATTAGACCGGGCAAATTCCAGCTTGGAAGACATAGGAGTAAGTGAAGATCCGTGTGGGTTTCTTTTTTTTCTGTTTATACTTGGTTAATTCTGCTTTTGCAGTAGAAAGAGATTAAGTCCATTGATTAATTAGGCCGTTTATGGATGTAAGGAACTTCTGCAGAACCAGCTGGTGGTTGGGAGTTCCCTGGCAGGGGTGAACAACGAAACCATATCCCAAGAGAAACGTGGACCTGGAGCTCTGGGATAGTGAGCCTGTAGAGATAGATAAGGAGACAGCAGAGGACAATGCACTAATTGATAACTGCTCCAGAACCAGTAGAGTGGGAGATAACTGTCCCCTGCCCTCTGCAAAAGAATTCCCCAGGCTCAGTAGCCTGGCCTTGGCAAGAGGTCCAGCACATTTTATTTCCTCTGCTGAAACAGGGATTGTGTCTACAGCAGCCTTTAAATGGGAAGAGCTTTAAGCTGGAAAACGAGTGGCTGCTTTGTTCCTTTTAGGCAATAACATTCTTAATATTCCTGTCTTCCAGTCCTGTTCCCCTGGGATAACTGGGATGAGCTGAATTGTGACTGTTTGACTGTCGTGCCTTTGCCTCTGGTGACCACTGTGGTCAATTCCTCTTGTCTTAAACAGCAGCCTTGCTGAGTGCTTGGGCCCAAGTTGTATTTTAAGGTGGGCATGACTGTTTTAAGACTGGAGGACAGCAGGTGATCTGCAGGCCGGCTGGATTTCACTCCTGCCAGGGAAATTGTGGGCCAGGCTGCAGGGAAATTCCCTTTATTTTGACAGTGGTTTTCTGGAGCTGCTTACTGGGGAAGACTCTGTAAGTGTTGGGTTTCCCTGCTGCACCCTCAGGTTTTTCCTACTGCTTGATCAATTATCTGCTCTGAAAAAAGCGAGCAAGACAGAAATGACGGCCTTGCTTCATCCTCAGCCTTGCTGTAACAACCCTTTGCAGTCCATTACTAAGAGATTACGCTTTCTCTTTGTAGCTTTGCTTTAGCAAAATAGTCTTTCCTAGCTGGAAAGCCTTAAGGAAAAAGTTTGTGGCAGTATCTGTAGGAGTTGCAGCTCTTTGCTGTGCAAATGCCGAAATCTACATCTTGCTTTAACGTTTCTCAGAGCTAAAATATTTTTGGATAAACAAAGCGTTTCACATACTGTTTAAAGTGCTTACAGGCAACCTTTACCCCCCGAGTGGAATGCAGCCATCGGGAAGAGTGCAGTGGGAACAAGGGCTTCTAACAGAGTTGATGGCCAGGAGTGGGATGGAGTGGGGCAATTGTTGTATCTAAATGTTAATTTTGATTGGCATATCACATTCCAAGCCATTTATTGTATGAAAAATTACTGGCACCCAGAACCAGATTATTTTTTATTTATGGAACAGTCTGCAGGCAGTTTTTCTCCCCCAGACTTCCACTGGATATTGCTGGGTAAGTAAGTAGGAGCAGCTAGAAATGTGCTGGAAAATTGTAGTGTGGCACCTTAGGAATCATGGAGGAACCTACTGAGATAAAGTCTGCTTTGCTTCCAGAGGAGACGCACGTTTCTGGTATTTGTTATTTTACAGTGAAGAAGTTCCAAAGTCTCTCCTACGTGTTACTGCAGAGGGGAAGAGTTTTTTCCAGCCTGGTATCTGTGAGTGAGCAAACCCTCACATGGGAGGCAGAAACAAGGGTTTCTTTGCACCCCCTGTGACTGGGAGAGGTGGGATGCGGCAGGACCTGGAATCCCAAGGAGTGGGCAGTGGCACGTAGACTCCTCTCTGTAGGGATGTGTCCCACTCCTTGCCAGAGACGGTTGTGGATACAAAGAGTTTCAGTGGCATCAAATTGCAGGGAGTGGAGGGAAGCTGAGCAGCTTTTGAGATGAGAGATTCCCAAAAGGTTCCTAAATCCATGCTCAGGAGGCTCCTGGAGCTGAAAGCAGCCAAAGCCTCAGGCAGAGCCTTGTCTGGTATGGGACAGTTTAGCTGCTCTTAAATGTTGATTTAACTGCTACAGCTGAGCAGCTTTAAGGGTTAGGGTTCGGGTAGTGGTTTATTGCTTCTTCTCTGTGTTTTTGCTTGTTTGGGGTTTTTCTGTTGTATGAGGCTGTAAAGGAAATAAAACCGCTAAAGATGGGGTGACTGACTTTTGAGGGTTGTAATAGTGGAAGGCAAAACCCTGCCTTTTCATTGAGTGTTGGCAGCACCGAAGAGAATCTGCAAAAAGTCATCTCTGGTCTTGGGTGTGCTGATTCCTTCCCAGAGGTGCCATGGGGGCTATACTTTGCCTTTTCCCATTTTTCAGCCTTTCTTTGATGGAGTTTTCCTGGGCAGGAAGGTGAATTGCAAGGGTTAAAATGGGATAGCTGCCCATGCGCTGCATGCCTGAAGTTTGCTGGTCTGATATCAGTGCAATTACAGTGCAAATCTTCACTTTAGATGAGACCCACGTATGGATGGAATGATACTTTAAGAGCTCAGAGAAGCCTCCTTTATAAATTTAAGTGCCAGCAGCACATTTTTTATACTCAGGAGATCTTTCGACTGCTGCAGTAACTTGAGGGAAGCTGCTCAGGCATATTGTGAGGTATTTGCCACTTGAGCAGAATGCGTTTAGGTGTGTGTTTTCCCACTTCAGTGGAGCTCTCAGGGTGCTTCATGGGGCAGGTTCTTTTTAGCTGTCCTGAGAAGTATCCCCGTGCCTCCCTGCCCAGGAGAACCAGAGCATCCTTGTGGAGTTGTGGACTTGGCCGTGCTCCTCGTGTCCTTGGAGCGAGAGCTCAGTGCCTGTGGTGACGCAGGCGGCTGACAAAGGAGACATTCAGTCACCAGCTCAGGATCGTGTTTCCCCTGAGTCTGGACTAATGCTCTTAACCCTGCTGGGGCTGGAAGAACAGCCAGCAGGTCTGGGCCGGTGCCCTGCTCCTTTGCTGTAGTCTCTGCAGGCTGTAAATGACTCTCTCTGTGCTCTGCCCGTCTTCCCTTTGGGATCTGCAGGGAAGCACCAGCAGCCATCCTGGTCTCTCTCCTCCTTCCCAGGCCGTCACACCACTGCTCTGCAGAAGTCATGTTCCACCTAGTGAAGTCTCATCCTCATAGAAGTTGTTCTGATGTTAAAAACTTAGAAATCTTACGGTTTCTCAACTCTCTGATCCACAAAGACCTTTTTTTCTGAAGCAGTTATTGCGATTTCCGTCTTTGCAACGGCTGAGTCTCATTTATTACCTGGTAAAAGGTGGGATACATCTGAGGTCCTGTTGTTTCAGGGCACTTGCAAAATGGGAAGAGCTAAATTTAAACTGCTGTGGCTGGTTTCTGAATCAGTGGATAACTTGACAGGGAGGCTTTTGGCTGTGAAGTCATGGATTTAAGTACATTGGGAATTCTGACATACTCCACAGGTCAAGGTAAACCATTTCTGTCTCCATCTCTTTAGCAGGACTGTGTAGGCCAAGCCCTTCATGGAGTCTTCAGCTTTCATCCCATCCTCCTGCAAAACCAGAATAGGTCACTGGAAAATGGCTCATGAGATGCCAAAACCCAGTTTGGTTGGTAAAATTAAGCAGTATAATAAGCAATACAAAGTGGTTCTTGTTGGTGATGGACAACAGGAAACTTCTTGGATGTCACTGCAGTCCATAACTCTGGTCATTCCCTGAATTCCTTATCCCTAACATGTCTAAATGATCTGACCCTGGATTTTTATCTTGATGGGTCTTGCTGTGAGCACCCTGACGAGGCCTCAGCTGTGAGTGGTTGCCGTGAGTTTCATGTTATTAATGTTTTCTGACCTAGTCATAACTTGCTTTCTTAAAATTAACCAATCTTTGCTTTTTCTCTTTGAAGTATTTTTGGATGAATCTGGGGAATTCTAGCATCTCACCCTTTGGGGACAGTTGAAAATGTCACTGTGTACCAAGTCACTTCTCAGTGTCCAGGCATCCATGTAGGGCCAAGATTTCTGTGTGTCTCTGGGGCACTTGGCTCCTTAAGGGGTGAGAAGAGTCCCAGCAGCACCGGGGCCATGTTTGTGGAGAGGAATGTGCCTTGGAAGGTGTTTTTTGGACACATGAGCAACAATAAGGTGGGGGAGGAGGTCTGGAAACAGGAATTATTATTTTGGAAGCAGGGAAAGAGTCTCCTGCTGCAGAGATTGGGTGTATTCAGGTCACCATGATACTGCAAGAACTGAAAAAAAAAAGTAATCCCATGAACAAATCCTACTAACTCACATAATTATGTTGCTGTTGATTGTAGTAACAAATTTTTTCCACTTTTTGGGACACCAGGAGTGAGTTTACATTGTGCTGGCAGGTCTCCTGCCAGCTTTCCATGCCCAAAAGATGGAAGGGATGTTTCTGGGCTGCCTCCCTGACTTCATCACTGCGCTATTTAGTGGTTCCCTAGTGCAGATCTGTCTACTTAAACCAAATGAGGATCATTCCTTTCCTTTCACATTGCCATTAGCTGGATGATTTTATTGTCTCTGCAGGAAGAGAGCAGAGACAAGCAACTGTAGATTAGGAGCAATTTGCAAAATAGTTCCATGATTAGCACGCCCGTGGAGATGTTTTTCTGTGTAAGGGCTGCACCACAAATTTTACTGGCTCCCTACACTTGAAGAATTAACTGTGAGGAGGATTAAAATGACATCTTAGACATCAGCTACACGTCCTCTCAAAATCCCTTACGTTGTCTCTAAATCAATTAATTTGATTTCTTCAATCCACAAGCAAACTGGGTTGGTGAACTTGTGTGAGGTTGAATTTCTCTTGAGTATTTTAAAGTGTACTTTAAGAGTAAAATGTTGCAAAAGAAAGCAGTGAAATATGGAAATACCCCGTGCCAGGGTATGAAACAAAGATGCTGCTCTAGTCTCCTTCTCCAAGCAGCAGTCTTTTAATCCAGCCCTCACAGACATTCCTGTTCCTTGCTGGTTAAATGGACTAAGAAAGTGAGACAAGAGCCTGCTCTTGCTCCTTTTGCCATGGTGTTGCTTGTGTGGATGTGGGAAGTGGGAAGGAAAAGACACAGAAAATCCTCAACTCCAAAAGCTTCGCTGATGAACAGCACAAGGAGTTCTGTAAAGTCTCCAAAAGTGGCCCTCAGCGCTCAGACATGGCCACTTAACTCTTCGAAATCCTGGTTTGCTTATAATTCCACATGGTAGCATTCACCTGGAAAACATCTAAGTATTAATAGGAGAAATCACGTGCTCTGTCTGGGAATCCTGCAGGTCTCCACTGGCTGTAACATCTCCAGGTGCTCCCACTCTGAGCCTGCTGCAGGCTGTGCTGGGGACAGTGTCAGACCAGGTGCTGGAAAATGGGGAATATTCTGGGAATAAGCCAGCACTTACCACTGGAGGTGTTTGTGTCCTGTTGCCTGGTGGTTCTGAGCCGCGTTGCGCCGCGGAGAACAAGGCTGGCGGTAACTTCGCTCATTAATCTTCACAGCATCGAAACCTCCCGAATTTCTTCTCAGCTGGTGCTGCTGCACGCAGGAAACGCTGTGGCTGTCAGAGCAAGGGGTGGCACAGCCAGAGCTGAGCATTGTCACGTTCCATGCTGAAACAGCAGCGGGCTGCTCTCGGCATCGCTCCGCAGCCCCGGCAACCGAACCCTTTCCACAGGGATGCTGAGTTTAGGGAAACAGGCCCTGAACCCGCAGCTCATCCCCCAACAGAGCAGCAGCCAGTGCTCTGCAAGCAGAAGGGTCTCCCTCAGGGGAAGGAGGAGTTTGGCATACGGGCTCACTGCTTTGAGGAAGATAGACCTTCTGTTTTCTGAGAAGTGTATTAGCAATGTTAGAGCTCAGCAGGAACCCTTTCCACAGGGATGCTGAGTTTAGGGAAACAGGCCCTGAACCCGCAGCTCATCCCCCAACAGAGCAGCAGCCAGTGCTCTGCAAGCAG
Organism: Hirundo rustica; assembly: GCF_015227805.2. Lineage (NCBI taxonomy): Eukaryota > Metazoa > Chordata > Aves > Passeriformes > Hirundinidae > Hirundo > Hirundo rustica. The sequence continues at coordinate 3,760,283 of NC_053457.1, forward strand.
AAGGGTCTCCCTCAGGGGAAGGAGGAGTTTGGCATACGGGCTCACTGCTTTGAGGAAGATAGACCTTCTGTTTTCTGAGAAGTGTATTAGCAATGTTAGAGCTCAGCAGGTAACACGAGGAAGTGCTGCGTGTGCCACAGGACAGACAGGAAAGAGCTCTAATCAAACCTTGCCTCTCAGTCCTGCAGTCAGCATAGCTGCTAGCACCCAAAGTGTCGCTGTGAATCGCTCCTCCTGTCTTTTCACCAGCCCAGAAATAACTCTGAAAGTGGCAGGAAATGTGTCCTTGCAGGCTCCGTGTGCCCTGTGCTGGAGAGGGAGAGGCTGCAGCTGGGAGGGAGCATCTCGGGATCCTCCTGGTGCTCAGAGCAAGTGCTGCTGATTCACAACTCACTCATCAAAAATGTGTGTTTATGTCTGAGCACCGGTTTGTGTTCTGGGATCCATGGGAACTATCATGCCTGGAAAAGGGGGCACGCAGGGCGTGGAGCTTTCCCTGGCCTGGCTTCCTCCTGGGTCAGGCTCTCCGTGCTGGCACAGCTTTTGGGGGCTCAGGAAACCACAGATAAGCGAGTGTGATAAGTTTGGGAGGGCTGCTCTTGCGAGATAATGGACAGTTACTGATGGAAACGGCCTTCTTGGGATGGGTGGCGTCTCTCATGATTCTACAGCAGGCAGGGCAGGAGGCTGGCAAGGCTTGCCCTGGCTTTTCCATGGCTCTGTCCCGATGGACAAAAGCCGTTTGACTTCCAGCCTGTGGCACAGAAGAATCCTCTGGCCTGCAGGTGGGGGTGCCAGGTGTTTTTCCCCCCCTTCCTCCCCAACTTGTATTGGAGTGGAAATGTATGAATTGCAGTTTTCTAACTAATATGAATGGAGCAGGGAGACCTCTGGTTCTTCTTTATCTGAGAGTGAAAGCTGAACTGGAAGAGCCCTACGGAGCACAGGGCTGGTTTCTGTTCCGAATCTCCACCCTGGTTTTGTCTCCCTTGGAGGCTGGAGGGATGGGATGAAGAATGAGTTTGCTTCCCAGGGCAGGATGAGTGATTTGTGTGCTGCTGCTGCCTCTCTTTGGCTGTGCAAGAGGTGGGCACAGGGATGGGGAGAAACCTCCCCTATGTGCTGCCACCTGAGGATTTTGGCTGCGACCATTTCGAGTTTGCCTCTCTTTGGTTCTTCCTCTCTCTCCTAAATGATCCTGGTTATCTTGGAGACAATGAGAAAAGGCTTCCAGCCTTGCTCCTTCGCTTCCCCTCATCACGCCTTGTGTGATGCCGAGTTCAGAGCCAGCGTCACTTCAGCAGCTCCCTTCAAAGAAAACATGGAGGTTTATTTCTTTACTTGGAGCTCCATGTTGTGATGTGTATCCCACGAGTTTTCTGGATTGCTCTTGTAGTTAAGAAAAGGTGCTCTGGGTGTAGGGGGGTGGTCAGCAGCTCGTTTCTGGCAGCGGGAAATCCGCATTGTTCTGGGGATGGTGGTCTCCTCCAAACCTCATCTAGGCTAGTTTGGACATAAGGATATTCTCTCTTTCTGAGTCCTGTGGGAAATACTGTTTTTAAAATGCAGCTGCTCCATCCCTGGCAGTGTCCAAGGCCAGGTTGGACAGGGCTTGGAGCAGCCTGGGCTAGTGGAAGGTGTCCCTGCCCAGGGCAGGGGTGGAATGAAATGAGCTTTGAGGTCCCTTCCAACCCAAACCATTCAGTGTTAGCGTGGCCTTTCCTGTATATCCCAGCTCTTGTTAGACCTTGAGGCCATCTTCACACTATAACAACTCCTGATGCTTTAGTGAAGGCTTGCTTGTTAGCTCTGCCTCTTATATGTCCTTATTTTTATTTGTTTGGTGTTTTGTTAACAGTGACTCTCATGACTACGTGAGAAGCTGCCAGCAGCAGGTCTGAATTTCGACTCTCCTATTCAAAATGAGCTTCTAACCTGATGCGTCGAGTGCTCTGGCTAGAAAAGCCATTTCAGGTAGGCCAGTGCATCTTGCATTTTGCATTTTCAAGCATTTGGGGTGGTCTGTTAATTCAGTACCTTGTTTACTGTGACCTGAATTGGGGCAGGTTCTTGTTTAGGACACTTTGGATATTTCACAAACTGTCTTAACTCCGGTATTAAGTTGTAAAATCGTAGACAGCTGAAAGATCCCTTAGATCAGTTCCTTCTGCCTGCTTCCAGGGAAGGAAGACTAAGAGCAAAACTTGAAGATGCAGATTGTGGATAAATGCTCCCAAACCCTGCTTTTAAGGAAATCTTTGCCCTTCTGCATTGGAAACTGGAGTGATATATTGTGTAGACAGCCAGAATGGGAGCTGGAGCACATGTGTTCTGTTCCCTGCTCGGGCTTTGACATAGATACATCACCGGCAAAGAGAGAATAAATGGGGTGTGTGCCCTTTATTGCTGCTTGTAGTTGTGTTTTTGTCTTTCAGTAACCCTTTGAAGCTGTGTGAGGATTTGCTGAAAGTCATCTCATAAGATTTCCATGCTGGAGAGCTCCTTGACTGATTGAAGAGCTAGAGGGGAGGTGTAGTGAGAATCAGAAAATAAAAGTGGAGTTTTGGGTGTAAAGATTCTGAGAAAGAGTGTTTTGAAAGCTGTTACTTGTTTGTGTGCAGCCCTGATATCCAGCACCTTGAGTGAACCTAGTCTCTCCTGCCTCTCGTTCCTGGTTGGGAAAACTTTTGCCTGTTTCCCAGAAATGTTCTGGAGTATTAGAGAGCCTTAACTGGTTGATTGTGAGAGGCTGTGGTGGGAGACAGAGCAGAAAAGCAGCTTTAAGTGGTGATTCTTCCAAATCCAGCTGAATTCTCTCTGCAGGTGCCCTGAGCACATTTGTCTTTGGAAAATTTGGGTTTAGCCTCTCTCCTGTGGCTGTCCCAATGCTCCATCTCTCTGGAGGCTCTCAAAGGCTGTATAATTAAGATATTCAGTGGCTTTTTCACAGAAGCTGTAAGAAATACTACCAGAAATCCTGAGAAAAATGCTGTGACTAAACACCAAGGCTGCTGAAATTGAGGGAAATGATTTTTTTGCGTGTCACAGGTCAGGTGAATTATGAGCAGGTTTTGGCAGTTGTTGCTCTCTGAAAGCTGCCTCTGTGTCCCAGCTGTTCTGGGCAAACTGTGATATATATATTAAGGCTTGTTTACAGCAGTTGTGAAAAATTCGTGCTTTCCCCACCCTTCTTCAAGTACATCAGTATTGGGAGCAGGAGACACTTGGAGCAGACACCCGAAGCTCCTGTCACTGTATTGATTCAGCGTCTGTTTGCTCTGCATCCGAAACACAACCGTGATGAATAATGCAGGAATCTATTACTTAAAGTTTAATGCAGCTTTAATCGGGCTTGAACATCAACAGGTGCAGTGCAGGAGGCTGCTCTGCAGCTAAATGGAAAAGACTCAGACCAGGTGTTTGTTGGGTTGTTCCCTTTGCCCAGGGCAGGGCCCATCCCCTGGGCTGGCCCTGCTGAGGGACCCTGAGGGCTGTGTCCAGTTCTGGGCCCCTAGTCCAGGAAGGACTTGGAGGGACTGGAGCGTGTCCAGGGCAGGGAACGGAGCTGGGAAGGGGCTGGAGCCCCAGGAGCGGCTGAGGGAGCTGGGAAAGGGGCTCAGCCTGGAGAAAAGGAGGCTCAGGGGGAACCTTGTGGCTCTGCACAAGTCCCTGACAGGAGGGGACAGCCAGGGGGGGTCGGGCTCTGCTGCCAGGGAACAGGGACAGGACAAGGGGAAACGGCCTCAGGCTGGGCCAGGGGAGGCTCAGGTTGGACATGGGCAGGAATTTCTCCATGGAAAGGGTGCTCAGGCCTTGGCAGTGGCTGCCCAGGGAGGTTTGCAGTGCCCATGGCTGGAGGTGTCCAAGGAAGGGCTGGAGGTGGCACTGAGTGCTCTGGACTGGGGACAAGGTGGGCATGGGGCACAGCTGGGACTGCATGGGCTGGGAGAGATTTTCCAGCCGAAAAGATTCTGTGATTCTGTAGCACAGCTTGTCTTCTATGTGCAGATATTCACTTGCAGGTGCCTTGGTGCCTGTGACCTCTGTTTTTTCCTGTATTTATCTCAGTCTGTGACAACACAGGTTCTGTACTGGTGGGGTCAGAGAGCACGTGGATGACTGTGCTGTGATCCAGGGATCTCACAGTGGAATATCAAGGCACTGCTGTCTCTTCAATGGCTTTTTTTTCTTCTCTGTACGAGTATTATTTTTTTAAACAAAGGAAAAACATCCCTTTCGTCAATTGTTCCCTTTACAGAACTTGAGCCTTAAAATAATCCAGGAAGCCTTTTGTTATATAAATATACTCATCCTCCAGCTTGACACGGAATGTACTTCACAGAGTTCTTGCTGAATTCTGTTTTAAACCTGAATTTCAGTGGCTATGAAGGAGAAACCCTGGGCTCAGAGAGCAAAGTAAAGACGGATTGCTGTGTAATCACAGTGTAGCAGGGACCATTTAAAGCAGTGGAAAGCAGGGGTTTATCCCTGGAACTCAGTTTCTGTGTCTCAGTGATTTTTGTTTCAGCTTGTTACAACCAGGTATGCTCATACCTACCAAATTTAGCTCCATGGGAAGTGCAGTCTTGAAAATATTCCTGTTTAAGTTGTTTGCTGAGGAATAGAATTGTGTGTGAATACAGCAGGGGCTTGGAATGGTTAACAGTAAATTCCAGTGGAGAACACTCAGCAGTGGGATCTCCCAGTTAAGTGAGCAACAGTTAGTGAGAGCAGATGTTTAAATACGGAATGAGCAAAACATCACCACCAAAAAAATCCCACAAACTCAAAAATCCATCAACCACAAAAGCTCACCACCCTGTGAATTTCAATTTCAGTGGTTACTGCTTTCTGAATGTTGTCTTGCACACGTAAAAGCACCGTGGGGGAACTCTATGAATTGCGTAAAGTTTTTCCATGTCCTCTGTAGGCCACACTTTCATTGTGACCTTGGCTCTTCAGGTGACACCTTTGGTTTGTTTTGCCGCAAGCCCGAGGCTGAAGCTGCTAACTGAGGAGGTTGGACTCAGTGGTCTTGGAGGTCTTTTCCAACCTAAATGGTTTGATGATTCCTCTCAACTTTTTCCAGATGCATTCATCAAAACTGGCCCAAAGGAGTGGGGATGTTAAGAGGATGCTGCAGGATGTGCCTGGGTGGTTTTGGTACAAGCACTGAGTCCGCAGGTTGCGTTCTAAGAGCAAGAAGAGGGAAGGGTGAGTCCATGCAATCCCCCAGGAGTGCCTGAATCCAGTCCCGTGTGCTGCTGCCTCCTCCCCCGGTCATGGCGTGATAGTGCACCAGGAAAAGAGGGAAGACTCCAAGGAAAATAACGTAGAATCGTGGAATGTTTTGGGTTGGAAGGGATCTTAAAGCCCACCTCATCCCACCCCCTGCCATGGGCAGGGACACCTTCCACTATCCCAGGCTGCCAGGGATACTGCCAGGGATCCAGGGGCAGCCACAGCCTCTCCAGGCAATGGCATCTTTGGCACTTATGCAAAACTAAAGGTTTAATGGAATTTTGGAGCAAAGATTTGATATACCCTGTGTTAAATTTGTTGGATCAATCAAATTGGGTAGATTTTCTAGCTGTTTATTCCATGGCTTGGCTTGTTCTGCGTGCTGTGGATAATTTCCTTCTTGTCTCCTAATTTATTTGCCTTCAGATATGTAGCTGCTCCCATGTTTCCTGAAAAATGGAAAGGATGTGCTAGCAGGAAACGGCTGCAGTTAATGAAAATAGGCTGTACCTGCTGATGATTAATCCTTAATCCGAAGAGGGAACGTTCCCTCTCCAGTTTTGTGGCCTGAATTAGCATCTGACTGTTCCTTTGTCCTGAGGCTGGCTCTGAATGACTCTGGGATTGACTCACGGCTTAGGGCCCCCAGTAATAGGATTTCCTGTGAGGGTGTGTCACCAGTCCTTGCACAGGTTCAAAGGGAAAATGGGTTTTCCCTCCTGTGTTGCATCCTCTGGACTTGTGCCCCTTGGCTTGGCTCCTTTTTCTCCCTGCCTCTCGAACCCGCGAGGTTTCAGCTGGGATTTGACGGCTGCTGCCATCCCAGCTCCTTTCAAGTGCCTCATCATCCACCCAAGGCATGTGGGGACGGGGCAGGCCTCATTCTCCTTGGGTTGAAGAGTGAACATAAATACGTGTAGTGCTTCTCTGAAAGGCTTTCAAGTGCAGCACCACTCTTCTGTAGCTCCTTTTGCTTCCTTTGAAGGCTGAGCAGCCGGCGCTGAACTCAGGGCTGCAGTGCGTGACTGCTCCCTTAGACAGCAGTTAAAACATCAGCTATTACGCTGACGTGCAAATGTTATTTTGTGCTGAACTCATGCTGGAAATAGTTCAAAATGTCTTGTTTATTTGGATTCATGAGGGGCACGCTGTCTGGCTGAGCTCTAATCTTGTTGTGCTCCCTGCTTTCTTTGCAATCAGCAGAGCTGTATTCGAACCATGCTGAGAGATTTAAGGTAGCTCTTGGTCTGCACCCCAGGAGCCACAGACTGAGGACAGCCCCCCTGGGTTTGTGCCTTTTGGGGAGCTGGGTTATTAATGAGTTGTTTTCCCCCAGCCTCTGTTCTTAGATGGCTGGAACAGGCTCTGTTCCTGTGTTGAATTAAACCCTCTGCCCTGTGCTCAGGTGAGAGCCCAGCTGCAGAGCTGCCCCAGCCCTGGGAACCAGCACAGGAGGGACCTGGAGCTGCTGGAGAGAGTCCAGGGGAGGCACCAGGGTGATCAGAGGGATGGAGCAGCTCTGCTGGGAGGAAAGGCTGGGAGAGCTGGCATTGGTCAGCCTGGAGAGGAGAAGCTTTGGGGTGACCCAACTGTGGCCTTCCAGTGCCTGAAGGAGCTGACAAGAAAGGTGGAGAGACTCTTTCCAAGGGATGGAGTGACAAGAGGAAATTCCTTCCCAGTGCCAGGGGTCAGGGAAGGAATTGTTCCCTGTGAGGGTGGGCAGGCCCTGGCACAGGGTGCCCAGAGCAGCTGTGGCTGCCCCTGGATCCCTGGCAGTGCCCAAGGCCAGGTTGGACATTGGGGCTTGGAGCAGGCTGGAATGTTGGAAGGTGTCCCTGCCCATTCCAGGGGGTGGAATGAGATGGGCTTTGAGGTCCTTCCAACCCAAACCTTTCTGTGATTCTTTTGAATATCTCTTACTGGATAAGCACTGACTCATTTGTTCATTATTTTAATGACAGATGCACTTGTTTAGAATGACTTCACTTTTTTGCAGTTTTATTGTTTAGCAGATAATATAATTATTGGGATTCTTGGACAAGATGCTTTGTTTCAGTTCACTCCTTAAATGTTTTTCTGCGTGTTTGCAAGATGCATGAAAACAAAAAGGTTTTTTTCCTGGCCTGTGCTGCCCTGCCTCTGCTGTCCCCATTCCCAGTGAGGAGTTGAAAGGCTGTCAGGAACCGTTTTGACAGATTTTCGTGTACTACTTAAGAAGACAAGAAGTTACATCTCACATATTTTGCTGTGCAGGGATAAATACACAGCAAAGGGCGGATGAAATATTTGGTATGAATATGCTGAGGGATTTTGTAATCTGGACACAGGATGTCTGCTATGTCACCAGAGTCCTGTTTGACTGTCGCAGCTGTTCAAATCATGCGTGCAGCTCAGCTTCATCCAGGCAGGTTTAAATATCCTCCTGTCCCGAGCACGCTCCCACCTCCAGGCTCCTCCCTGCCCTTCCCTGCGTTGTGGAGCATCCTCGCAGCCATCTCCAGACACTGACACGTCACTAAATTCCCCAGGCTTTGCTGAGTTTCTTGGAAAGCTGACACAGCCTGGGGAGCCCCGTGAGCTGTGCGTGGCACATCCAGCAAGGCGGAAAGGTGAGGGACAGGCTTTGCACAAAGGCTGTGTCATTATTAGGATATGTTCATGCGGTGGCTTCAGGCGTTTTGTGGGTACTGGTGCTGATCCAGATGGGCTGAGGCAGCGCTTTGTGTCTGCCTCTGCCCCAGGTCCTGGTGCTCTGTGCCAGCAGGAGTGCCCTGCCCTAGTGCTGCTTCCCAAATTCAGGGGCAGCACGCAGCCTGCTCTTGATGTTTTGTTATGATTTCCCCGCCTGTGTTTTGGTCTCTGTGAAGCTTCTCAGGGAAGGCAGCTGAATACCAAGACACTGTCTCCAGCTCTGCAGTTTTGCTGATCTGTTTGAAGTCCCCAGACAGTTGATCAGGCAAACTTGCTGCTAAACGGATGATCTAATTCCCAGTGAATGCTGTGATCACAAGCATTACCCTACATCACAGAAACGATTTGAAAACCAGTGCGTACTCCTCAAGCTGTCAGTTGTCTTTCAGCACCCTCATTGTGCTCTTTCATCTTTAAATGCTTGTGCTGAAGCTCAAATAAACTTACCTGTCAGCAGCTGCAGGGATGTATCTTCTGTCTCCAGCTCCTTTGTAGCTGTAGCTGGGAGTTTAAAAGCTGTGTACAGAAGAGATAAAGCAAGGAGCTCTCTTGTAGCTGCTGTTTCTCAAAATGATTTTTCTTATACTCCAGTGATACTCATCCCGAGGTTGTGTTGGTGCTTTGTGAGGGTTGCTCAAAGCCCGCACATGAGTTCTGTGCTCAGAATCCCTGAGGACATGGGCAGGGCAGGGAGGTGTCCCTGTACAGTGGGAAAATGGGTGAAGAGCTGGTCTGGAGAGAGGTGACTTCCTGGAAAAAGAGTGGAACGGAGCACCCAACAGCCTGACTGCCTGAAGAGTAGCCCCCAGCAGAGGAATGCTGTTTGGCAGCCCACAGATATGTGGTTTGAATTTTACAAGGGAGAACTCTTTTGAAACCTGAAATTCATAGACTCATAAAATCATTAGGGTTGGAAAGAACCTCTGGGATCATCCAGTCCCAGCTGTGCCCGATGCCCACCTTGTCCCCAGCCCAGAGCACTCAGTGCCACCTCCAGCCCTTCCTTGGACACCTCCAGCCATGGGCACTGCAAACCTCCCTGGGCAGCCCCTGCCAAGGCCTGAGCACCCTTTCAGTGAAGCAATTCCTCTTGAAATTCCATGTGGAATATCCAAGAAAGTCTGGTTTTGGTGGACCTGTTTATTCTCTTTCTTCTCAAGGTGGGGTTCTAGATGGTCATTTCCGTGAAAGGCCAGTTCTCATCACAAATCCGTCCTCTCTGTTCCAGCATCCAAACCCATGCAGTCGGAGTACCTGACGAATTACCCCAAGGAACAGCTTCATTTTTACACCACAACCTTGCAAAAACCGAGTCTAAAAACTTAGATAAGTAAGCTTAATAAAACAGCAAGTTTTTGCTTGCGTCCTTCTGCTTCTTGCTTGTGCAAGAGGCACCATCCTTGTAAAAGTCAAGCTAAATCTGAAGCTCGTTCTCTGTTTGTCTGTAAAATGATGAAAACCCACCCATTTTTTCCATGTTGATGCATTGGTTGTTTAGTTTGATCTGTAGAATTCTGATACTCAGCCAGGGTCTGCTTCACTGTGGTAATTTGAGGTGGAGGCAAATGGACGCTTCAAAGCAATCCTGTGTTGTCATCCTCTGAGTTTGAGGTGCTGAAAACAGGCAAAAAAAAAAATAAAATTCTGTGTCCCAGCAGGAGTTTGAGGCTACAGCTCTGCCCCTGGGTATACTGTGAATAACAATGACACGGAACTGTGGGGACTGTTTGCACACAAAAAGAGGAAACCCAGGTGTGTTGAGCAGGAATAAGGTGTGTGCTGCAAGGTCACTGAGGCTGGAGAGCAGCAATTGGTTACTAATAAAAAACCAGGTCATTTTCTGTGCACCGCCTTAGGGGTCACTTTGCTGGTGCTGCATGAGGAAATAATAAATATAGGTGACCTCGGTATGTTGTATGTATTTATTTGATTTTATTTCACCAAAAACCATCTTCAGATGTGTGGAGGGGGCACATGCACAGCCAGGGATATAGTGAATTCCTTGCTCTGCTGCTCTGGTTTAAGAAAAGTTTTGGCAGCATCTGTTTTGAGATATTGAGAGGTTACTGCATTTTGCAGGCTCTTTCCTGTCTCTGAAGCCTAATGCTTGTTTCCCGCAACACTGGCAGAATGCAAAAACATTATTAGTTTTGGGGTTTGTTCTGCTCTTGGGAGGCTTTTTTTTTCTGAATTCAGAGGTTTTTCACTGCAAATAGCTGCAAAGTTAAAGTAGTGAATGAATACATACTATTAGTGAAGGAGTAGATAACGGAACAAGCTGCTGTAAACATAATTTTGAAAATCCCCCTTTTCTCCATGATTTTCCATGTCCTGAATCCTTCATCTCCAAAAAGAAAAAGGTTCAGCAAAGGATGATGAAAGTGATCAAAGGCATGGAGCAGCTGTTGTATAAAAGGAGATAAATAATCTTTGTCTCTTTAGCATGGAGCAGAAATGATTGTGAGGGGAAGAAGCGAGGAGAGGAATGTTATACAGATCGGGAGTTTTGCACCTTCCAGAGAAGATGCCGATACCCAGGCCTTCCTCACCCAAAAAAAACCAAGGCAGCAATGACCTTATAAAAGGGAAAGCTTTTCTTTTGGTGGTGCACAGTTATGCTGTGGTATTCCTGTTGGCCAGGATGTTGCTGGAAGGTGAGAGGTTCAAAGGAGGCTGAATAAACTCCATCCTGTTAAAAGCTATTAAAGACAGTGTCTCCTGGCTCAGGGAAGCAGTGTTTGGAGGGATCCCAGGATGGCTGAGGCTGAGGGAGCCCAGCGGGCACCCGGTGCCCCCTCCGTGCTCCAGCAGGGCCATCCCAGAGCCCAGGGCACAGCACTGTGCGCACACAGCTCTGCAGCAGCCGCAGGGAGGAGCCCCCCCAGGCCGTGTGGACAATGTGCTCAGGGCCGGGCAGCGCCCAGGGAAGAAGCTGTGCCTCCCGTGCCGGGGCAATCACTGGGCTCAGGCCCTGCCCGTGGCTGCGGTGCCATTGCCGGGCCCCCGCGGCAGAGCCTGGGCCCTGCTGGGAGCCCTCCCTGCACACAGGGACACCCAGGGCTCGGGGCCCCTCTCGCCTGGGGCTCCTCTCCAGGCTGAACAGCCCCAGCTCCCTCAGCCTTTCCCGGGCACCCGCATGCTCCGGGCCCTTCCTCGGCTGCGCAGCCTCCGCTGGCCCCGCTCCAGGAGCTCCCTGGCCCCGCTGTGCTGAGGAGCCCGAGCTGGACACAGCGCTCCAGAGGTGCCTCCGGGGCTGGCCACAGGGGCACCATCGCTCCCTGCCCTGCTGCCAGTGCTCCTCCTGCTGCCCCCAGCGTCCCCTTGGCCTCCTTGGCCCCAGGACACTCTGCTGCCCCAGGGACAGCTCGGTGTCCCCCAGGACCCCCAGGACACTCTGCTGCCCCAGGGACAGCTCGGTGTCCCCCAGGACCCCCAGGACACTCTGCTGCCCCAGGGACAGCTCGGTGTCCCCCAGGACCCCCAGGACACTCTGCTGCCCCAGGGACAGCTCGGTGTCCCCCAGGTGTTTCCCTGCAGAACTGCTCCAGCAGGTCTCCCCCAGCCTGTGCTGGTTTCTGGGGTTGTTCCTGCCCAGGTGCAGGACCTGCATTCCTCTTGTTGAAAAAGGTATCACTGTCTGTGTTAAACTTTTTGTAGAAATGTGAAACTTCCTTTTTTAAACAGGTCAGAAATAACACACAGCTGTTGTGTAGCTGTGTAACACAGGGGCTACAACCTGGAGTAGCAGATGAAACGTGGGATTTCTTGGCTTCCATACCATTTCCTACTTTCGGTAGGTAATGGGAAACAGGCAAGGAATAACAAGTGGTTCAGGTGATAAAAAGCTGGTGTTTAGGAGCAGATGATAGCAGCAGTTGTCTCGGCTGATTGGGCTGTGTTCCTTTCCCAAAATCCTGCAGTCTGGAGCATGCTGGGAGCCAGGTGGGTTGGGGTGGCAGTGTGCCAGCTGCTGCCGGGGTAATGCTCAGGTTACCCCAGTGCACTGGAGACAGATGGGCCCCAGCACTTCCCTGCACGCTCGATTCCCAGCCTGACGCAATGTTTGGGTAGAGCTGGAACGCTGGGATTGCACCTTCACCCAGGGAGGGCGAAGGTTCCTTATGCTGCACGCTGCTTTTTACTACACACACGGGGGTTGCTTGGCTGCCATATGGAAGGACTGAATTTCCCTGGAGATTTTGACGTTCAGCAGCGTGTGGGTGTTAGGAGGCTTTGGGAGGTGGAGGAGGATGAAGCTGGAATAATGTCCTTTGAATCAGAGCTGTTTTGATCTGCAAAGAAAGAAACTGGCTGCTGTGAAAGGAGGGAGAAATCCTCAAACACTGGACTACTCTAGGATTTTGTGTAGAGAAGAAAGACTGGGAGCAGGAGCTGTTTAAGAATTGATCCTGCTCTGAGTGGGGTGGAAACCCAAGTGTGAGTGAGCCTGTGTGGGCACACTGACACGCTGCACACACATGCTCAACAGCAATACTTTGAAAATGGAAAGGAACTCTTGGTTCAGTGGGCTCCAGCCCAAGGCATGGGCTTGGTGACCTGTGTGATTACTTGGAGAGTAAATTCCAAGTGATTTATCCCTCCTCTGATCTCTCTTGAGCTCTGACTGCTCGTGTCTGTTGCTGTCAAGTGGCTGCTTCTGTATTTATGAGAGAGGTGGAAACTACTGACCTGTTTGCCTCCTCTGAAAGGCAAGTGATAGTTCTCTCTGAGATGGCAAGGGTGGCATTTCTGCACGTGCTTGGACTGAATTTACTGTGGGGAACTGAAAAGTGTAGATGGTGACGGCTGCTGGAAGGGATAGCATGTATTTATTTACTGCTCAGCCGCAATAGATTTATAGGCAGATAGTTTGGTTTATAGATAAATATTGTTGCCTCTATTTCTGTAGCTATAAGCAGTAGATTTAAAAGCCTAAACTTTGCTATAATCTAGGGACCTTTTTACATTTTTTTCCCCCTATCCCATCTGCCGAGTTCTTCACTGGTGGCTGAGGTGTCACGTGGCGCCAGGAGAGCCAAGTGACGCATCCCGGTATCCCATGGTAACTCTCCTTTTCCTTCGTTTTTAGCTCGTTTGCCTTGCTCCCAGATAGAATAACCTGCCTGTGCGATTGGATTGGCTCTGCTCACTCACAGGTGAAGGTGAGGTTGCAGAGGTTTCACCCCTGAAGACGGTTTGCACTCGGTAACCCAGATTGCCCTCTGAAAGGGAAACAAAGAACACAACAAAACACGAGGCAGCAACCCTGCTCCAAACCAACACCAGCCCCCACCAAGCCCAGAAATCTCTAAGTTCCCCACCCAAACTCCTCAACATGCAGAAAGCATCGGTGGGAGTTTACCCTTTGTTTGCCATTCAGGATATTGAAGCTTATCTGAGAAGTTTCTGCAAACCACACGTAGATACTCTGCGAGTGAGGCGCAGTTCTCACCAAAGCTAAATTTGCAATTTGGGTCTTCCAGTTCACACAGGGTTTGCTGCTGGAAACTTGTTAGGTGAGGCTTGTGCTTCCCCCCCCCCCCCTTTCTGTGGTTGCTGTATGCAGTTACTGCCTGCATTTTTGTTAGAAATATCCTACTTATCCCCCAAGAAAAGCTCATGGTTTTGCATTCAGACATGCTGGTTTTTTTTAGAATTCCGATTATTTTTTTTGAAAAACAGATCATTTAATTATAGAATCATAAAATGGCTTGGGTTGGGAGGGACCTTAAAGCCCATTCAGTCCCACCCCCTGGAATGGGCAGGGACACCTTCAGCTATCCCAGGCTGCTCCAAGCCCTGTCCAACCTGTCCTTGGGCACTGCCAGGGATCCAGGGGCAGCCACAGCTGCTCTGGGCACCCTGTGCCAGGGCCTGCCCACCCTCCCAGGGAACAATTAATTGAAAGCCATTTTCTCCTCTGTGTCTGTATATCCACTGTAACTTCATTGCATTAAACCAGCCATGGTATGACTCGCTCACCCTGAAACTCGAGGCTGCAAATGGAGTAGCTCCTCACCGGGTGTAAACAGTGAGTAGAGCCCTTGCAGTGAGGGACTTCAACCCTGTTCTTGCATCCTGTTTCCAAACTCTTCTGTGCCTGTTTTCTGTGTGCACTGAAGCACAGCTAAAGCAATGTGTGTCTGGTTTAACTCTGCCCTGCCAATTGGATTTCTGCTTTAGGGCACAGCTTTCACAAACCCAATTTATCCTCAGGGAGGAAGAGGAAAAAACTGGTTTTGTTCTCACATAGTCTGCGTGTGCTGGAGGAGTCGGTGGTGAAGTTTTTCAGCGTGGCAGGATTTGCATTTGCCGTTGCCACAGCTACAAGCGAGCTCACAACGTTTCAGTCCCTCAGCCAGAGAGGAGCAGTTCTCAGAGTGAAGGCACCAGCGCGCCCAGATGACTCATTCTGGTGTGTCCAAGGGCTGGGGAATCACTTCTTGAATGGGAGAGGATGCCGTGCTGTGCGGGGGAGGAGGCAGGAGATGTAGTCTGAGCAGTTTGGGGCTGCCTGGATTTGGGGCACGAGCTGGGTGATGTGTGCTGGGTGCTGGGAACAGGCTGCTGAGCTGTCGCCTGATGCACAGCATCCCTGCAGGCACCTGGATGTTGGGAAGTATCCCAGGACTTCTCTGATGTGCTTCCTCTGGCTTTGCTCCAAGCAGGTATTTAGTACAAATCTCTCTTCTTAACGGGACTGAATTTCCTTCTGTTCCATTTCAGTTCCAGGCAGTCCATCGTGCTGCCCAGGGTTTGCATGGGGACTGCTGCTGCCTGGGTAAATCCAAACAATAGCCTGCTTGTGGCAGCTGAAAGTGGTGCTGGAAAAAAAATCCCTCTTCTGTAATCGCAGGAAAAAAACCAAGCCTGTCTGCAGCAGGAAGCAGCAAGGCTCTATTAACTTATACTATTAATTTTTTTCCCTGCATCTTCTGCACAGTCCATGATGATTCAGGCATAAATTGCTTTGGAAAAGTCCTTGGCCTGTTATTTAGTTGCTGATTGTTTGCATGGCAGGGGGTTGGGTGGTTAAGGTCTCTTCCAACCCAAACCATTTCACGATCCTGCAGTTTGGGGGGATGTCAGAGGATGGTTATCCTGTATCCAGAGATTTGCCACTGGAGCCATTGTAAGTAAGTGTGGAATATTTAATAAGGAGATTCATCTAGGTAAGATTTAAAAACTTTGAGCTGTCTTGCTGTCAGGTGTCTTCTTTTTCCCATGGGAAGCCTGGCTGGCTGGTGCCTTTCATCTCCAGTATCGCCTGCTGCTCTTGTTACCAGTGTTTCATGAGCTGCCTGCAATGGCCTTTTCCTGCTGATTCTTACCCTTGGAATGGTTAACAAGAAGCTATTTCCTCTGTGTTATCATATGCAAAGTACTGCTGTGACACTGCTAAAAAGTCAGACCTGTTGCGTGAGGTGGAAGTTGCAGGGACAGAAAAGCTGGAGATGGGAGAGAACTGTGATGTATTAGCCAGCTCAGTTAGTCCAGGGACCTGAAACTAAAGGCAGGAACTGAATCAGAAGTGTTGTGGGCCACCTTTTCCCCCAACAAACAGTTGTAACTTGTCTGGTAACTGTAACTGTCACTTCACTGGTGTCCTGTCTATTGACCTGGGCTCATTTAAAGATTTCATTATTGCGCTCGGTTGGTGCTGTTGAAGTTTTGAATGTCTGTGTTTGAAAGTGCTTTTGTATTGATGATGTGCTTAAGGTTTCCTTGCTGTTTTGGAGGCCTTTTTCTGCTATGCTTTCTTATTTTTGGAGGTAGGGGTGTGTAGGCTTATGGATTAAAAAAAAAAACAGAGGGGGAGAACCTCCAAACGAAGCCCGACTGTGACCTCAGGAATCAAGCTGCAGCTCTGACACAGAGAGAGGACAGGGGTTTAGGGCAGCACAGATACAAAGTGAGATCTCCAGAGGATGTCTTTGGATGGGCAGGAGGGATGATAACCCCCAGAGAACAGTGCCTTTTCTAATCTGTAGGTCGAGGGCAGGAACATCTCCAGGCTCCACTTTGCCTTCGTGTGTGCCCTGGAATAGACTTGGAATGGAGGAATTCAGCTGGTGTTTGACAAGGAAAGGCCAGGTCCCTTAGCAGGTGGAACCAAACAAGCAGCAGATCAAACTGAGGGTCCACTGGCCACCCAAGGTATAGGAAAGTGCATTTTTCAGCTTATGGGAGTCCCATCAGTGTGTGGTGAGCTTGTAGGGTGAACGGGGAAGCTAAACATCTAAATTACGGATTTGTTACTTGGATTGATGATAATCTGGAAGAAGACTGTAGGCTATAATACAGCCAGGAGTGCCAGAATTGTGAGACACAGGAATACTACTTCTCACTGCTTTTTTTTGGACGAGGCTGGCCAAGGAATAAAGGGCAGAATTACTGGGGAAAGCCTTTTGGCACCAGCACCGTGCTGTCTGCATGTGAAGTTTATCCCTGCAGGCAGCTGCTCGCCCCAGGAACTGGCCCATTTTGGCTTTTGTTGTTTGATTGTTTGTTTCTTCTTCTCTTAGTAACTCTCCAAAACACACTGCAGGGTGTCTGGTTGCACCTAAGGGATTACCTCTGTGGGCAGGAGAATAAAGAACTGCTGTCCTGGAGATCTGCATTTGTGCTCCTGCCTGGAGATTTTGGGCTAGATGTGGTCCCTGTGCCACTGTGATGAGCCTCTGCAGGTGACACCAGCTGCACAGAGTCTGGCCTGAGCTGCTGCTCTCACTCTTGTCCACAAGGATTTTGTGGTCTGTTCCCCTGGCAGAAGCCAAAGGATTGGGTCTGGGCACAAAAATTATTGTGGAACCGTGACAGTGTGTCTGGTTTGGAAGCATAAAGGTGCAATTAAAACTTGAGAGGAGTGTTTTGAACACTTGCGGAGAGTTTGGATGGATGAAGGAGCTCTGCAGGATCCTGCAGAGCCTGGGGAAGTGCTTACCCAGAGTGTATTGACACAAGGTATTCCTGTGTTCCTTGAGTTCCTTTCACCGTGAAAAGGCAAATTAAAAAGGGGTTTCTGCTGCCCAGTGGGTTCTGGTGAGGTATTTATATTGGACAGTATTGTTTCCCATGGGAATCCATGTCCCTTCCTTTCTAAGAGGCTTGTTTTGATCTGACATCGTGGTGGGATTTAATGCTTCCAGTACAAGAAATTAAAATAGAAATGTCCCTCTTACCCCTAAATCTCAGAATGACTTTTGAACCAGCACAGTCAGGAGAGAATCCCTATGTGGATTATTTGCTCTCTTGGGTTTTGATCTTGTTCTTTTATTGGCCCTAAAAATGTCCAGAGGTTAAAATTAGTATAATAAACATTTACACGGGAATTTTCTACAGACAGTTTTCATTTAGCACTGAAAGCCCTTGAAAGCCTGGTCCATTTTGGGATGCTGAAGACAAAGTGAGTGTTTTCCTGTTTTATTTTAGAGCTGCATGATGGATGTGGAAGCTTGAATTTTCCTTTATTCAGTAGTGTACCAAAAGCAGTCTTCTGCTGTGTAAACAAAGGGTCACATTCATATCAGCAGGAGCAACTAAGCAAGGGCAGTGACTTAGAGGGGGAATATCTTGGTATTGCAGGTGTTTAATGAATAATGGAGGTCTTTTGTTCCAAAATCTTTCTGAATTTGTAACATATTGACCACACAAAGTCCTGCAGCTTTTCTTAGGCAGGAGGGAGAGCTGCTGTGTCCATCTCTGTCACACTGTCCTGTTACATGGTGTATTTGGGGAAGGAACACTGTTCCTTTTGTCACCAGATGAACGATCCTAAACTCTGTTGGGGTTCCTGTTGGGTGAGTCTGTAATGAAAATCCCGGCTGTGCTGTGTTGGTTTTATGGTTGGCCATCATTCATGCCCTCAGTGTGGGTGTAAGGATGTTCCCTGTGCTTCAGTTCCTGCTTTTTTTGATTCAGGACCACTCCAAAAATACATCTTGGGTATGTAGCTGCTTCAGGTGATACCCAGGCTCCAGATCTGTTTCTTTGGGGCAGGATGGAGTCCTGGCTGCCTCTGGATTGATGTGCAATTTCCATATATAATTATTTCTCTTCATGTGTGTGTGCCTGTGTTTTGATTTCTCTGGTTCACTGAAACTTTGGCTGATTGTTCCTTACTCTACCAGCAGCATCCCAGGATCTTTGGGGTGGATCTCGCAGCAAATGTGCTGGACATGCAACATCCCTGATTCCCTGTTGGCTTGGTTTGTTCTGGGTTTCAATGCCAGGAACAACCTGCTGGTATTTTCCATCTGTGACACTTGTAGAGGAGCCACTCTCCTCCAGTAGGGCAACACAGAGACAGGGCTGGTGGTGCTTTGGTGGCAGTGAGGAGCTGAGTCAGGCTGTAATTAGCAGCCCTCTCTTTTCCCTTCAAGTCCAGAGCAGTTCTTTCTGTATTTACTTGGTTCTGCTTTATGGGGTTTAATTCAGTATGAAACAGTAGCTCACGCTGCCCAAGAGAAAAGTCCTGTATAAATGGGGTTTGTTGTGTGCCTGAGTGCCACAAGTGTTAGGCAAGTCCTCAGCCACCCCAGGAGGAGCTGCTTTGATGTTTGGGGATGCTGGTCTAGTCTTCATGTTCACAGCTGCAGGAATTTTAAAGATGAAACGGTGAGCTGAGAATCTGAGCCCCAGTGCAGATCTTTGCAGGGAATGTCTGTTGTTTTGTGGCTGCCTCTGTGCACCTACTCATGGAATCCCAGAAGAGTTGAAAGAGACCTTAAAGCCCATCCAGTCTCACCCCTGCCATGGGCAGGGACACTTTCCACTGTCCCAGGCTGCTCCAAGCCCCATCCAGCCTAGCCTGGACACTTCCAGGGATCCAGGGGCACCCTGTGCCAGGGCCTGCCCACCCTCCCAGAGAACAATTCCTTCCCAATATCCCATCCAGTCCTGCCCTCTGGCAGTGGGAACCCATTCCCTGTGTCCTGGCACTCCAGTTCCAGATGCAGGGTCCCTCTCCAGCTTCCCTCTGTCCCTTCAGGCCCTGGAAGGAGCTGTGAGGTCTCCACACAACCTTCTCTTGTCCAGGCTGAGCAGCCCCAGCTCTCCCAGCCTGGCTCCACAAGGGAGGTACTCCAGCCCCCTCAGCTACTTACTTGGTGGTCTCCTCTGGACTCTCTCCAGCAGCTCCAGGTCCCTCCTGTGCTGGTTCCCAGGGCTGGGGCAGCTCTGCAGGTGGGCTCTCACCTGAGCACAAGGGCACAGGGGCAGAATCCCCCCTCCCCTGCTGCCCACGCTGGGGCTCAGCCCAGGGCATAGTGGGGTTCTGGGTCCCAGCTCTCACCCCCAGCACCTCCAGGGCTGCTCCCAGATGCTTCCTTGCCAGCCTTTTGCATTACACTGCAATGCAACTCGGTAACCACAAGTGGAGCAGTCCATAAAAACCTTCCCAAGCTCCTGGATGAAACCATGGTATGGCTTAGAGCCGCAGACCTTGCCAGAAAATGCACCTGCTTGGGGCAGGGACTGGGCCAGCTGACCCCAGAAGTCCCTTGTAACGTCGGGCATCTGGACTTGGTGACACCAGGCTAACACTGGGAAAACACCCATGGCAAGAACCGTGGGTGACCTTAAATCCCTGTGAACCAAAGCTTGCAGGGAGTCAGTTTAAAACTGCAGTGGTGCCTTTTTTTTTTGCTGTGTGAAGAGACCTCGAGTGCCCTGGCCCCAGCTGTGCCAGCTGCCACCACAGCAGAGCCCAGCTGGGCTCTGCCTGTCCCTGCTCAGCCCCCAGTGTATTTGCAAAGAGAGGAGAAGGAGGAGGAGGTGTGCTAAACTGAGAACCAGGCGAGGCAAATGCGCTGACAGTTACAGAGAAACATGTTTTATTGGGAGCTTTCGGACAAAACCTGGATATTGCATGAAGTCTTTCCTGTCTCTCCTTTTTAGGGTGAAATATTGGTAGGTAAGATCAGTTTTGTACTTCCCTCCATTGCTGATGGCTCACACTTGGCCTCTTTTTGCCAGACCACCTCCAGCTGTGAGAACAGGGAATGTTGGACATTTAAGGAAATCACAACTTTAATTTATCTCTTGGCCTTAAAATAAAAAACTAGGTATTTCTGTTGTTTTAAACCAGCAAGAAGTAGTTATCTGCTAAGTTAATGAAGGTTCTGGTAAGCCTAAATGATATCCATGTTGATTCCTCTTGCTTTGTTATAATAGAGGATAATCATCCTCTGGTTTTCAGAGGTGTAACAGAGCATTTGTGGGGCTGAGGGTTTTTTTAAAGCATTCATCCCAATGGTAATGTTTGAGGGAAAAAAAAAAAAAGGTGAAAGGGAAGCAAAACTCGAGGGAGATGGAGACTGTAAGGGATCTTTATGGAATGCGAGTGATGAAACTGCTCCTGACTGGTCTGTTCACGTTGCTGGTCTCTGACCTCTGTGTCACATTGAGAAAGCAGAAGTGGAGTCAAACCACAGCCAAGGTGAGTTAGCCAGGGCTGGGAACTGAATCTCGACCTCAGGAGTGAGATGAATGAGATAGGGCACATGTCAGTTGTTCCTGCTGAGCTGGGGTGTGACCTGGCAGCGCTGTGACATTGTGGGACTGTGCCTCAGACAGGCCTGAGGTGCTGCTTCTGAATTCCTGTGGCTATCATAAATGATATCCAGGGTGTGAGAGTGAACTGGCTGAAGGCTCCCAGGAGCTCCCAGCCTTTATTGGCTGAGCTTGGCATGGATCTCTGGAAGGTCGCCTCATCAAGCGGCGTCACCCGGAGCTGCTTGTCCAGGGTCATTTGCCAGACTCTCTGCAGTGTGTCCACGTCTCCTTCCCTCTGAGGAGTGCAGAACTGGGCCCAGCACTTTAGGAATGGTGTCACCTGTGCTGAGTAGTAAAGGGTCACTCCTGTGATGTAGCCTGAGATACTGGTGGCTTTTTTTGCAGGGAGGGTGTTTCGCTGGCTGCTGGGAGCTTGCTGTCATCCAGACCCACAGGTCCTGCTTGGCAGAGCTATTGACAGTCTGTCAGCTCCCAGCCTGTGCTGGCTCCTGGCGTCACCTTCCCCCAGGTGAAGGAAGGACTCTGCCTTTCCTTTGTTTGAGCACCATGAGGCTCCTCCCTGCCCTTTGCTCCAGCCTTTTAGAGTTCATCCAAGTGGCAATGTGCCGCTCTGGTGTACTGGCCACTCACCCCAGTCACTGTGTCACCAGCCTGAGTGCTGAGGGCTCACTCTGCATTCTCCAGGTCTTTAAAAGAGGTTAAACGATTTTGGCTCTCATGTCAACCCATGGGAAGTGTCTGTCTGTCCTCCAGCTGGAGGCCACTGACCACTCCCTGCTGGGCCTGGCCATTTGGCCGCTTTTTCACCCACCTCCCTGCCCTCCTGGCTGGTCCATACTTTGCCAGCTCATCTGAGGGCGTGAGAAGAGCCAGTGTTGAAGGTCTTGCCAAAGCCAAGACAGACAACCTCCTCTGCACTCCCTTCATCCACTGAGTTTTTCATGCTAGGAGGAGGTCAGGCTGGTGAAGCAGGATTTTTTCCTTTCATACATCCATGCTGACTAGTCCTGGTCACCCTCTTGTCCTTCAGGTAACTGGGAATGGTTTCCAAAGTTCATCTAGCGTGGCCTCACAGTGACAGCAGCCAGCTCCCTCAGGCCTCGTGGATCCATCCCATCAGGTCCCATGGGATGAACTACCTCCAGCCTGCTGTCCCCATGCCTGATCCTCTTCCAGTGGGGATAAGTCTTTCCTTGTCTGCGTTTCCCCTTTGGCCCCAGGGGCCTGCAGTTCCCAAAGGCTGGCCTCACTGGCACCCTTCGCATCCCTTGCCAGATTCGCTTCCAGATGTGTTTTGGCTCTCTTAGCCCCATCCCTGCCCCATCAGTGTTCCCAGATTCCTCCTGGATCACCTGCCCCTGCCCTGCTCTTTGCACTTGGCTCTGCTCAGGAGCTCTGTGCTCCCTCCATGGGGGCCTCCTGCCCCCTCAGCTCAGTCCGCTCTGCCCTTCAGCCTGGAGGAGGTGTTCCTTTTTAACAGCCAGCTCTTTTGGGTCCCTTTTCTCTCTCAGCCCATGGGATTCTTCACACACCCGTGGATGATTCCAAAGTCTGTTCTCCTCAAGTCCAGGGCTGCGATGCAGCTTCTTCCCTCAGCTCCTTCCTTTGAGGGTTCTGAACTCCCTGGTCAGTGCAGCCAGAGGTGCCCAGACCTTCGCATCCCTGTTCTTGCCAGTCTGTAAGGATGAGATCCACTCCCATGGACAGGGACGCCTTCCACTATCCCAGGCTGCTCCAAGCCCTGTCCAGCCTGGCCTTGGACCCTTCCAGGGATTCAGGGGCAGCCACAGCTTCTGTGGACAATGGCCCATGGAACCGTGCAGGCCCTTGTGTGCCGGCGTGCCCACCTCGGTGTGTGGGTGCAGGTGGCTTTCCTGGCGTTTCTTTGGACATGCAGCCATGTGTGTGAGCTCCAGGGTGGCAGCAGAAATAGCACAGCTCCTGGCAAAACCCCGGGATATGTGAGAACCTCCCTCTCTTACTTGGATGGATGCAATATTTCTCTTGGATCGCTCAGCCCGGCTGTGGTGTCCGAATCGAGGCTGTGCGTGTAGCTTTGGGAAAATAAACGCTTTATTTCTGTCTGATATTCTCCCCTGCTCGCGTGTTTCCTAACGTATCCAATCTCTCCAGAAGGGCTGTGCTTCTCCCTCCTTCTCCTCTGCCTATTTATATCCACGGTGACGTTGCAGGAGTGTTTGCTTTGGAAGAAATCTCTCCATCTGAGCCAAACCGAAAGCAAACCTGCGGGAGAAAGCATTCCTTTCTTCTCCTCCTGGGGAGAAGGGAGACCTGGAGAGTCATAGGAAATTATCACCTGGGAAGGACAGGAAGCCTGGAAAGGTAAATGCCTTTTTCTGTTTGACTAATGCAGTGACATACACCCCCAAAACCCGTGAACTTCTCATTCCGGGGGGCGGAGGCGTGAAACTCTGCGGTGGTTTTTAGGCAGGAGCTGTGAAATGAGTTGCTGAAAGCCTCCAGGCTCAGGACAACGGCTCTTTAATAATCCAGCCAGACTTGTCTCATCAGCTGCTTGCATGCACAGCATCACAGCTCAGGGATCGCTGTCCCCCCTCATCAGATGATGCACAGGGACTTTTCCTTCTCCCCCCGCTCCCCAAATATTGTGGTTGCGCTGTGGAAGTGATTTCCTTACAGTAAAACTGAATTTCACCTCATCTGTAGCTTTCTAAGCCCCGCAGAGCCCTGGCTTTTCTATTATTATTGTGCTCGTTCTGAATCTAAAATAAGGGATTTGGATGATAGTTTTATAAAGGTTTAAACTGAATAGTCTGTATTGTGTTTGTAGGGTATTTTGCAAAATAAGGGCACTTACTTTTGGTTAAGGCCAGGTTTTCTGACATCTGGATCTGTATTTGCTACTTTTTGCTGCTTGTGGAGACACAGAAAGTAACACTCGAAGATTTTGAAGTGCTCAGTGTGAAGCTGAGCATGTTTGAACCCTGTTTTTTTGCAGAAGTGCCAATCCCGGAGCAAATTTAACAGTCCAGCATAAATAAAGAGCCAAGAAAGCAAGTCTGCCTCTCTAGAAAGTTGAAGTATTTACCTTCACCATTTTACTCCCTATTAGATATTTTTAACTCCTAACCAAACTGCATTTTTGTGACCTGTAATTGCAGGGGTAAAACCTCTGACAGTGATTTTTAGGAAACACAACAGACAGTGGAAGTTCTGTGGAAATGTTCTAGTTTGGAGCTCTTTGGTGTTGACGGGGGAGAAACGGAGCTATTCTCGCT
Source organism: Hirundo rustica (assembly GCF_015227805.2). Lineage (NCBI taxonomy): Eukaryota > Metazoa > Chordata > Aves > Passeriformes > Hirundinidae > Hirundo > Hirundo rustica. The sequence continues at coordinate 3,783,991 of NC_053457.1, forward strand.
CTAGGAAATCGTGGGTGCAGCACAATAGTACCCAAGTGAGGTCAGCCTTTTGGAGTAGCTACAGATCCTTAAAAAACAACAGGTTGTTTTTGTTTTTTTTTTTGATTGAGAGCATGGAAGGGATGATGGTGTCCCCAGTTTGAGATACACACCTACCCTGCTTAAGTCCTGTGGTATCAGCTCTGTGATAAGGATTGGGTGATCCACTGGGAATAACCAGGTGGCAGCAGGGAATCACGGAATCACAGATTTGGGTTTGGGTTGGAAGGACCTTAAAGCCCATCCAGTGCCACCCCTGCCATGGGCAGGGACACCTTCCACTGTCCCAGGCTGCTCCAAGCCCCAGTGTTCAACCTGGCCTTGGACACTGCCAGGGATCCAGGGGCAGCCACAGCTGCTCTGGGCACCCTGTGCCAGGGCCTGCCCACCCTCCCAGGGAACAATTCCTTCCCAATCTCCCATCCATCCCTGCCCTCTGGCAGTGGGAAGCCATTCCCTTGTCCTGTCCCTCCATCCCTTGTCCCAGGTCCCTTTCCAGCTCCCCTGGAGCCCCTTTAGGCCCTGTCAGGGGCTCTGAGCTCTCCCTGGAGCCTTCTCCTCTCCAGGTGAGCACCCCCAGCTCTCCCAGCCTGGCTCCAGAGCAGAGGGGCTCCAACCCTGGAGCATCTCCAAGGCCTCCTCTGGGCTCACTCCAGCAGCTCCCAGTCCTTCTGCTGTCAGTATCAAGCAGAGTGAGTCCCCTTCTCTGTGCTCCTGGAGAAGGGTTTTTGTTGTTTTGGGGTTTGAAAACACAAACATAATCTCTTGACGGGCGGCAAGAACAGAAATGCAAGTGCCAGCACAATAAATGCCATCCAAAATATACTTGATGAATGCCAGGGGAAAGGTATTTGGCCATGGCTTGATTTGGATGCTCCGTCTATGCTACAGCATAATATGTTTGTGTTGTAAATATCAGTTTACTTTAATAAGCATGTGACGAAGCCCAGGCAGAGCAGGTTGCCCAGAAGAAGCTGTGGCTGCCCCTGGATCCCTGGCAGTGTCCAAGGCCAGGTTGGAGGGGCTTGGAGAATAGTGGAAGGTGTCCCTGGCAGGGGTAGAATGAGAGTCCCTTTAGAGCCCCTTTTAATCCAAACCATTCCATGATTTTATGCCTTTTGTGGTCAAAGCTGCTGAGACTTGGCTTTGGTGGGAGCTGGGTGAAGTTCCTTCAGGTCTCTGTTCAAGTTCCTGGTTGGAATTGTAGTGAGAGACACAGAATTCAGGTGCTTGTAGAAAGGTGTCCCTGGAAGAAATATTTGTTGGGATTTCATTGAACGCTGATTTTTTTAGGGGACATATATGCCAGAAAGCAGAATTTTAATGGTCCTGGTAGTAGACCAGTCTGTTATTTTTCATGATTACACAGAGCTTATGCTTGAACATCTTTTAAGAATAAATTGGACTGGAGGTCAAGGTTATAAAAATAAAGTCTAGCAGGCCAAGTTTTTATTGCATTTTGATCATTGGTGGAGATAAAAGTACCGTTAGATTTTATCTGAGTGACACCAAAAGCAGCCTTTGCTTGTGGTTGTTGCTGCCTGTTCCCTCTTTTGTCGGATGAGATAAGGGGACTTATAAACACACTTCCCCTGTAAACCCTTTAAGCCTTTGGGATTAATGGCTCTGGCTTCCTGAGCATTCTTTCCAGCTCTTAATTAAGGTCATCCATAGAGCCCAGGTGAACTTGTGGCCAGGGAAGTCACAAGAAGTAGGATGAGAGTTGGAATGATGGAATTGCACGGCTCACCTGTGTGTAAAGCCCTGACACAAGATACTGGGAATATAACACCCTGCATCCTTCACAAACAGCTCTTTATCGCTCCTGTCGTGTTGTTCCCTTTGCCCTTGGGGCAGAGGAAGTGGATATTTGAGTATTAATCCACATCATGCTTTTTAATGAGAAAGGTATTGGGTAGGTGGGGATGTCAGGGCTGTTTAACGTGTGGGTATTGACTGCCAGCTCCGTAGGGAGAAGAGGGGAACTGGAGGCCGGGATGAACTGATAACGGGTGTTGTATCTTCAGACTCTTTGAGTGGAGTGTCTGTCAGGCTGGGTCTGCTGTCTGGCTGTGAGGGGAGTGCTCCTGGCAGGAACAGCAGGTGTAGGTCGGGTGTTTGGGATAACAAACAAACATCTTGCTCAAGAGCCCCAAGGAGTGGATTTCTCACTGCTTTGTGCTCGGTGTGGCTGTGTCGTGCAAACAAACACTCAGGATGTGGAGACAGGGTTGATTTATCTTTAACAGGAAAAAGCCCCCTCCACACCCACGTGCCCTGCTGTTGACCTTTAGCACCAAACACCATCCTATATTAACTCTTGCTTTGGTTTTGGGGTTGTGCTGCGTCTATTTTTGGTTGGTTGGGGTTTGTTGTTTTGAAATGTTTATTTTGCTTGATGTGTCTAAGGCCTTAAAGAAGCCAGAGCACCTGATAGTGCCAAACTGCTGGTGTACAAAGCAGCAGCCTTGTCCCAAGGTGTGGGGCAAACAGCAAACTCTTTTGATGGAAAAATCATTATAGTATTTGGTGAGGAAACAATCTGTAACGGAGGCCTTTGGGTTGAAATCTTGGGTTTAGAAGAGATAGAAGCAAATTAGAATTTTGAGGCGGTGACTTTTTTGACTGGAGGTTTTTAACACACCTGGGTGATGAGACTTCTGGGAGAGCAGAAGAAGTGGATCAGGGAATAGGAGTGGCACTTCCCAAGCTGCAGGTGGTATAGCTGGATGTGGGATGCAGTCACGTGGGAATGATACCCTGCTCTGTGAAAAATGTCCTTATTGTTGAGTGGGAGGTTGGAAAAGGGCATCTCCTTTCTATTTTCCTCTTCTCTTTAAAGCTTCACTCTTCCAGGCTCCAAAGGGACTTCAGTGGTGTTGAACTCTTGTTTTGATGTGGGTGTGTGATTCCACATGCCCTGGCTGGAATTGCCATTCCAGAGTGTTTTGCCCTGGAGAGGTGCTGGGTGTTCAGCTCTGCAGAGCCACCCCTGGGAAGGTCCATGTGTTTCTCCAAGGATCTAGAGGTCAACCAGGGCCTTGAACCAAAAAGAACAACAGGAGGCTGAGCACACCCCGCAGCCCTGGGAAGCACACATGATGAGCAGGGTGAGGATTTTATCCATTTAGATTAGATGAGAACTCCAGAAGCTGCTTGGACCACGAGTGGCTCAGTGAAGACACTTCACCATATCCTGGTGGACCTCCAGGGCTTTGGGATCGCAGTGCTGCTCCTTTTAGAGCTGCAGTGCGTGCACAAGGAATGTGTGTGATCCCTCAGAGCTGTCCCAGTGGATGCAGCCCCGTGTCCGGGGGTCTGTAGGGAGCGGGAGTGGGTTGGGAGTGCGTTGGGAGAGCCCTGGATCCGCTCAGCCGGACAGGGCAGCGCAGATTGCAAAACTGCTGCGAGGGCCAAGGACAACCACGTGTCCAAACACAGCAGCACGAGGTGTTTCTTAACTCTGAAGTGTTTCTTAACTGCTGAAGGAGGAGCAGGGGGAGTTTCCAACCGATTTTCCAGAGGATTCTGGTTTGCTGCCAGGGTTTAAAATACACCTTCGCTCTTGCAGACGTGCTCGAGCACATGATGCTGAAATTGGAGGACTTCTGCTCAGGGAACTCAGTTCAACTTGCAAGCAAGGCTGAGCTTTTTATAGGGAGAGAAGGAGAAGAGTGGTTTCCTGCGGACGTTGCTCTGTGAGTCACACGTTAGATGACACAGCATTCCTCCCGGGAAACTTAATTGCTGGAACTGATGAGCGCATCAGCGCTCGGGAATCTCCCTTTGTGTTAGCAAACACACCTGAGCACTTCACCTGGTGCTTCTGGAAGTTATTCTGATAATACTTCTGAGATTTTAAACTCAGCTGTTTCATGTTTTTCAGTTTCTCTCAGAACCCCATTAACATAAATACTTGTCATTTCAAAAGCAACTGTCCATTAACAGCCTTCCACATGAGAAGTTGCAATGGCTGTTAATGCTGTAACACAGATGAAATAATAATTATTATTTTATTACACGTGTAATAGTAGTTTCACATTACTTCCCTAAGTGTTTTAATGCAAACAAAGGTCAGTGTAGCTTTATAATGCTCCTGTAGCACATTTTTTTCCGATGTGTCAGCGACCAGGACAAGTTACTTGAATGGACAGACCAAAAAAAAAATGTTTTGGAGGTTTTTTAGGATACGTGAAGTGGATGTATGGATTTACATTGCTCATGTGAAGCCTTATGAGCACATCACACAGTGCTGTGCTGGCCCTGCTGAGGGACTCCGAGGGCTGTGTCCAGTTCTGGGTCCCCAGTCCAGGAAGGACTTGGAGGGGCTGGAGCAGGGCAGGGAACGGAGCTGGGGAAGGGGCTGGAGCCCCAGGAGCAGCTGAGGGAGCTGGGAAAGGGGCTCAGCCTGGAGAAAAGGAGGCTCAGGGGGAACCTTGTGGCTCTGCACAACTCCCTGACAGGAGGGGACAGCCAGGGGGGGTCGGGCTCTGCTGCCAGGGAACAGGGACAGGACAAGGGGAAAGGGCCTCAGGCTGGGCCAGGGGAGGCTCAGGTTGGACATGGGCAGGAACTTCTCCATGGAAAGGGTGCTCAGGCCTTGGCAGGGGCTGCCCAGGGAGGTTTGCAGTGCCCATGGCTGGAGGTGTCCAAGGAAGGGCTGGAGGTGGCACTGAGTGCTCTGGGCTGGGGACAAGGTGGGCATGGGGCACAGCTGGGACTCCATGGGCTGGGAGGGATTTTCCAGCCTCAGTGGTCCTGGGATTCTAAGCAGATTTTTCTTACTTGCCCAAAACTTTCATTCCCTCAGCGCTGGATTTCATCTGCTAATGCACAGTTCTTTTCTGATGGGTAGGGAAAAGGGGGGCTCAACATAATCTGACTGGTTTTGATGTTCAGGCAGATTTAAGCTGTCAAGGCAAGAAAGGCCCTTCCCCAGGCCTTTGGAAAGTGCCAGCGCATGCGTGTGGTGGTTGAATGATCGAGACGCATCAGCACTGGAGCTTGGTAGCAGCCCTTCCTCCTCAGTGCCAGCAGTCAACCTCAAATCTGTTTTTTCTGTCACATTGTTCATGTTCTGGTGGGAAAGAAGCAACATCTCTGTGTCCACCTCTGTTCTTCAGGTGTTTTTTGGGCAGTTGTCTCTCTCCTGTTGAAGCAGGATGGGGGAAGGTGGAGGTGAAACAGCAACAGCCACTGAACTGAGAGCAGTACTCTCAGATACTCAGTCCTATAGAAAGAAAATTATGTCATCGGTTCAGGCTGTCCTCTCTTTCAGCCCTTAGGCTAAATATGTCCTGGCTGGACTGTGTAGGAGAAAAAAAACCCCTCCTTTGCACGTTCTGTGGAAGAGTTCATTATGTTTCTTTTTATTTGTATCGGGCTTTACATGGTGTTACATTGTATCTGTCTGGACACATGCAGTATTTAAATGCACCATGGTTGAAAAGATGTTCCCGAATCTCACTATTAATTACCTGTAATACTTGTCCTACTGTCTTCTCTTCTCCCCTCTGGCCCCACCTGACTCGTGGGAAAACAGGGCTGGCTTTGTTACGTGCCTTGAGGTCACTGAACTCGCACAGGCCTGGATCATGTGGGAGAAAAATATCACCAAGATAAGATCTGCTGGAGTAACACAAGAGCATTTCTGTCAAATATGAACGCATTTATTGTCAGGAGGGAGTTAGTGAGTTGGCCTCTGGCCTCACCAGGTGACTTGTGCTGTCCTGAGAAGTGTGTGAGGGCCCAAAGTAGACAGGAGTGTCCTCAGCATAACAAGGAGTCCTTGGCCTGTGGCATCTTTTAATTAGGCTGTAGATTCCTTATATATATTCTCAGTGGGAGGGATTTACAGGATTCGTACCGATTGAATTACGTCTAAGAAACCTTTAGGTGGTGAGTTCCCATTTTCACTCCTGAATCTCTCCTGGAAAGCGGGGCCAGGTGGGGCAGATGACATCTGTTGAGTGTTACAGAGCTCAGTTATTAAAAGACTGCTGGAAAAAAGGGAGCTCACTGGTGCCTCATTCCATGTCTCCTCAGATTTTAAATAAAATGGGCTGAGATGGACTTGACCATGGGCCATTTTTAGGTGTCTGACCTTTGTGGAGGAGTTGATGGTGAGCACATTGTTCCACTGGATACTTGGCTGTCTCCATGTGTTAGGAGCAAGAACTGCTGGGCTGTGTTCAGGGGTGTGGATCTAATAAAAAACCCCAAAGCAGTTACTCCTTTAAAATACTTGTTTTCTGTATGTTAGGATGAGTGTGGAAGGATTTCTGTGTGCAGCTTCTGAAAATACTCTTTCTACCCCGTGCTTCTTTGATGTGGCTCTGCAGATTCCTCAGTATTCCTGGCAACAGGCTCATGGATGGAACAGGGATGGAGCTCAGAAAACTGGATGCTGCTATTTGTTACTGCTGTTGCCTGTTTTTCAGTTTCCATATTATTTCATCTGTGGAGTGGAAGCAGGCTGCTTCCTACGCCTCTGACTTCACTCCTGGACAGTGTCTCTGTTGGATCCAGCAGCCAGTGGACTCGGGAGAGTCCTTGCTCTGCTGGAAGGCGCTGCCGGCGCTGCTCATCCCATCAGTCTTCCCAACATGTGGCTCAGCCTGCTTTGTGTTGTGGTTTTGTACTGAATTACAGCAACTCCCCGCTGTCCCAAGGCAGCGGCCAGCAGACATCCTCTGCTCCCTCTCACCTGGGGTGCTTCCACCAGCCTTTCCCACTGGATCCACGGGCAGGAGGTCGTTTGCTTCCAGTCCTTGCTGTGTCCTTTGGGATAGAGGCTGGATGCCAGCCCTCGGGGGCCACTGATGCTGTCTGGCCAGGGACTCTGCTGCTGGTGGCAGCAGTGGGATGGTGCCAAAAAATTCATGGAAAGCTTGGGGAATTGGTTGTTTTGCTTCGTGTTAGTGTGGTAGAACACGACTTTCCTTTATGGTGAAGGTTTGTTTTTTTTTTTTTTCTTTGTAGGGTAGGACTTAACATCTGGTACTCATCTATGTTGGAAAAAAGGAATCCTTCCTCCCCGCAGTGACTTTTTCAGCTTTCAAAAGTGACACTTTAATGAAAGCGTTCCATGCATGTAGTAGTAGGAATCGCCAGACTGAATTTATGTGATGAACCCATTTCTTTTCGGTGCTGTTTGCCGGTAGAGCAGCACCTCTGGGAACTGTTGCACCTCCCGCGGCCGGGCTGGCACTCCCGGCCTCCTCCTCCTTCTCCTCCTCCTGCCGCTGCTGTTCCTCCCGTCGCGGGCGCTCCGTCCCCTCCTCTCCCGGCGCTGACGCACTGGCGCACCCGGGGAAGGAGCGGCGGGAGCGCTGTCGCTCCATCCCCGCTGGATCTCCGCTCACCTCTCCCCGTTTCCCTCCGCAGACCGCTTCCCGCGGGGCTGGCGAGCAGCTGGGAGAGGAGCAGCTGGGAGAGGAGCGCTGACGAAGCCCAGCCCGGGGGAAGTTGAAAGGCAACTTTGAAGGCGAAGGAAGTCGGGGCCGGCGAAGGAGGCGCGGGCGCGCTCCGCGCTCCGGGAGTGGCCGCGCCGCCGCCGTGTCCCCGTCCTGCTGCCGGGAGCGGCGCGTCTGGCGGCACTGCGGGAGGAAAAAACGCGGTATCTGCTGCTGTCTACCGCCTGACTTCCAGGGGTGAGTGGCTCTCCTCTCCGGATGGTCCCGTTTAAATGTAAAGGCGTGTTTGGCTGCTGCTGGAGGGCCGGGGGCTGCGTTTGGGGGGCGACAGAGGGACTCGGATACAGTCCGATCTACATCACGGCTCTGGGGAGTTGGTTGTCTTTTTGGTTGGGTGACTTTTTTGAAAGCGGCACTTAAACTTGTGGTTACTTTGTTGTTGCCGCTTGGTTTTAATCTTAGTTTTTAGTTTAGCTCGGGGTCTTTTTTACTAGAAACCATCCAAGCTGCCAGCACGTGGGACAGCAGTGACCGGCCCCTGGCTTGTCCTCCAGATTGTGTCAGGGGTGTGTTTCCATCAGGCGGCTTCATCTCCTGCTGGAGCATGGAATGTCCCTGGGCTTTTTGAGTTTGGAGGTTTGTTTGCAGCACACCTGCAGGAGATAGAACTAGAGTTACGCAGCGTGGCAGCGGCGTTGCCTGCACAAGCTTAAAGCCAGGGACAATCTGCCATCCCCGTGCCCACAGCGGGCAGCTCTCCCCATGCCTGACCTCCCCGCTGACTGCTGCCAGATATCCCCAAGGCAGTTGCTTGCAGTGTTTGTATGAAAGAGCAGGAGCAAGAAGGTGTTCTAGACTTTCTGTGAGGTGGCAGAGTGGCTGTGCCTGGGCAGTGCCGTGTGCCCGTGCCTGCTCCGTTTGTGTCACAGTGTCATTGCTGCCCCACAGCGTGTGTTTGTGCAGCAGGGTGGCCCTGGGTGTGGAGAACAGTCTGTGAGTCACAGGGAGGGCACAGAAATCCTCTCGGAAGGTTGTGGGCACTGCAGCAGGGGGAACAGAACTTTATCCATGAACTGTTGCGGAGTCTTTCCAGGGGCTGTGATCCTATTTGTGCGTTTTGGGCACAGCCGCCTTTTCTTATCCTAAACCTCTTTGGAACTCAATGCTTTAATCTGGAAGCTTTCTAATAGATTTAGAGAGATGAGTCAAGGGGTGGTTTGTTTTTGTTTTTTTGGTTTTTTTTTTTTTTTCACTTGACTTCTGGGGAAGAAAATAAACCAAACTGCCTGCAGTAGCTCATCTGTCTGTATTTTTTATACATATATTTGTGTATATGCTCACACAAGTGTACACACGCAGAAGAGCTACTCCAGGTGTTGGGTTTTAGGCCATGTGTGTATAGATGGGCACGTGTGTCAGTATAAAAAATGTGTTTTTATAGCAGGATGGTGTGAGCAGGCTGAGAGGAGCATGAATTCCTTCTTCCTGCTCTGTCAAGTAATACCCTGCCTACTTCATTTGCCTGTTGATTTGGTTATGCAGACAAAGGCAGGAAAACAGACCACAACAAAACCACTGTTATCTAATCTGCTTACAGCACTGTCAAGTAAATCATTAACCCACAGGCCCTGTGCCTGTAAAAGCTGCTAAAGAGGTTTCCTGCCCCTGAAATTCCCATTTTCCAGAAGGTAAGAAGTGAAATTACTTGCAGATCTTGGTTTCACACGTGGGTGTTTGCTGCTGCCGTGATTTCTGTGCCTGTTAACCGAGTGCTGTAGTCCGATTAATGATGGGAGAGGACCCGCTCTCCCTGCGGTCTTTTTCCTAAGAAAACAGCTCCAGCTAGGGCAGAGGGGAAACACAGCATTTACTTACTTGTAAACACTGTCATTCATTAATGAAATGTAATTTCACATGGGTTTATTGCTGATGGAGTGTTTTGCTCAGCAGCTTAGTTTCCTGGCATCCTATGATTCAAATCCGTTTGAGCTGGGAAGATTTGCTGTGGGTCTTGCTGTGCTTAATTCCACTCCAGACTTCTGTTTTGGTTGACTTTTGTTTCTGTAGGCATGTAAGAAATGGGTTTCTCTGAAGCATTTAATACTTAGAGTCTGTACAGTCCTGTCTGCATTTGCTTTACGTTTTGATTGATCGTCTTGGCAGTGAAGCTGTTTTGTGTGAGTAACTTAAGGCATGGAAAATCTGTAGCACATGGACAACAGCAGAAGTAGCTTCATTTTGTGATGTTTGCAGCCATTGCCTGAGCAAAAGAAAAAGGGCTGAAGAAGGACTTAAGCTGTTCTAGTTGCCCATATCCAAGAGCATGACTCAAAACTTCCAGCTAAACTCCTCTAAGCTCCCTGAGTCGCTGTTGGAGTTGTGCCTTTGCCCCCCTAAGCTGGGTCCGTTTTAAGTGCCAAACTCTCAGCCTGACTGTCTTCTGCCAAAGGTCTGCCTGGTCCTACCAGGGGATTTTCAGGCATCTCCAGGGAGAAAATGGGTCCAAACAAAGCCTTGAAGGGCACAGCTCAGAAAGCTGGAGCTCACTTTCAGTGATATCCTATGCCCGAAGTGCTGTGTGCCGTTTGGCACGGCTCAGTGCCCCGCACAGTCTGTGCTCTGCGTGCCCGGCCTTCCAGCTGCCTGGGAAAGCTCCAAACTGCTCCTGCTGCTCAGGAAAGTGTCCTTTTTGCTTGGTTAACTTTACAGCCTGGCTGCACATTAGCTTTTTAAAGCTGAGCTTTTTAAAGCTGCTCTCCCACGTGAGGAGAGATTTCGGGGGTTGCTGTGTGTCTGGGTTACACCTGACACCAAGTGCCTGAGGGAGGAGGTATCCAAACCTGGAGGAGAAGGTGACTCCAGACCTTTCCCCAGGAGGTGTGAGCTTGTGAAAGGAGGTCTCTGTACTGGGGACACTCCAGCAAGCGCTCATAAGTGCTGTGTCAGGTGATGATCTGCCTTGGAGAGGGCAGGGTGCTCCCTCCTCCCTGTCCTGGGTGAGCCTGCTGCAGGAGCAGATCCATGCTCTGGATCCTTGCTGGAGCCTCTTTCCTCTGAGTTCTAGGGACAAGAGGTGCTGATTGTGATCTCAACCAGTTCAGGTGAGCCACAGTCCATCGGGTAACCAGGTTACCACACTGTGCAGTTGGAGCTGTTGTGGCCACGAGGGACGAGGAGGAGGAGCACACCTTGGGAGTGTCTCTGCTGCACCTCCTGCTCTCGCCTCTGGCCTGAGGATGGTTTTTTTGCAAGGAAAATTGCCCCGATGGAGCACTCTGTTGCCTCCAGTTGCTTTCTGCAGCTGTCTGCATGGTAAGGAGGTGGGGGAAGTGGCTCTGGTTAAAAATAGAAAGGCGGATTAGGGGATGTGAGGTACGGTTTCAGCATCCAGCCGGGCTGCTCTCACAACTCGCTGCTGCCACCGAAAGGGGAAGGGCTTGCTCGTGCTTCATGCCTGCAGAAAACCAGCAAAAGAGCAGGTTTTCCGCCGTGGAATCAGCCAGGCACGGGAGAGGAGGGAGGGGATGCCTCTGAGGAAAGCTTGTTGAGCTCTGCTGGCACAGGTGACATGAGTCCACGTGTGCAGGGATGGGAATTCAGGTGAAGGCTCCCATTGGAAAGGTTGAGTTTAAGCTTCCAGCTGCAGCCGAGCTCATCTGGGTTAGTCTGCCCAAGTTAAAGACAAAGAGTTAAGGAGAATTACTCTGCTCTTTGAATTGTTCTCATTCTGCTGTTTTATGTGGAGAGTTATGTGGGGAATAAAAAGCAAAACCAGTAAGTACTGGGGGTGTGATTTCACTGAATGTGAATGTGTAGTATGACACTCGCAGAAGAGACTTTATTTTGCAATAAGTGTGTGAAGTGTCAGGAGAAAGAGTCAACAGACAAGCCAAGGGTAAATAACTTGTCCTTCGGAAACCGTGGACTTTTAAAATGTTGCTTTTAGGAGATGGTCACTGTACGGTGTTTTCTCACCAACCTTCAGTGTTTATCACTGTTCCTTGTAGTTATCACTGGTCTTTTTGATACATTTTCTGTTGTCTTTCCTAAAACAACAGAATTCCTAAAATCCAGCAAGGAGAACCATTATTTTCTTTGCTGAAAGGTTTATTTCCTGCTGCCTTTTTTTTTTTTTTTTCTACTTCGGTTTTGGTGTTTTAAGTTTATTTTTATTTGCTTTCTTTAATTTTTTTAACTCTTTACCAGCCTTTAGAACAGTTTGAGTTCTCCTGCTGCGCCTTGGTTCAGCTTCTGTTGTAGCACTCCCAGCCACACACTGATAAACAGTGACCCATCCTGTACAGTGTTGAGAAAGAAATATCCATCCAGGATAGATCCTAAAACCCAGGATGCATCCTGTACCAAGCATTTCCTGCAAAGGATACAGTGAAGGGACTACAGCAGTTATTCATCACAGCTAAAGAAATGTTTATCTAATACTTAGTTCAGAAAACCTGTCCCATTTCCTGGGCAAATACTTGAAGACAAACAGCATTTATTCTTTTTGAGAAGCTGTGAATACAAGGTGGAATGCAGTATCAAGTCAGATTTTACCTTTACCTGGAATTGTTCTACCTTCTAAAAGTGAATGTAAAAATTGAAGTTGGGCTTCTACCTCTGAAAAAGAATCCTGAAGACAAGCAGGTATTTTTACTCAGTTAAGTTTCATAACACTTCAGCATGATTTCTCACGAATTACTGAGCTGCTTTTCATAACTAGGAGTAAAAATTCATTGGTCTCAGTGACAGATTTAATACTGTTTTCTTGTAAACTTAAAAGATCACTTCAGCAGTCAAGCAGGTTTTGCACCACTAAGAATATGGACGGTGTCATACTTGATTTATTTTTTAAAACAATGAAGCTGAACACATTTGACTCCAATTTATTTGCACTGGAGAAGCTGCTGCTTTGGGGTTGTTGGGTTTTAAGCATCAAGGGTGAGAAAGATTTAGTTGGAAGACCACCAGCAAGTGAGCTTTGGTGTAACGTTGATTTCAGTTTCTTCATCTTCCCAGCTTTCTGGGTTTTTTCCATATTATTTCTAACTCCTTTGGTGTTTTGAAATTTTCTCTTTTAATCTCAGTCACCTGCTTTGCTCTGGGGACACTGGTTTGTCTGTTCTAAACCAGTCACACCCCACCTAAATCCTGCCATTGTTCAGCTCTCTTAGCGTGTTTGGATGTTGTACTGAGGTTAAAGTAACAAAGAACAGCCCCAGAAACCAGCACAGGCTGAGGGAGACCTGCTGGAGCAGTTCTGCAGGGAGGGACCTGGGGGACACCGAGCTGTCCCTGGGGCAGCAGAGTGTCCTGGGGATCCTGGGGGACACCGAGCTGTCCCTGGGGCAGCAGAGTGTCCTGGGGGTCCTGGGGGACACCGAGCTGTCCCTGGGGCAGCAGAGTGTCCTGGGGGTCCTGGGGGACACCGAGCTGTGCCTGGGGCAGCAGAGTGTCCTGGGGGTCCTGGGGGACACCGAGCTGTCCCTGGGGCAGCAGAGTGTCCTGGGGGTCCTGGGGGACACCGAGCTGTCCCTGGGGCAGCAGAGTGTCCTGGGGGTCCTAGGGGACACCGAGCTGTCCCTGGGGCAGCAGAGTGTCCTGGGGGTCCTGGGGGACACCGAGCTGTCCCTGGGGCAGCAGAGTGTCCTGGGGCCAAGGAGGCCAAGGGGACGCTGGGGGCAGCAGGAGGAGCACTGGCAGCAGGGCAGGGAGCGATGGTGCCCCTGTGGCCAGCCCCGGAGGCACCTCTGGAGCGCTGTGTCCAGCTCGGGCTCCTCAGCACAGCGGGGCCAGGGAGCTCCTGGAGCGGGGCCAGCGGAGGCTGCGCAGCCGAGGAAGGGCCCGGAGCATGCGGGTGCCCGGGAAAGGCTGAGGGAGCTGGGGCTGTTCAGCCTGGAGAGGAGCCCCAGGCGAGAGGGGCCCTGAGCCCTGGGTGTCCCTGTGTGCAGGGAGGGCTCCCAGCAGGGCCCAGGCTCTGCCGCGGGGGCCCGGCAATGGCACCGCAGCCACGGGCAGGGCCTGAGCCCAGCGATTGCCCCGGCACGGGAGGCACAGCTTCTTCCCTGGGCGCTGCCCGGCCCTGAGCACATTGTCCACACGGCCTGGGGGGGCTCCTCCCTGCGGCTGCTGCAGAGCTGTGTGCGCACAGTGCTGTGCCCTGGGCTCTGGGATGGCCCTGCTGGAGCACGGAGGGGGCACCGGGTGCCCGCTGGGCTCCCTTCAGCCTCATCCCGGGATCCTGTGATCTGACCTGGGCAAACCTTGAGAAAGTGTAGTTTGTGTTAATATAGTTGCAGAGAGGGAGTTGACAGATGTTTCAGGTGATGAGGGGATCTCTCGTTCTGGTGAAGTTATGAAAAGTGATATTGCATAAGCTAAATAAGAAATGAAAGCAACTTTCTGTTATGTTTGGCTTCACAGATCTCCTTGCAGCTTCCAGAAACAGAAGTGGTGCAACTGTTTCCTGGGAACAGGATTTTAGATGAGGGAAGAAATCCTTCTGGGGAGCTGAGAGTGAGCCCTCATAGCCCAGAACAGTTTGCCTCTGGTTCAATTTCTGAGCTGCTAAATTTACATCAGCGCCTCTCTCCCAAACCATATGTATTTTAAATGATAACAGTATAACTGTTCAGCAGAGGGACCATTTACAAACATTTTTCCCTCTGTGTGGTGCCCTGGCATTTATCAAATGTGAAGGGAAAGGTGAGAAAATAAAGGATCTGGTAATTCTGGGTTACTTAAGCTAAGAGCACTGGTTACTGTTTCGGATTTATCTGGGAGAAAAGTGACCCAGGCTCAGACTTTTGTTGATGTTTAATGTTGTGTAACGTTCTTCCCGGGCATAATTGAGCCATCAGTGCAGGAGTGATCCTGTTGGAGTGGTTTATTGTCAGTGATTACAGATCCTTCTGTGGATTTCGTTTCATTGCCGCCTGAGCTCATTGATGAACAGGGTCATCATTTATTTACAGTTTTTGGGATCCTTTCACACTGATTCTCCTCCTTTTGGGCAGAGAGGAGGATGAGGAGACACCACAAAGCTGTCTAAAATACTCTGCCCTCTCCTTCTGATGCTGGTTTGGCATTTCCTTGATTTTAGCAGCCTATTCACTTTCTCTTAATCCTGGTGATTTTTCATCTGGATTGGACTGGAAAGAGGGCTGGGAGCAGCCTCACAGGATGGAGGGAAGGGGAGAAGGAAGAACAGACTCTACTGAGTTGGAAAGGAAAATAAGGAAGAAAAAAGCCGAAGAGCACAAACACTCCAGATGGTTCTTGTCTAGGTCTCAGTTTGAGATGAATGCTCCTGATTTTTTGTTGTTGTTTTCCTGATTTTGTGAGATTCCTGCATAATACAACTTGCCTCCGTGCTCTGCCATGCAGAACTTTGAGGCAGGGAGGGAGATCTGTCTAAAAAGTACCTTTGAAAACGGGTGAGCAGAAGCTGCGAGGAGCAGCTGTGGCTGCCCCTGGATCCCTGGCAGTGTCCAAGGCTAGGTTGGAGCAGCCTGGGACAGTGGAAGGTGTCCCTGCCCATGGCAGGGGTGGAACTGCATGGACTTTAAGGTCCCTTCCCACCCAAACTGTTCTGGGATTCTGTGAAGTGATTTTATGCTCAGAAATAACTTTGGGCATGAAGATGACTTTCATTTCTTTTGAACCTCTGAATAATCAGAGGAGGAGTCATCCACAAGCTGAGTGTTAAGGCCACCTTGGCAATTTCTGGATCTTCGGCAGGGACCTGTTGATCTTTGCAGTCCTGTAAGGTGGGGAAGAGCAGTGTGACGTCCCTCAAAGACCTGAGCACCACTGGCTTGGAGCTTTGCATGTCCTGTCCTAGAGAATTCACTTAGACAGCTGAGCACAGTCTTCATACTGAGCTCATCCATCTGGCTGCAAGGTCACCTCAAGTCCCCTTTGTGAATATAGAGTAGTAAAAAGGTAGTCCAAAAGTACTTTAGGCCACATTTTCACAGTGGGAAGTGGTTTTCAGCTACCTACAGAGTTGTCATGACTGAACTTGGACGTTGTTGTCTGCCACTAGCTGTCTGAAAGCTGCTGCGCCTTTTAAATCAAATTGTGCAAACACAAAAAAGGCAAGATGTTGTGTATTGTAAACAGCAGTGTTATTTGTCAGTCAACTGCCTGAAATAAAAAAATCTTAGGAAAAAGGAGATGGCAGTGATTGGGGGCAAGTTTTCCATAAGTAGCTATTACTCTTCCCTAGAGAAATTTGCCAAAGCAGCACTTGTAACTGGTAACACTTGAAATTGTAAAGACATTGTGTTTGTGTGGCAAAGCTCTGGAAAACAGATACAGCAGTAAATTTCAAAGTTGCAGTTCATAACTACTGTCGTGGCCCCAGGCAGGGGAAATCAGACAGAAAGGATCATTTTGGTCATTCTGGCTGAATTCCCGGTGAGAGTCCCTATGGGTGGGCAGGCCCTGGCACAGGGTGCCCAGCACAGCTGTGGCTGCCCCTGGATCCCTGGCAGTGCCCAAGGCCAGGCTGGACAGGGCTTGGAGCAGCCTGGGATAGTGGAAGGTGTCCCTGTCCATGGCAGGACAGGTTTTATCAATTCCAGACCATTCTGGGGTTCTGTGCTGTGGCATCCCGTTCCAAGTGCTGTGTTTGGTGGAGGCCCACACCAAAATCATCTGATGATTGTCTTGAGGCTTGATTCTGCCTTTCACCCATCTGGCCTGACTAAATAATACATGTACTAAAGTGGTTTCTGCTATTTTTAGGCAGTGCAGGTCACAAAGGCGAATATAGATGCAGCATTTCTTAATATCAAACTCCCTTGGCTGCTGACTGACCCCAAATTCTGTGCCCTCCATTATGGGACACAGGTCCCTGTGTCCTCAATGATTTATGCAGCATCTACAATAACAGGGCCTGTTGCTTTCGGATGTGTGTGCATTCATATTTTATGTCTTTGCCTGCCCTTCATGTTTTATTTAATGGAAAGTGTAAGGAAATTGGTTACTTGGCAAAAAATGGCTTTTAGTGGGCGAAGGAGCTCCAGGTTTCCTGAATTTCGGGCTGGTGCTGTGTCTGCTCTGCTCCCCAGGGGCTATTCCACTGCTTTTCAAGAGCTTTCTGAATATTGATCCTTACTCCTCCAGAAAGGAAGGAGAGCCTGCAGCCTTGCTGAGGGCAACCTGTCTCCTGCCCTCCTCCCTTGGGGCAAGAAATCCCCAAACCAGATAGGAGCATGGTCTCCTTGTGCTGTCCAAGAGCTGCTGGCTTTTCATTAAATCTGAATTTACATGGTGCCATATGTGGCATGTCTTACATTTCAGACTGATCCAGACCAGCACAAGTTTGTCTCAGGATCAGATAAATTCCAGTCCTTGCATTGTTTCACTGCTGATGTGAAGTCAAACCTAGAATCAGGCCCTTGTTGTGGTGCCACACTGGGTGAGCTGCATATTTCATCAGGATATCTGCCACTGTACTTCTTGAAATATTTGTGAATTTAGGTTATTTTCAGACCCAGTGAAAAGCTTTTGCAGTGCCTGAGGACAGAAAATAATATAATTTTAAAAGAGAATCTTGTGTGTATTTATATCCTGTGCTATATCTAGTAGCTCCACCCTTACCTCTAAAAACCACACAAACAAAAAGACCTGCACAACCCCCAGACTCCAACTTCTGCGACTGTTTAATGTCTTTTGGTGTGAACACTCGCAGTAGTTGATCTTGTTTCCAGAATACCACTTGTATTTTTCCCACCAGTAGTCATTTCAGCAGCTCTTGTTTTGCTTGCAGGAGGAGCTCTGGCATTCCTGGAGGACTCATAATGAATTTTCATTACTTTCTACATGGAAGATTTTTTATTTTTTTAATAACCTCTTATTAAAATTCTGTATTTTATCAGGTTTAGAAGGTCTTGAAGATTTATCTAAAAGTTGCATGTCAGAGCACAGCTCAAGGGCAGTCCTGTAGAGCAAGTCTGATTGTGGGCTGGGTGAGTAAGGCAGCAGCTGTGGCGAGGTGGCCCTTATTTATTTTGTACTCCTAAAATATTCTGGTTGCTGATGTGTTCAGGTGGGCTGTATGCATTTTTTGGGCCTGGAGGGAGTGCTGGGGAGTCACAGAGCCTGTCGTGAGGTGCCTGCATGGACCTTTTCCCTGCTCTCAAGGGCTCCTTGTCAGATCCCACAATCCCAGTGTGGTTCCTATGAGATCCTCTCATCCCAAGCCTTGCCATGGGCAGGGACAGCTTTCACTATCCCAGCTCGCTGCACCCAGTGCCTCCACACCCTCACAGGGAACAACCCCATCCCACTATCCAGTCTAAGCCCCCAGAAGAATTTCTGCAGTACCAGAACATCTCACCTCACCCCTCCTGACTGAAGGAGCTCTTCCACATCAGAAGCAGCAGCAGAATTGTCATTCCCCTTTTTTGTTTGCTTACTCACACACAGCAGGGATATTGGATGCTGCTGGACATCCCATTGGAATGTGTCTCCTGAGTCCTTACCTATGGGAGGGGTTTATTCCGAGCAAGCTCTTGTGTGGCTGTGCTGCAGGGAGATGGAAAGGAGCATCACACTCTTCTGCATAGCTGCTGCTTCATTTTCTACTTGGCCATTCCCCTTTTATCTTCAGCCTCAGCAGCTTTTTCCAATACTCTTGCAATCTCCCATCCTTCCCCAGCAGTCACAGAGTCATGGATCTCCTGATCCATCTGGGAGAGGAGATAGGTCAAAGTGGGGCTATTTTCAGGCAGCACCTCATTGGCATCCCTGCCTTGCTCTCCTTAATACCTTGCTAATCTGAGCTTCACCCACCTGCTCGCAGAGAGCTACAGCGTGCACGTGACTGCAGATTGAAATCTTTCCTCCTATCCCTCCCTCTCATCAGTTCACAGTTAACAACAACAAATAATTAAAGATCCTTAAGCCAGATTCTTCTGGAGATGGTCGATCGTGCGATACTTTGCCGCAGAAGGGGCAGAGGTTGATTTGTTCGGGTTCCTTTGTGGAAGAGGACCAGAGCCACTGGGTTCCTGCAGTTCTGGCTGCTGTAAGATGCAGGACTGGTCCCTGTTGCATATTAACTGTTTGTGTAACAGCAGCTGTGCCAGGCTTGTTTTGGCAGTGATCCTTCTGAAGCGAGGGGCGTCCCTTCATTGATTGAATGCTTAATTCCCGTGTCCGCTTCCCAGAATGGAATGCTGACTTTTATTACTTGTTTTTCCAAGGGTGGACATGGCTTTTGAGTACCTAAACCAGCTGAGATTATCTAAGCAGTCAACTGTGTTTGCTGGGAGCAGCGTGTGGCAGGTGCCCTGCAGGGAGCTGCACTGTGACATGCTCGATTGCTGGGGTGAATGGAGAGAATGGCACAGGCTGTTAACCCCTCCTGCCCTAAGGCACAGCCTCGTGAGAGGAGACACACCTGCAGGAGGGCATCTTTCCTGTCTCTAGTGTAAGTTTTGACTTGCCTTCTTTTAGTTAAAGTGTTCAGACTGGTAAGGAAAGTTTGCTCGAGGCTGTGCCTCGTGCTGGACACCTCTCCATCCCTTCTGTGGCAGGAGGAGAGGGATCGCGTGCCCACCCATTCAGAAGGCATCTGATGGAAGTGGTTTTAGTTATTTCTGGCTGTGAAGGGTGGACAAAGCGCTGGCTGAACTTTGCACTCCGTTTTGGGTTGCTTTGCAATGGTTCTAGGGTCTGTGGGTGAGTGGTGGATGACAGTGTTCCCCAGGTGGGGGGAGTTTGGAAGGTGAAATACTGTTCTAATTTCAAAGTGACAGGAATTCAGGAAAAAATTCATCCCTTTGAGGGTGGGGAGGCCCTGGCACAAGCTTCCCAAAGAAGCTGTGGCTTCTCCCTTGTTAGAAGTGTCCAAGGCCAGGTTGGACAGGGCTTGGAGCCACCTGAGGTAGTGGAAGGTGTCCCTGCCCATGGCAGGGGGTGACACTGGATGGTCTTAAAGGTCCCTTCCAACACAAACCATTCTGGGGTTCTGTTTTTAAACACAGCCTAATTTCCATGGCAGGAACACGAGCTGGTTGCACTTACCCAGTACCTCCGGCTGAGATTCCGTTGTTTGGCTGGAATTACGGGTTACTTTTGGAACTGATTTAATTGATGTGTTCAAATCCTACCAGTTCAGCCTGTGGATCTGTTACCCAGCCATCCAGTCTTTCCTGTTCAGTGTGCCAGATACTGGAGGGAGCTCCTGCAGAAGAAAGGATGGCTGAGAGCCACTGTTCCAGAGGTATTCCTTGGGATTGTCTGTAACCAGGGGGCTGATGGACAACTCATAAAGCTGTTAGGGCAACACGACACAGGCACGTCCCTGTGCCTCAAGTGTGCCACTAGAAAAGGAATTTAGGTGCAATTGGATGTGTCTGCAGGAGGAACTTAATTCTGAGGCTTTCAGGTGGTTATTGAAATACTCATAATTTCCAGAACAGTTAGATGGTGAGATCTATTTTTTTTTATCTTCCCTTATTTCTCCTTCTTTGTGAACCTAATTGATTATAACTTTTGAGCTGAGGGGAATACGTAAAACATATTTTGCATCCTTTGAACACAACTGTAATGACTTCCAAGTGACTCTGCTTGTGGTCTGGGCAGTTGTTTGACATGTACCTGGTGGTACACACTGTCACCGTTGCTGCCAGTGTGGAAGGAGGCATGTTTTCAGTGTTGTTTTGTGAACTTGAATTATCTAACAGTTAAAATTGCAAGGAATGCTTCATGTTTCAGGGAGGATGTTTGTATATTCCTGTTCTTTGGGTTCAGTGCCCACTTGTCAGCAGCAAGATTTAAGCAGGATTTGCTGATGTCACAGATCATCGATGGGAGCAGTGTCACATCTGACATGGATTAGAAGCAGCTGAGTAGGAACAGTTGATGGAATGAGTAGGAATAGTCTGACACACAGATAAAGCTACATTGCAGCACTGGACAAGGAATGGCTTGGGTTTCTGGAGACCAGATTCTGAAATTTGGGGCTTATTGAATCATCGGTGTCGCATTCAGTTCCCAAACCACTGAGCAACCGTGATGAAATTGCCAATAAAAGGCAAAAGCCAGAGACCCTTGGAGCAGGGACCAGAGCTACTCTGAATTGTTTGGCACCCTCCTTGTGGCTCTTGAAGAAGGAGGTGCTGGATGGCTGGACCGGGAAGTGGAGGTTTTGTGTCCCCAGCCACACGGGGTTTGCTGGAGCTTGTTTTTGCCATTCAGGCCAAGGCCAGTGGTGGCAGATCTCCACTGCAAACAGAGGAATTTAGCTTCCTGTGATGGGGCGTAATGAAAGGTTCTCGGATTTTGCAAATAAACCGAGAGGGTTTTTCCTGCTTGTAGCATAACCACAAAAAGGAAGATGCCAGGACAGTTCATCTGCAATGTCAGGAGATCTGGTTCTAGTCAGACACATCCCCACCATGCAGGCTGTACACCCATGACTTGTTGGCAATCAAGATGGTTTGGGATTTTTTTCCTTTTTCTTCCCTTCCCTTTCCTGTGTTTCTGATTTTTCTAGACAAACTATGCAATTAGAGCCTTCCTCTCCTTCCTGCAGATACATGTCTTGAAGAAATTTACTTGATTTTTGGTGCAACTCTGAGCAGGTATTGCTGGAAAGAGGAGGACTCTGTGTTCAAAAATTCAGACTATACCAGAATTAATCTTGAATATGTGTGGTGTTTTGTCTTTCAGACCAAGGAACACCCGGTGTTGCATGAAACTAAATTTATAAAGGCAAACCCAGGGATTGTTTTGTTTTCCAAGAGGAATGGCATTGAAAATGAATAATTCTGATGGTGTGTCTTTTGGGTGCGTTTATGAAAAGTAACACCTGAAGTGCAGAGAACGGCATTGTGCATGAAGGTCTATAGATATTCACATTTCAACTCTGGAGGCTTGGAGTCTTTTTGATGTGGGTCTGATGTGTTGGGACTTCAAAAGTAGGATGTTTGAAATAAAATATTTATATTGCTAATGAAATATGGAAATATTATTTTAGGCTGGGAATCCTAGCACGTAAACTTTGTTTTCTTTTGCTTTAGTTACAACCCTGGCAAAGGCAGTTGGGAGGGAGCAACTGTTGTGGTCTGGCTGCTGTCTCATACATGGCTGGTAACAAACCCTAATATTAAAAAAATATGTCAAGTAACTGATTTAAGTCTTCAGTGAGGATCTGTTTTCTCTGTGATTTCTGCCAGGTTTCCTTTTCCTAATCTGCATGGCTGGTTTGCCAAATTATGCTGGAGTCTGCATTTCAGAGGCACATTACCATCAGTCACAAGACTGCTCTCAGTTTCCTTGGGCCCAACTTCACTTTCTGTTCCCATGATTTTTAAAATTTTAAATTCATGCTGCCACTTAGATTCCCAGAGGTTTCCAACAAATCTGACTTTCTAATAACAAATGGCTTTTAGGTAGTCACTGGAGGTAAAAAAAAAATCTCACAAAAAACCCAAAACACCTGCACTAACTGAGTTAAAATATGGAGCATGTCAAAAATGTTTAGTCTCTTCTTATTTTCCTGCTTCCATCCTTCTGCCCTGCCTCGTAGAGAAAAAAACCCACACTTTTTTCTGCCTTTCCAGTGTTTCGTCTGTTTTTCCTTTGAAGGTGTTTTGGTGGTGTGTATCTGTCTGGGGAGGTTTGGGTAGTCTCAGGAGGACGGTGAGCATCGCTCTGCGCTCTTCGGTACCGGCTTGTCTGCGGGGTTGCACGAGGACGCGCGGCTCTATTTCCAGCCCTGCCCTATCTCTGGCTGACCCAGATCCCGCAGCACCACGGGGATGTGTGTTCAGCTGTGCTGGGGACAGCAGCCACAGCTTGCTGCTGCCTGAGCACTGAGCCCGCAGACGCTCAGGGCTGCTCGTGTCCAGATCCCACGTGGGCGAGGTTTGAGCGCAGCGTGGTGCCCACGGGGCGTGGGTTAGTTTGGGGAGTGCTGGGTGGGTTGGTTCTGCTGTAGGAAGCTGCGGAAGCATTGAAGATCCTGGTGTCTGAGCAGATTATTCATAAAATCACAGAATGGTTTGGGTTGGAAGGATCATAAAGCTCATCTTGTTCCACCTCCTGCCATGGGCAGGGACCTTCTACAGGTGCTTCCAGTCCAACCTAGCCTTGGACACTTCCAGGGATCCAGGAGCGGCCACAGCTTCTCTGGGCACCCTGCACCAGGGCCTCCCCACCCTCCGAGGGGAGAATTTTTTCCTAATATCTAGTCTAATCTCACTTTTAAAGATTTGTGATGTTCTGTTAATATTTTCACACCTCCCTTTGCGTTTGGGGTGGGGAGCGTGGATTTCCTATTGCAGCTGTTCAAAAAAAAAGCCAATATTGGTCTCACTTCCATTGCAGATGTTGGGGTTTTTTTAGGATTGAGACAGTAGGATTGTGGAATGGAGTACAAAATGGGATGGGTGCATGTGTTACCCCTGGAATGGGCAGAAAAGCTCTGGGTCTGGTACCTGGCTCTGCCTCCCCTGACTTGGGGTGACTTCCAAGCCTGAAATAATTGCAACTTAAACTGCCCTGCCCTCCTTCCCTTGCCATCCTTTCCATCCCCAGATCATTGGAAGCAGGATTTCTGTCCTGGGAAAATAAAAGCCCTGTTTAGCAGCTGGTCTTGGGGTGAGACCGCTGGTCAGGTGAGGCCTCCTTCTGTGTTTGCTGGTTTTCATAACTACTGCCAAGCACCAGGAGGATGGGAGAGGAAGAAAGCTGAGGTGTAGGGCTATAAAACACAGAATTAGGGAGTTGTTTGGGTTGGAAGGGACCCTAAAGACATTTTCAGCTTCTGCCATGGGCAGGGACACCTTCCACTGAGACCAGGGTGCTCCAAGCTCTGGTGGAGTCTCGTGGAAGGAAATACTCCCTGGTGGTGTTCCCATCTGGAGGTGGGACCTGTTTGGTTATCCAAATATGCTGCAAGTACTTCGTGTTTTAAATCCTCTATGCTCAAATCTGGGCTTGTGTTCTGAACTGTTACACCTGTGAGTGGATTTTCATTTCTGGTTGTCGGTTTGGTTTTTTTAAATTCAATTAGGACAGAAAATATAGGGTGAGGGTTTATTTTTCTTCTTGGTATCAAATAATTTAGAAAAAAACCAGGCTGCTCAGGGATTTATGTAGTATTCAGGCAGGGCTTTTACTCCCTCTGAAGCTATGTAAGTAGCTGTTCAGAGGATGTGGGCGTTGCTTTGCATTTTCATCCCAGCCTCTCTTTTCATAGTAGTAGCTCCACTTGCTCTAATGTCTGTCCACAGGCCAATGTTTTCCATCTGGGGTTGACCTTGGAAACCTATCTTGGAGCTCTGTGCAACTTGTGAGCCCACCTGTGCCTCAGTGTTACACTTACAGGTATTTCACATTGCATGTATTTGCATTTCCAGCACAAAGCCAGCTTTGCTGGCCGGTTTTACACTGCTGGCTGTTTCTTGCTTGTTAGTGGTGCAGAAGGGGTGATGCTGGTTTGGAGGCAAGCCTGTCCTGGGGGGAGTGAAACACTGCTTGAGAGCTTGTTAGGGCTATCCAGCACATAATTTGTGGCAGGCAGCTCCCTTTCCTTGCAAATTGGTGCGCAGAGGTGCTTGTCAAGTACAGGATGTCCAGTTATTGAGGTGTCAGAGTGTTATTGTTGGCCGTGATGGAATGCCTGGAGAGGAGGTGACTGTAGCACTGACTCAGGCCCTGCTGCTGTGAACAGTTTGTTTTGTGCTCTAAAAACACAGGACAAGAGCTCCCAGTTTTTATCTGGGGCACTCGGTCTCTGTGTAACTCCTGCTCATCATTGGGGTTAGGGAATTCACTGGTGGGCTGGGTTAAAAAGGACTAAATCTTCAATCCTTACAGCAGATGGATTTCTCCTGCTTATTTGCGTGCACACATTATCAGTGTGAACCTCAGAGTTTGTTTTCCAAGGGCCAAAATACCATTATTGTATCTTCCAGCTGTGCTTATGAACCTCTCTCATTTAGACTCATTTTTCACTGAGGGTCAGATCCTCTCGACTTTTCTGGGCTGTCTGGGAAGGATGCTGAGGGTTGCAAGTGGAACACATCCACTGCCTCTGAAAGGATTTCCGGGCTCCTGATGACAAGTTGCTGAAATAGCTTATTATTTGACTGCTTTCTATAGTGACTGTTGCCCCGGCAGCAAAGCTTAGGGAGTAAAAGCACAAACATGAGCAGGGCACAATTTGGTTTCGGAAGGCTCAGGTTTGCTTTGCTTTGGTTGGGTTTCCAAGTGCTTTAGGAGGAGTTTTGAGATGAGCAAACATAGGAGGTGGTTTTTTGCTGGTTTAGGTGGATGTGGTTTTGTCTCATCAGTGGTAATTGTGAAACTTTACAGTTTCTGCTTGCAAGGGGACCCCAAAGCTCGGCCTTGTCCTCAGCACAGGAAAGATGTGGAGCTGTTAGAGCACGTCCAGAGGAGGCCATGGAGCTGCTCCGGGGCTGGAGCTCCTCTGCTCTGGAGCCAGGCTGGGAGAGCTGGGGGTGTTCTCCTGGAGAAGAGAGGGCTCCAGGGAGAGCTCCGAGCCCCTGCCAGGGCCTAAAGGGGCTCCAGGAGAGCTGGAGAGGGACCTGGGACAAGGGATGGAGGGACAGGACACAGGGAATGGCTTCCCACTGCCAGAGGGCAGGGCTGGATGGGATATTGGGAAGGAATTGTTCCCTGGCAGGGTGGGCAGGCCCTGGCACAGGGTGCCCAGAGCAGCTGTGGCTGCCCCTGGATCCCTGGCAGTGTCCAAGGCCAGGTTGGACTTTGGGGCTTGGAGCAGCCTGGGATAGTGGGAGGTGTCTCTATCCATGGCAGGGGTGGCACTGGATGGGCTTTTAAGGTCCCTCCCAGGCCAGATCATTCCGGATTCTGAGTGTGGAGGAGTAATCAGCTGATGATTTCATGGCTGATTATCTTGTTCTTTAACCAAAAATGTTGATGCTCCCACCGTTGCTGCTTGTGCCCAGCTGCATCTCAGGAGAGCAGGTCTTGATAGGCAGGGTTGTAACGGTGCTCCCCAAATACTTGTTTAACCCTCTGGGGTGGCTGTGGCCAAGGTGTGGATGGAAGTGGTGGTGGGAATTACTCCCCATGTTTTGAGTTAGCACTTCAGTGTTTGCTGGGAACTGGGAAGAAAGGTCCTGTAAACACGAGGAGGTGTGACCTGGAGCCCTTGATGAGGTTGTTTCATCTTGCTCGCTTTTGCTTTCGTGTGGGTATTTTGAGGTACTGGTATTCCACAGCATCATTATCGTGGTGCAGTTGGTATTGTTATGATAATAATCACATTGTTATTTATAATTCCTTGTCGGGTTCAGGCTCCCTAATGAGGCAGCTCTGCTGCGGATGGAGGGAATTTTTAGTCACCCAGGCTAAAGAACCGGTGTCATGGTTGGGGAGGTTTCTGTGTGCCCCATCCTCATGGGACCACGCTGAAACTGGGCATGTGGCCTGGCTGCAGCTGACACTGGTCCCCACCTTCTGCCTTCAGCTTGTGTGGAGAGGAGAAGACCTTCTGTGGAAGGGAGGGGGTCAGTGGGGGCTGTGAGTCCCCCGTAGTTTCTGTAAACCGCACCCCATCGAGCTTTCATGGATGCACCATAGGGAATGAGGAATTTTTAATGTGACAAGCTGGAAGGTTTGAGTAAAGAAGCTTTTTTTGCGTATTCCTCCCCCATTAGACGGCCTGTGAAAACAGGCTTGAATAATAAGTGGTGTTAAAAATTTTAGTTAGTTTTCCTCATTTTAACTCTCAGTGGAAACAACTCATCTCCATGGCCTGTGTCCTTGGCAGAGGATTACCTTTCCTCCTGTATCATTTACTCTGCTTTTACAGAAGGTGCTTGGTAGTGATTTACACTGGGGGTGTGAGAGCAGTGGGGCTGGGATTGCACATTTGGAACTGATAGTGGTTTCCAGCAATATTGCCCAAACATGCAGTTTTGCTGCAAGGCACACATTTGTTGGTTTTTGTCAGGCTGCCAGGCCAGCTATCCTGGGGTCACACCAGCATTTTGGGATTCTTGTGCCGGTATCCGAGTGCTATTTGCAGCTGGCAACAGATTTTTCCATCTGGAGCTCGTCTTAGAACCTGCTGGCAGCTTTGCACGGAATATAATCAGGGAATGGTTTAGGTTCGACAAGCCCTCTAAGCTCATTGAGTCCAGTCATTCCCCCAGCACTCCCAAGGCCACCACTAACCCATGTCCCACATCTACAAATGTTTTCAATCCCTCCAGGCAGGGAGGGTGACTCTGCCACTGCCCTGGGCAGCCTATTCCAGGGCTGGACAACCTTTTCCATTGAGAAATTTTTCCCAGTATCCAATCTAGACCTTCCGAGGCAGTGGAGATGTAGTTTGAAGGTTGGCTACAGGCTCCTGAAGTGTGTCTTTGGGATTCCTGAAGTGCGTCTTTGGGATTCTGAATCCTTAAAAATGTCGTTGGGGTGGACGGGAAGCTGCTCTGTCAGGTTTAGGGATTTGGGAAGCTGGGATTCGGGCACTCCAGTGTTGAAAACTGAAAAGGTGTAATTAATAGAGCCCCACCTCGTGGTGCCCACGGAGAGCTCGTGGAGCCCCGAAGCCAGGCTGGATTGTAAGACAAGAGTGGGAGAGGCAGCGCCGTGGCTGTGAGACAGCATGGGGAGCTGGGCCCTGCTGCAGGCCCAGAGCTCGGGTGGGGGAACAGCTTTGAAAATAAATAACTTTGGCTTTATCAGCGCTGTGAGGCGCCATCCCGGGAAGGAACAAGAAGTCTGTTAGGATTGTCTGTTGGGAATCTGTGCTGCCGGAGCCGGGATTTGAAATGAGCACACGGAGACAGGTGGGTGGAGCTGAACTGCTGCTCAGTCCCGGCCTTGCAGGAGCTTCTAATGTGGGTTACCATGCATAATTCAGGCCACCCTTTTTCCATGTTCAGAGCTCTGTAACTAAGTACTGATTTGCTAAACATAACTTGAATAATGAAGCGATCTGTGGCTTGAAAGCCTTCCTCAGTTTTGAAAGCAAAGGAAGCAAATAGAGCCGTATCCTCACTTCTGCTTTAAAACAACACAGATATGCACAAAGTGGAAGAGTCATCTTCATCCTTGCTTGCTCCATGAATTTAAATATGTGCACATTCCTGGTGTGGCCAGTAAGTGAGAGGTGGCCTGTCCAAAGTACTGGCAGTGCTTCCAGCAAACGCTTTTTCTTTTCTCTACCATCACAGTTCATTCCATGGAAAAACAAATTAAAAACTGCACCTTGTGTTTCTTGCTGAGCTTAGAGGTAACAGGTCAAAAAATGAATTGGTGTGTAGTGTGGTCGTGTTTGCATAGGAGTAAAGCTCTATATCTGTTCTGAGCCACTTCAGCTCGAATTGTGCCAGTAGGGTAAATTATTTTGGTTATCCTCAGTCACAATTTTGATGAAACACAAATACTTGGGAGCCTGTAAGAGGCTAAAAATATTCTTACACCTGATAAAGGCTTGATTTGACTTTTGAAAATATGAAGTGTTTTTTTCCCTGTGCTGTTACCTTGTCACTTCATGTTTATGTTGCTGCAGCAGAGCATGTGGTTTGTGGGATGGTGGGTCTTCCACTGCTTTCCTCTCATGCTCTGGGGAGGAGCAGTGTTGGTTGGTTGGTTGAATAAACACCTCAGACCTGAGGATTTGCTGGTGGTGGTGATCGCTGCCTTGTTTGCTGCTCGTGTCTCAAAAATTTCAGGAAGAGATTCCAAGCAAGTAACTTCTGTGTTCTTTTAACTTTTGTACTGGAAGCCATCAGCTTTTCTAAGCTATTTCTGCAATTCATTGAGTATAGAAGTTTCTTATCTAGTTCCTCTTTAAAAAAAAAAAAAAAAATTCTTCTGGTTCCTTTTTTTTAGCTGGTAGAAAACATTTCTTTGAATTGGAGCAGTATACCCTGTAAAGAGTAAAATTTACCTCACAGAGCTGCTAAATACTTGCAAATCTAAATACTTCCATTTATTTTTAGGCTAATCTGCTTGGTTATTGATTTTCCTGCTGCTCTTTGGGCCCAGAGAGTAGATCCTTTATCTACATTAATTTTTTAGTGTTGATGACTATATGTGGCACCTGGAGGAATTCTAGGGTGGGTTGGCTAGGGCTTGGAGCAAGCTGGTCTAGTGGAAGGTGTCCCTGCCTGTGGCAGGGTGTGGAATGGGATGAGGTTTAAGGTCCCTTCCAACCCAAAGCAGTCTGGGATTTTGTGATTTTAGGATCTTTGCCTTGCAGAATGAAAAACAGGTTTCGTATTCAATCACTGGTGCCACACGTTGCATTAAGGTACCAGTCTGTAAGGGGTAGAAGAGGTTTCTGCCACAAAAAATACCAGGCATTTGCTCTCTAGCTCCTTAAATCCATGAGTATGATGATTGTAAGAGGAGTTTGGGTGCTGCTCATGGACTAGAGCATTGAAATGGAAAATGTAACAAATATAGAGCAGGAAAGAGGCTTCCCAAAGCTGCAAAGTGGTGTTAAATCTTTTAAGAAATCAGCAGCAAGCTCGGGAAGGACAGTGCTGTGCATACAAGGCTGGAGCTCAGATCTTCTGCTCTTTACCCTCTAGAGTGCATTGTCAATCCCAAGCGCAGCTGGTTTTGTGCAGGAATTTTGGCTTTGGCCATGAACTGCAGGCTAAATGCTGTCCTAATGCCTGGTTTTGTTTTTTTCTCCCCCTCCCCAGGAAGAAGAATGGCAACACGAAGATGAAGTAGAGCGTTTCCTATGCTGGCCGCGGCGCCCACACGCTGGTGCCGGCTGGGTAGGGACAGGCTCTTGCCTCTGGCCAAACCCATTCCCGGGACGAGATGAAGCCAAGGAGGAGCTTCCCGCCGCGCTGCAGCCGCAGTGACCGCTGCCCGCTTTAAAGCCCATGTGCCACCGTCCCTGGCGAGATGAAAGAAGTGGTGCTGTGGTCACCCGAGGAGGTGACCAGCTGGCTGACGGACAATGCCGTGCCGGAGTACTGTGAGCCCCTGAAGAGCTTCACCGGGCGGGACCTCATCAACCTGACGGAGGAGGATTTCAAGAAATCCCCTCTGTCCCGGGTGTCTTCCGACAGCGGCCAGCGGCTGTTGAACATGATCGAGGGGCTGAAGATGGCTCACCACATGGAGGCTCACAAGAACGGCCACACCAACGGGCACGTGCGCGCTGGCGACGCCGCGCGCCAGAACGGCTTCGGCGCCGCGCTCAAGCTCAATGGGGTCCCCAATGGGTTCAAGAAGGAGATGATCAAGATCCCCATGCCGGAGCCGGAGCGCTCGCAGTATCCCATGGAGTGGGGCAAGACTTTCCTGGCTTTTATTTATGCACTTTCTTGTTTCGTCTTCACCACGGTGACTATCTCGGTGGTTCATGAACGAGTGCCTCCCAAGGAGGTGCAGCCTCCCCTCCCAGATGCATTTTTTGATCGCTTTGATCGGGTGCAATGGGCTTTTTCTATTTGTGAAATCAACGGCATGATCCTTGTAGGACTGTGGTTTGTTCAGTGGCTGCTCTTAAAATACAAGTAAGTAAAACCTTTTCAAAACTTGAGTGCTTCTGACAGCTTTTGGAGGGCAGGTGATGGTTTGCACCCAAACAAAATGAGGCTTGTTGTGATCTACTTATCTCAGTTTTCAAAGCTGAAATAGGTAGCATGCAGCGTGAGCTGCTTGTGCGGAAGGCAGAGGTCCAAATGTTCCCTGAGAAACTGAACAACACCCCTGGTTGTGTTTGCCTGCATGGTTAACTTGAACCTTTTTCATGGGTGAAAAGCTGTGGATTGGATGAAAGGATGTTCTGAGCTCGCTGTTTGTTCAGAGGGATCACAACTCATGCTCTTTGTGAGGGCATCTGTGAACCAGGATCCACGGGAATGGCCAAGTGCCATTGGAGAGCTTTAGGTTGGATCTCAGGGAAAGGTTCTTCCCCCAGAGGGTTCAGGCACTGCCCAGGCTCCCCAGGGAATGGGCACAGCCCCGAGGCTGCCAGAGCTCCACACAGGGTGGGATTGTTGGGTTGTCTGTGCAGGGACTGGAGCTGGATCAATGATCCTTGTGGGTCCCTTCCAGCTGAGGATATTCCATGATTTTAAACCCAAGGGAAACAGCTAGAGAGGTGGGGTGGGATTGCCCTCAAGAAGGAGGTGTCAGGTTAATAGGGCCATACCAGGGATCAAACACCCTGTGGTGGAGCTGAGCAGAGCCTGTAGGTGAAGAACAGCAGAATCCTTGGAGGTTTTGAAGCAGTGAGATGTGGGTTGAGTTGGTGGTAACATACATATATTAATGTCACTGGCAGATGTGAAATTTCCCCATTTGCTTTGGGGTGTTTGTTTTTATTTATGTTACAAAATCACAGAATGTTTGGGGCTGGAAGGGAGCCTAAAGATCATCCCATTCCAACCCCCTGCCATGGGAAGTCCCCTTTGGAAGGGCCTTTTCTGCTGTTAGGAGAAGATGCCAGGGAGTCCCAGAGCTTGGTTAGTGTATGCACTGATCATGGAATGTTTTGAAGACCAAAATCCCTCTTTTCTATCCGCGAGCAGAGGGATCAAGGTCCGAGAGGCCCAAGCTGTGGCTGAGCAGCAGAAAGAGGAGAGCAGGAGAAAGGGAAGAGCAGGAGAGGTGCTGGCAGGAACAGGAGCCCAGCAAGGTGGCTTTATCTGGAGGACCTTGTTCTTGTGGTTTTGGATGGTGCACACCAAAGGAGTGGTGGCTCAGTGCTGCAGAAAGAGCTGAATCCCTTTTATGGTGGGGTTATCCCCTCCCTTTGAAACTTAATTCAGAAATAAAGGGAGGGCTTTGGGCCAGATGGGCCTTCCTCACTTCTGCTTCCTCATCCCTGAAGGTGTCCAAGGCCAGGCTGGATGGGGCTTGGAGCAACCTAGGATAGCGGAAGGTGTCCCTGCCTGTGGCAGGGGTGGAATTGGAGGGGCTTTAAGGTCCTTTCCAATCCAAATCATGGTGGGATTTTATGATTCTCATGCTGTCCATGGCACGGGATTGGGCTGGTGTCTCCTGAAGGCAGGAGCAAGTCTGGCTGGGCACTCTGGAGTTTCCACAGGGGGCTCAAGGAAGCTGCTGAGGCAGATTAACTTCTCTGAGAAGCATTCCCAGATGCTGTGGGAGAAGCACAAAGCCAGGATTGGCCATGTGGTTGGCTCATGGGGCTAGGGGAGCAGTGTGCTCTCTGCTGAGGTCTGCAGAGCTGGAATGGAGATCTCTGGGCCAGGAATAAGTGTGGAGGTTGTACTTGCTGGCTGGCTCTGAGCCTCACACTCACACAAATAGGAAATAGGCTTTTTACATTTATTTTGTTCTTTATATTACAGTGCAGAACTCTCTCAGACTTTCCTAAGGTAAAATATGCGAAATCCAGCAAAATCAAGTGGTAGTTTTAATTAAACAAAGACATTCAGTGCTCGGGAAAATGCTGTCACTTCTTCGGTCTCTCAGAATATGGTGTTGCTCGGGCTTTAATCCCCAGCCCCCTCTTTGCCTTTATGTTATAAAGAAAAAAGCAGGTTCATGTCTGGTTCTAAAAGCCACAAGGGTGAGATCTTAGAGGAAAAATCTGCAGAGGAATGGAACTCTGCACCACTGGAATGGTGCCCTCCACACTTAAATTTCAGTTTGTGGAGCAAGATTAATAATTATCATTCTTAACTCTCAGCTTTGCCCATGTTTACACCAGAATAGGGAAGAAAAAAGTCTGGAATACTGTGTTACAGCAGTGAGTACTCCAGTGCAAAATGTGTTTACCCTGCAAGAGTTGGGTTTTTCCTGATAAATCAAGGCACTCAAGGTGTTACTGATCTGGCGTTGCAAACTCATGCTCCTTGGAGAGTGGAGCACTCCAGTTTTTTAACTGTGCCAAAAGCACTGAAAAATTTTACGACCAGTTTTGAGTTTCGAAAGAGCTCAGCTTGATAGGAATATTATTTTTTTAAAAAGTGAGCAAAACAGCAACTGAATTCCAGTGCCTGAAGGGAAGCTCCAAGGAAGAAGGAGAGAGACTCTTTAGAAGGACCTGGAGTGCGAGGACACATGGAATGGCTTCCCACTGCCAGAGGGCAGGGATGGGTGGCATATTGGGCAGGAATTGTTCCCTGGGAGGGTGGGCAGGCCCTGGCACAGGGTGCCCAGAGCAGCTGTGGTGCCCCTGGATCCCTGGAAGTGTCCAAGGCTGGGTTGAACATTGGTGCTTGGAGCAGCCTGGGACAGTGGAAGGTGTCCCTGCCCATGGCAGGGGTGGGACTGGATGGGCTTTAAGGTCCCTTCCAATCCAGACTGTTCTTGGATTCTGTGAATGCCGGAACCTGCAGCTTGAAATGGCCATAAGTTCAAAGAATAGTGATTTAAAATGAACCAAAACCCTCTGGGTCTGTAGCCAGTGGCACACAAAGGATGATTGTCGTAACTGGGTTCACCCTGATTTCTGTAACCCCAGCAGTGATTTCCTTAGGTTCTCTCCAGAGGTTGTTCCTGTCCTGGTGGATGTGCCAGGAGAGGTTTAATTGTCTTTCTTTGAGGAGTTTTCAGGTGTTACCAGTGGGGCAGTTTTGGGGCTGGCTGTCCCTTCTGAGCCAATCCTTTACCGCGGGTGCTCATACTGGTTTTGCAGAAGCATCTCACGGTACCCCAGGTCTGCATCTGCCCTCTCTGTGAACATCAGCTCTCACTAATAAACATCTCTGCAGCTGTGGCTGCTGAGTGGCTTCCCTGCAAACACCCTGTCCTGCAGCCAGAGCAGCTCTGTGTTTTTATTTGGGAGCTTTCCTTGCTGATGTGAACTGCTTCCTTTATGATGCTGCTCAGGGAAGATGTGTTCTCTCGTTCCTCTGGGTTATACAGGAGACCCTTTGTAATCACTCAGTTGTGTGTCAGCTGAAATAAACTTACTCCTTTTCATCTTAGAATGAAAATACTGTAACTTTATCCCCTGTCTTGAGTAGGAAATCAGTGATGGCCACAGCTAATGGAGGGGTGTGGGGCATGAAATCCCCTTTAATGTCTTCAGCATCAAATCTGCTCAGGCTTTTGCATCCTAATCCTTTGATTTCCTGTGACCACCTTCAAGGGCGGTGGGAGTTGAGTTGCTCCTGTGTTCTTGACCTGGAAGGCGTGGGAATATTTGTGGAGTGGTTCAGCATTCCCAGGTGTAAGCCAATAGTGTCACGAGTTTCCAAAGCATCAGGAGAAAACAGCTGGTGGTTTGTTTTATTTACCTTTGTGGATTTTGTTTGCCTTGAGTGACCTCCTTATTTTTGCCTGTTTTTTTCTCCCTGCCAGGTCTATAATTAGCAGAAGATTTTTCTGTATAGTTGGCACACTATACCTGTACCGGTGTATTACCATGTATGTGACTACACTCCCAGTACCTGGAATGCATTTCAAGTGTTCTCCAAAGGTAAACTCCTTCTGGCTGCCCTGCCATGCTCTAATCTGTGTGTTTCCCCTGTTGTCCTGCTCTTCCCAAAACTGCTTTCTCAAGAAGTGTTTCTAAGGGAGGGGATTCTGCCCCTCTGCCCTGCTCTCATGAGAGCCCCCCCAGAATTCTGAGCACAGTTCTGGTGCCCCCAACCTGAGGAGGGCATGGAGCTGTTGGAGCAGGTCCAGAGGGGGCCATGAAGGTGCTGAGGGGATTGAAGCACCTCCTCTCTAGAGCCAGGCTGGGAGAGCTGGGGCTGCTCAGCCTGGACAAGAGAAGGTTGTGTGGAGACCTCACAGCTCCTTCCAGGGTGTGAAGGATACAGAGAAACTGGAGAGGGAATCTGCATCAGGAGCTGGAGTGCCAGGACACAGGGAATGGGTTCAGACTGCCAAAGGACAGGGTTAGGTGGGATATTGGGAAGGAATTGTTCCCTGGGAGGGTGGGCAGGCCCTGGCACAGGGTGCCCAGAGCAGCTGTGGCTGCCCCTGGATCCCTGGCAGAGTCCAAGGCCAGGCTGGACATTGGGGCTTGGAGCAGCCTGGGATGGTGGAAGGTGTCCTTGCCCATGACAGAGGTGGAATGGGATGAACTTTAAATCCAAACCAGCCCAAACCATTCTATAATTTGAATCTGAGAACACTGGTTTGGTGTGACAGGGACATCTTTCTGCAGGTCACTGGCTGCCCTCTCAGCAGAGGTGTTGAGAGGTG
This sequence comes from Hirundo rustica, assembly GCF_015227805.2. Classification (NCBI taxonomy): domain Eukaryota; kingdom Metazoa; phylum Chordata; class Aves; order Passeriformes; family Hirundinidae; genus Hirundo; species Hirundo rustica. The sequence goes on from NC_053457.1 coordinate 3,818,571, forward strand.
CTGCAGGGCAGTGCTGGTGCTCCCACCCCTTTCAAAGCATTGAGCTACCCAATTTCTGTGGCATTTTCAACTAATGTGCATGATCAGCATGTTTCTGTCCCCAGTGAAGCTGTAGAAGGTGTGAAACCTTTGCCATATGTGAGTCACTGATTTCTAAATACACACCTCAGTGTGTCAAATCCAAATACGATTCGTGGTTGAGAATGGCCCAGAGAGACTTTCCTAAGGCTGACTCCTGCACATATTTTTGCAATTCTGTTAGCACAAGGACTTCTCACCTCCTCCCCAGTCCAGCACTGACTGCGAGGGATAAATTAGGCTTGTGAAAGCTGTGGCAGAAACCAGGCTACTGGGACAGAGGTGCTTGCCCCTTGTGGTCATCCTGGAAGGGTAATTCACGTGCTCAGGGTGGAGATTGGACAGGGCTGGTGGTGTTGCATCCGTCTCTGGTCACCCTGGCATTGCTGGAATCCTGGTCCTTACTGCAGTTGCTGGGGCTGGTTGTGCTATGATGCACCTGAAGCAGGAGAAAGGGCAGAAGCACAGCCATAAATCAGGTGGCAGGTTGTAAAATCACTGAGGTACAGGCAGTAGAATCCTGACTGGACTTGATCCACATGCTGTTGTTGTTTTGGTGAGGATTGGCACATCCAAACAAAGCCAAAATGCTTTGGTTCCTTGGGGAAGCCCAGCCAGTGTTTGCCAAGGGAGGACCTTTGTGGCTTTTGGAGGGATTTTGGAAAGAGGAGTGGGAAAGGAATCAGCACTGTGTTTGAACAGCCTGCTGCTAGGAAATTAAAAAAGGGAGAACGCAGGTATTTATGGGCTGAAGTGAGTAAATCTGCCCGTTTGGGGAATTTACGGCGTTGGCAAATCCTTCTCATTACTCAAGCAGAGACAAACTGAGGGCCTTGATAAGATTAAGGATAAAGCTGAGTTTTCTTGAAAGCTCTAACTGTACTGGTGGGAAAAGAATAACCTCTCAACACCTTATTGAGTTCTATGTGATTGTGAAAAGTGGGCTTTGGGGAGCAATTTAGTGTTTGTGAGCAACTGTTAGCAGGAAACGTTTAATTCCTGCAAAGAACATGCTCAGGTCTGTCAGAAATTATTAATTTCCACTTCTTAAAGCAAGGCCAAACTTTAAAATAAAAACATAGTGGCCAGCCTGTGGATGGATCTGTTTCCTTCAGACAGTTCAATGGTTTCCATGGATTTTCAAACACCATGCAGTGAGGTGAGGATGCAGCACTCGTGTGCATTGACCCATTTGTCCCTGATGGGTCCCAGAGGTTCCCCACACATCCTGGTTGTCCCATGGCAGACATTTTTTGTGAATTTGTTTAATATTTGGCCTTGGCCAAGAGCTGAGAGCAGCGAAGGTCTTGGGCAGTGCCAGCTGCCCTCGGTCACTCGGGAGAGGGAGTAGAGTGTCCTCACGGGAAGGTCTCAGTTTGCTTGGATTTGGCTGTCCTTGGGCAAACTGAAGCTTTTTCAGGAATGCTCCATGAGCCAATGCCATGGTTGGGAGTGGATCAGAGCAAATCCAAGTGTGGAGGGAGATCCCTGTTTGGGCTGCTGTGGATTCAAAGCACAAGTCTGGCACCGTGCTCTGACAGACACAACAGATGTTTCTGTTGGAATGGGAAGTGGAAAGAAATAACTTGCAGACTTTTCCAAGGCCTTAGGGTTTGGAGTGAGATGCTCTTCTGTTCATCAGATCCTGGTTTTGGCAGCTGGCTGTTCAGCCTGGGCAGTTCCTCCTGGTTTCTGTTGGATAATCACCAGTAGGGCCTGCGCTATTACCAACAATGTGAACTAAATTAAACCTCATTTATTTTAGAGTGCAGTGCCTCTTGAACAGAAGGAAAATCTCACCAGAGCACCAGCTTCAAGAGGTGCAAAGCATCAAAACACTGCTGTCTCATTTCCAGTCTTTTTCCTGCTAGAAATGTGCTGCCAACTTTTGGGAAAGGCTGAGGATTTATTTATCTGCTGATTGATCTTGTGGATCGAAGCAGAAAGGGAAAGGAACTGAAAGGCCAAATTGCTGGTTAAAACCATTGCTTTGAGTTGTGGTATTTGACTATGCTTTTGTGTTTTGCTGTTCCACAGCTCTTTGGAGACTGGGAATCTCACCTGCGAAGGATAATGAAGTTGATTGCTGGCGGAGGCTTGTCCATCACGGGCTCCCACAACATGTGTGGGGACTACCTGTACAGCGGCCACACCGTCATCCTAACCCTCACCTACCTGTTCATCAAAGAGTGTGAGTGCCCTGCTGCTCTCCTCGTGTGGGATCCCTTCCTGACTGAGGGGTTTCACAGTTTGAGTTCAAATACCTGCGTTTTCCACGATGAAACGGCCTCAAGCTGGATAGTAGGGGAAAATCCTTCACCAGAGGGATTGTAATGGTTTGGATTGGAAGGGACCATAGCCCATCTTATCCCAGGGAGCCCAAGGGAGAATAGCACATCTTATCCCAGCCCCTGCCATGGGCAGGGACACCTTCCACTGTCCCAGGCTGCTCCAAGCCCTGTCCAACCTGGCCTTGGGCATTTCCAGGGATCCAGGGGCAGCCACAGCTGCTCTGGGCACCCTGTGCCAGGGCGTGCCCATCCTCCCAGGGGAGAATTCCTTCCCAATGTCCCATCTAAACACAAGCAGGTTAATTTGCCTGGCCAGGGTATATTAATCTTTCTCAAAGATTTCATAACCTTTCTCATTTCCAAGGATCTCATTACCCGGAGTACAATTTTAAGTTACACCTTAAGAGAGTGATACTTATTTTGTGATCTCAGCATTCCTGCTCTTAATCTCAAGCACAGGCATCTCTGTATCAGCCAGGATTGTAGCCCATGACCTCTGCTAATCACAGCAGTAGTCCTGATAAGGTTCCACTTGGAAGTAATCCCTGCTTGTTCTCCCTTGCAGATTCCCCACGGCGACTCTGGTGGTACCACTGGCTCTGCTGGGCACTCAGCATGGTGGGGATGTTCTGCATCCTCCTTGCTCATGACCACTACACTGTGGACGTGGTGGTGGCTTACTACATCACTACAAGGCTATTCTGGTGGTACCACACAATGGCCAACCAGCAAGTGAGTTCCTCCCGCTCCTTGGGTGCCCCTCCTGTAGCCTGGGGGGATGGGGTGGGGAATATCCAGGCTCACCCATGTCCTGTGGAGAGTCCCTCTCTTCCCTCCAACTGCTGGGTTTGCAGGGGAGAAAGAGGCATCATTAATTAGGTTCTTCTCGTGTTTTGACCACAAAAATATGGGAGGGTCTTTCCACAGGCAGGCAGGGCTCTCCTGCCCCTGGGTAAACTCAGTCTTTGAAGTCCTTCTGAATTTGGGCCAGGTGACCACATTTGTGATAGAACAAACCATTTAGATTCTTTTGCCTTAGTTTTGTTTTGTTTGGCTGTTGAGACCAGCTGGGGTTTTCCCGTGTTCTGTGGCTTGTACCACAGGTCTCTCGAGGTACAAGAGGAGGCCTTGCTGAAAATGAGCCCATTTTTGAAAGTGTTCCCAGGGTGTTCTGGCTGGTGAACTGGAGCAATCAGAGAGGAGCTGACAATGCTGAGGAAAGTGAAACTTGCCCTGCTGGGTCAGGGCAGGCTGGATCTCAGGGAAGGGTTCTTCCCCTAGAGGGTTCAGGCACTGCCCAGGCTCCCCAGGGAATGGGCACAGCCCCGAGGCTGCCAGAGCTCCACACAGGGTGGGATTGTTGGGGTGTCTGTGCGGGGCCAGGAGCCAGATCAGTGATCCCTGTGGGTCCCTTCCAACTCTGGGTGTTCCATGATTCTCTGAGAGAAAATGCACAAGTCTTTCCCACGAATAGCGGACAAGGGAGTTAAGGGACATTTTTAAGTCCGTAGCAGCATATTGGTGTCCAAATATTTTCTGTGCTCATGGTCAAAGATCTTTTGCTTATCTGTGGCATGTGCTGTTAATTATATTTAATAAAGACCTCCTACGATGGTAGAAGATGAATTTATATTGTGACAGTGCAGACCTTTAGATCCTGTCACAGAATCATCATGGAATGACCTGGGCTGGAAGGGCCCTTAAAGGACACCTGGCTCCAGCCCCCTGAAGGCCTTGTAGCTCCCACCTCATTATTCCACTGCTTTGGTGCTGCCTGAAGCAATACATCACAGCCAAGCCTTGTGGTACATTTCTAGACAAATCCCTTTTTTGCAAATTGAGTGCCCTTTGATGTTCAGTCAGTTTGGGAGGCACTGTGTGCAACAGGAGTGTGTGCCCCCACTCTGCAGCTCCTGTCACGCAGCCCCAGAGGATTCCATGCTTTGCCTCTGCTCCTGGGCTCTCAGAACAAGCTGGAAGTGCTGGAGTCAGGAGTGCTCCAAATCCTACTGAGGACTTGCTTCAGCAGAGCCCTTGGTGTGGAAACGCTCCTGTTCTGCTGCCTGATGTGACTCAGGAGGTGGCTTAACACTGCTGCCCTGAGCTGCCAGGATGTTGGGAAATGCCAGTCCCTGGATCCTTCCCTGAGCACACATTGGTGTGCTGCTCTCTCCTGCCTCGTGCTGGGGCTTCTGCCTGGCCTTAAAATGAAAAGCATCAGCGGATTTATTTGACACGTGAGCTTGACATGGAGATTAAGCTCAGTGTACAAGCCCTGTGCTTGTGCCTTCCCGTTGGGTGGGTGGATGCAGGGATCCCTGGCTCTGGCATGGAAAACAGGCGGCAGGGGGGTTGGGTAATTCCCTTGGGGCCTGCCCGCTCTGTGTGTCTGTGAGCCGGGGCTCGCTCAGGGCTGAGAGGAGCAGAAGGTAGGTGGGAGCAGTCTGGGAGCATTTGGAGGGCAGGGCAGGGTTCTGACTTCCTCCAGATGGGACGTGCCCCCCTCGTGGCTCCACTGGCACACGGCCGGGCCTCAAAGTGATTCCTGAGCTACATGGAATTTCAGAGGCGCTCACGGAACACCCGTGCTTTGGGATGGCCCTTTCATTCCCAAGGGAGAGCAGACAGCGGTCTTTGGGCCACTTACTCCTTTCCTGTGGGCCCATCAAACAACTGAGGTCCTGTAGACAGGGGTGAGCAACGTTTGGTGTGTGCAGGGAGGCTGGGGTGTGTTTGGGAGGTGAGATTTTTGGGAGCAGCAGGAAGCAGGACGCCGACCGATGACCGGTCCGCGTTGAAGCCGTGCGGATAAAGGACCAGCCCTTCAGCAATCCTCTTGTTGTCCTTCTCTGCCGCCAGGTGCTAAAAGAAGCTTCCCAAACTAACCTCCTCGCAAGGGTCTGGTGGTTCAAGCCCTTCCAGTACTTTGAGAAGAATGTCCAAGGAATTGTACCTCGCTCCTACCACTGGCCCCTGCGGTGTCCGGCGCTGGCGCGGGGCCGGCAGGTGAAGTACAGCCGCCTGGTGAGTGACACGTAACGGTGTCGGCACAGCCCCACAAGGACCTGTCCCAAGTGCTCACAACTCCAAGAGAAGATGCCATAAACAAACAAAAAAAATCCACCGCTCCCTGACCCTTTCTTTAGCAGCTCCCTGGACCTGACCTGTTCAGTTACCTGGTAAGCACTGTGATCTTTTTTTCTCTCCAAAGGATCTGCGTTGGACAACAATAAAGAGAATTTAACTGATCATGCACTGTTACACATTTCTTGTTGATAGAGTTGGGATTTGCATTTGCCCATCACCATGTTCCTTTGTATATGATGCGACGACATAGATGAAAAGCTTTTATATCATAAGTTCTGGTCTTTCCAGTCACGTCTGGGAACAAAGCATATTATTTTCTTGGGAAAACATACTTTTCATATCTCTTGCCCCAAAGATTGGGCTGTAAGCCATTTTCTAGCAAATGACTATATGAAGGTTTCTAAATATCTGCCTTGGGTGAAATCAAGAAATCTTTCTACCTGTTGCACCATGCTACGAATAAGATGATAGACACAGAAAGGTTTGGTAAATCCTGATTTTGTAGAATCTGCAGTGACTGACTGTGTCAAAATAGTGCAAAAAAAACAAAACAAAAAAACCACCAAAAAAAAAAGAGAAAAAAATGTAAAGTGATTTTCTAAGTATTTCCTAACTTTATTTTTCAAAATGTGTATAAAAAAAATTAAATTTAAAAAGATTTTTACATGTCAGAGAATAGAGAGTTAAAGAATTTAAAGAAAATGCTTCTTGGGAGAGAGAGAGATTTGTCTATGTTTCTAGTGCCTTTCTTGTCTTGATTGTATGGTCAGTAGGCAGTCTTAAATGTTTTTATTTAAAATAAAGTATTCCATGAAAGCAGAATTATATATACTGTATAATTACTAATTTTTGCATTTATAGCTAAATTAAACTGGAAATTTGCTTATAATGTTGAAATTGCCACGTGTAGGGAAAAACCTCCCACCCCACCAAATAAAAAGGGTCCGACCTTGCTCACACATTGTGGGCAGGTCAAGCTAAAAAAGTATCACTTTATTGTCTACTTGGTAGCTGGATTTTAAAAAGCAAAACAGCCATGAACTCCTGTTTTTTAAGAATTTTACAAATGATCACTGAGTGAACTACGAATGGTTTCTCCATCCCCTTATCGAAGCGTTGTTGAAAAACAACAAAGATAATCTATTTCTTTAAAATATTTGTGCAGAAACTGCATGTAATTCAAAGTTTTCACTCCTACCATACATACTGTATGTTTGGGGAAGTCTCCTATCCTAAACTTGCCAATGCGCAGAACAAAAATAGTTTTTATAAAAAAAAGAATGAAGAAGAGAAAAATATATATATAAATATATATATATATATCCATTCTGTATTTTACGTGAAGCAGAGTTATCTTCTGTAGGTTTTTTGTGTATTCACAAGGTGATATTTGTATTGTAAAACAACAATGGTGAAGGAAAATAAAAAAGGCTTTTGAAAAATGTAGTTTCCTTTATCTTTTTAATATTCAGTTGAAATTTAAAGCTGGGTTTATTCTTCCGAACCTTGCCTTTAAGTTGATGTTATTGCACTGTAGGCCATCCGATGTGGACTGTACGGAAACTGCATTGATGTGGAATTGCTGTTGGGCAAAACAGTGCCTTATCTGAAATAAATGCTATGCAATCGATGCCGAGCGGGCGGGAGGAGCCTTCCTGGGAGCCATCTCCAGGCCTTGAAAAATCTACCCCGCAACTGCTGGGACGTGGCACAGGGCAGGGGGGGCATCCCTTCCCCCAGGACCTGCCAGTCCTGGCCCCTGGACACCAGAAAAAAAAAAAAAAAAAGAGAAGAGAAGCCAATTTCTGTGCGTCCGTGGTGGTGAAAGTGTCATTTCTTCTTTTCTTTTTTTTTTGGGGGGGTGGCGGTGGGGATACTTTATCTCCACCTCTCTGCCCTGTTCCTCAGCCTTGGCCAAAACGTGTCCCGGAGAGCTGGTGGGGTGTTGCTTCTGCTTGGGATGCTGAAGGGGAGCAGCTCGTTCCTTATCAGTTCTGTCTCCCTGGGAGGGACGGAGGGACGGAAGGAGGGAGGGGTTCCTTGGCCAAGCCCTTTGCAGCAGCATTTGCAGAGCTGGGTGGGAATTTGGGGCTCAGCTCTGCCTGCTCTGCCTTCAATTCACGGCTTTACCTTGGCAACTTTTGGGGCTAAAAGTCGGTTTTTAAACAGCCCGACTTGACCCCAGCCGATTTTTGAGCTGATTTTTGAGAGTTCACGCTCCCAGACGTAACCCGAGGAGTAGATTTTTCAAGACCTGGCATCACGCACATCCGAACCATTGACATAAGTAAATGTATGGATATATATGCACATGACATTAAATGGAATCTGCTGAATCCTGCCTTGTGGTGTCTGACTTACTGCATGGCTCTGGCTGCACACGGTCCCCGCTGCGCTCGGGTGGGACGTGCTGCTGCCTTGGGAAGGGAGCCTGGGAATGCGGGACGGGGCGCTCGGGAGTGGCCTCGCTGCTGGCTCTGCAGGAGGGGGCCCAGGGCTGGATTTGGGACAGAACTGCTGTGCTTTGGCTCAGTCCAGGCTGTGGAGCTTGTGCTGCCTTGTGCTCCTCCTTCCCGAGGAGCGTCCCCCCGGCAGCTCTGGCTAGGTGGGATGGGACGTGGTTTGGGGTCAGGGCAATGTTCAGCGTTGTGCTGTGGCCACAATCCCAGATTTCCTGCTGTGTTCCCCCCAGACCTCAGGTAAGATCCATCTGCAGCCACCCCTCAGTGGAGAACGCAGCCAGGGGTGGTGGGACTCTCTGCCATCACTGGACACCGCACTTGGCCTGTGAGCGTTGTGTTCCTGGGCTGAGATCCTTGTGTGACTTCCAGGGACAGTCTTGTCCCGATGAGAGGCTGAACCACCACCAAAGCGATTCCCTTGCTCTGGGCACTGGTGCGTTGCTGCCTCTCCCTCCTAGCTCCTGCTCTCCTGGTGCCCATGAGAGAGCAAACCACACCGCGAACTACGAGGCTGTAAGAGCTGGAATCCAGCTGGTGCTGCCCCAAGCCTACAGAACTCATGGATCTCCCCACGCTGTGCCAGTGGAACCATCCACTGTGGCCTTCACGGTGTCTGTAGAGGACAGGCAGAGCGGGGTTTGGGGTGGAGGGGCAAACCTGGACAGTCCAGGAGGCTGAAATTAGGAAGAGTGGTCTGCACCAGAAAAGGCTGGAGAAGGATGGACCAAGGTGGAGAAAGACCTGGGCAAAGCAGGATCTTTGCCAGGAGGGTGGGCACTGATGTTGCCGAGATCCAGCTGGATCCTTTAGCCCTGCCCCATGGGGAAGGTTTTAAACCCATAAAATACAGGGATGGGAGGTGTTGGAGGAGCACGAGCCAAGCAAAGTGATCCCTTTGCTTTCCTGTACTCTGGAAAGAGCAATCCATCAACTTCCCCCTCCTGTTTTTCCTCAGGACACAGCTCGCTGCTGCTTCTCCCTGGTGCCAGCCCATCAGAGCACTGCCCAAATATAAGCCACAAGTTCCTGTTTTGGCAACGTTTCCCATCCAGCTCATCAGCTATTGGCCACAGATATTTACCAGAGGGATCTGTTGGAGGTTTTTTTGCATCCTCTCAATGCCTCTCCTGCTCCTGGCTGTCCGTGTGTTCTGCAGGTTGGGCAGAGAACACTGGTGATGAACAGGATTTGGGCTCATCCCCTTTTTAAATAAATGTTTGGACACCACTCTCAGGCACATGATGGGATTGCTGGGACACTGCAGGACCAGGAGTCGGATTTTGATGGGTCTCTCCCAAATCAGGATATTCTGTGATCCCATGGCGATGGAAGGAGCAGGTGTTGCAAGGTTTGGGAGCAGACAGGGCTCCCCTAACTTGGTTTGCAGCAGCAGCAGCAGCAGCTCGGCCCCTGCTGGCGAGGGTGGGTACAGAGCTGCCCACCTTGTTCATTTGCTGACCGTTTTTGACTCCCCCGAAAAAACCCCACTGGGATTGAATTTGGATCTGCCCAACTCTGCATTGCTGGTTTTGGGTCTTGAGGTTTTCCCAGTTTTGTGCCAGAGCTTTTTAGCTTGGCACATGCAGCTCGGCTCTTCCTGGGAGCCATGCTTCCCTGGGCTCTCCCACATCCCAGGGAAGTGCCCTGTCCCTGGGGCTGCTGCTGCTGCTTCTGATGAAGGATGGCAAAATATTCTCTGTTTGTGGTGAAGCTTTAACCCCTGGAGAAATTTAAGGCACATCACCTGGGGAATTTTGGGGTGTTCACATGTCTGGACATAGATTATTAGCAGCAAAACGTTACCGTGACTTGGTTGTCCAGAAGGGCAGGAGAGCTCTTGCTCCTGAGGCAAGGAGAGGGAGGGTGGGGAAGGAAAGGCAAGGCACCCCAGGACAGCATTTTAATTATATTTGCTAGGTATCCCTTCAGTTCAGCTGTCACTCAGGGACCTGTGCAGGATTTTGAGCTCAGAAACTGCAATTGCTCCAATTTTGCTACCTTTACCTTCCACCTGCCCTTCCTGAACTCTCCATGCGTGCTCCCGCTGTGTTTTCCAGCAGGAAAGTCACCACAAAGCAGTGATCCCGCTTCCAGCTGCTGCTTGCAGTAGGGATGTGTGTTTTGCCCAGGCAAGGTGGGGAAGAAGATCCGAGTGGTGCTGTAGAAGAGCCCTGGTGTGCCCCTGTGAAGCCTGGCAGGGTTCTTGCTGACAGCTCTGTGCCAGCACTTTATCTCCTGCCACCCTGAGCCCCAGCAAAAGGGACTTTGGCCATTCTCTGTTGAATAAACAACATTATGAAAGAGGCCTCTGCATTGCTGGGAAGGCTGTGGGGGCTGTGAGAGCTCTGAGGGCCCTCACACCCAGGATCTCAGGCTTTGGGGAACGTCTCAGCCCTGTACAAGGCACCTGTTCCAAATTTCTGCTCAGGACCTGGCCAGGGCTTAGCAAGCAGGCTGGAATCAAGGTTTCTGTCCTGCAGGGATGAGCACAAGAATTGTCCATCATTACAGGGGATCCACAGTGGCTTCTCAGGAAAAAAGGGATTTTTGTCCCCTTAGAACAAGGTTGGCAAAGGCTTGATGCAGCCAGTTTCAGGAGTCCTTCCAGGCCTTTTAAATTTTCTTAAAAAAATAAATTTTCAGTCTCTTCATTGTCCATCAGTAGTGTTTTTGTTTCAGAAGGTTTACAGAGAAGATCGTGGCCTGAGCATTGAGAAGAGAAGAGAAGAGAAGAGAAGAGAAGAGAAGAGAAGAGAAGAGAAGAGAAGAGAAGAGAAGAGAAGAGAAGAGAGAAGAGGTTTTAGCCAGTCCCAGCTTGGATGGTTTGCAGAAAGGGAGACCAGGAAATGCTGGTTTTAAAGTGAAATTTGGGTGCTGTAGGAAAGGGCCACATCTCTGAAAGGATCTGGTCTTGCTGAGGGGGATGAGGAATTGAAAAATGGGGAGAGGAAAGGGAAGAAAATGCTTCATGTGTTTATATTTCAAAGCTGATTTTTATAATTTATTTCATTTTTATGGAATAGAGGTAATTTGAATCCTGTTTCTTAATGATTTGGAAGCACAAGTTTCACTGATGAAGGAAATGTACATTTGGCCATTGGTGATGAGTGTTTTCCTTTCTGTCAGCTTTTTCTGATTCCTTCAGTGGATCCATTAATCCCAAGTGGGTTTAAACACTTTTCCTGAGGATGAAATCCCTGTGCTGTTTGCAGCCCCTGGATGTGCCTGGGGAGGTCACAGGGTGTGGTCCTGTGGTAGCAATGACGAGGAGGAACCTTTTTTCAGGAAGATAAAGATTGTAAAGAAAACATCTTTTTCTTCAGACTCATTTGGCACAAAATGGCACTGGGAAGAAGCTGGAGGACTCCTGGTCTTGGGAAGGAGGACGGTCTGTGGGAACTTTTCACCTTCCTCACATTTCCACAGGCAGGGAAGCATTCAGAGGGATTTACCAAGCCCTTAGCACTTAAGCTGAACCCTTTGCAGCCGAGAAATTGCCTTTTCTGCACCAAAAAACTCCTTGCTTCTGTAGTTCTGAGCCTGGGCACGGTCACATCACCTGGAGGGGATGGGGAGCTGTGGGTCCCTGGAACTTCAACAGGAAAACAATTTAAAATATTCCCCAAGGAATGTTTTGAGCTGTCATCAGTCTTCCTTTTCCTCCTCCACCCCCAGCCACAGAGCCACTTTTCCTCAGCTCTTTTCCGTTTGTGGGGTGATGCTGGCAGGACGCTCCGTCACTACAGCAGTCCCTTAAAACTCGAATCTCTTAACTTTTCCTGATCCAGCAGATGTGTCTCCTGCAGGAAGAGCTCTTGCTCTTGCACAGCCTGTTCCTGGCTCACCCCTGTCCCAACAGCTCTCCCATGCCAGCAGAGCATTGCTCCATGGTTTCGTCTGCCCTCTTCAGTTCCCCCAAGGCGCGCTTTGGGAGCAGAACATTCCCAGGAGCGCGGCGGTGTCCAGGGATATCTAGCAGCCCACACGGGCTGTTCCCAGGGCCAGCAGGTTCCTTGGGAATTACAGCCAGGAGATAAGGTATCAGTAAATCTTGTTTCTCCCCACCAGCCGGTCCAAAAATCACGGAGCCAAAGGGCAATGCCGAACGTGACCTTGGAGTGCTGATGCAGACATTTCCTGGATCGAGGAACCTTGACCATAACCCTTGGATCAGGGATGCGCCACGGGAAAGGTGATGAGAAACCGAACCCCCTGAGAGGGGAGGAGCTCCCAGCTCTCAATTCCCACCACAGTGCTGGAGGGAGAAAGGGCTCTGGCTGCTTGGATCTTCCCTCCCCGCTGCACCGACATCTGGGGGTGTGACGGGTCCTGTCATTTTGGGGAGGAGCAAAGTGCCAAAACTCTTCGGATAAAGTGTATTTGAGCAGCTGGAGAATTTTTCCAGGCCTGTCTGGGACTTGAAACAAGTGAAAAAAAAAAGAAGCTGGGTTTTAACAAATAAAGCTGTTGCTAAATAGAAATGCATTAATAAAAAAGTACTTTACACTTAAAATACAATTGTGTTTCCAAGTTCTTCTAGTGGAGTGTGGAAACCCTGAGCGCTGAACTTCCATGAGAATCAGGAGTCACAGCCAGATGGAAAGCAGCCATCATTCCACAGGCTGGACAAGCTGGGATGAGGCAGAGGAGGAAAAAACCATCCTGTTCCAGAATTCCTCGAGCACCAGAGCTGAGCAGTGCAGTCCTGGAAAGGTTATTTTGGGAGAGGGAGATGCTGTCTGCAGCCTAACAAACACACTGGGGAAACACCTTCCCTCACCTCCTTGTGGGATTAAAATTATTGATTGGTTTCTCCTTATCTTGTGCCACGCTTGACTCACGGCGTTGCTCAGCAAGAATTTTCCAGCTGAACTTTCCAGCTTGGAGCAGGTCTGGCGCTGGGAGCAGCTGGGACGGGTGAGGGAGCTCAGGTAAGGTTCCCCTGGGATCCCATAGGATCGGTTCTTGTATTTTCCAGTGGTTTTGGGCCAGTTTAGTCAGTGGGGTGATGAGAAGTGGGAGTGTGTGTGAAGCTGATGTGTCTTGGGCTGCTGCTGGGATAGCTCTGGACAGCTCACGGTGCCTGGCAGCCAGTGCCAAGCTCAGGGAATAAAGAGGGCAGGAAGGAAAGCTGTAACCTTAGATTGTTGTTGCTAAAGTATTTGCTCTGTGAAATTCAGCCCTGACCATGAGTGCTGTAGCAGAAGAAGCCAATAAGAGAGGTCACCTGGAGCAAGTCTAAGTGACCATTTGGCTCTCTGCTGATGACATTTCTTGCTGCAACCTTTTCAGGACCATTAGTGCTCATTCCAGCAGTTGTTTCCTGCAGGTTCATTGTTTTCAGGGCGAATAGCCTGGAGGCAGGACCTTTCCCACCAGGAAAATCAGATGCTCTGCCTCATTCTTCCTTTTCTAATCACAGAACCACCACAGACTCAGACCCGTGTGGGTTGGGAGGGACCTTGAAGCTGAGGTTCCTAAACTGATGTTTATTATGGTGACAGCATTGTCTTCTGATGTGCTCTGAGCTTCAGCATCTCCGTCAGCTGCTCAGAGAACACAGGACCTGCTGGAATATTGTGGAGTTCATTCCCAGTTCTCTTCAGAAGGGTGAGCGAAGTGTCTTGGGAAACATAGGGTCAGGAATTTGGGTGCTCTCCCTCTCCTGTCAGGCCTGGTGTCAGGGAGCGATTGCTGCCAGCAGGAGATACATTTTTGCTGTCTTAAGCTGAAAAATAAATCCCCACTTCCCATCCCTCTCTCTGTGCTGCCGCCGTCTCTGGCGCTGGGATGGGGGCACAAACAGCTCTCTGAGGGCGGGATGTGGGCTCTGGGGGGGAGGTGCCCCCACTGGGACGTCCCACGGGCTCCTTTCTGCACCCACAGTAGCCCCACCATGCGCGGCAAGAGGTCCAGGTGCTCCTTCTCCCGGCTGGAGGTGATCCTGATCGTGTGCCTGGTGCTGATGATCGCCCTGACCGTGGTGCTCCTGGTCCTGCACTTCCTCACCACAAAAACCGACGGCAAGTGGAGCTATCCCGGCCCCCACAAACCCTCTGCTCCAGAGCGTGCCCAGGGAAGGATTTAAACTAAAGAGGGACAGGTGGAGATCTCCAGGCCCCTGATGAGCTGTGCACCAGCTCTGCACGAGGTCCTCTCACCCAGCCACAGCAGCAGCTCTCTGGGCATGGATGTACAGCCCTGGGTGTGGACTGGGGGTGGCTGCAGGGATCCATCCCTTCCTTCCACCCTCCCTTCCCTCTCTCTGCCTGCTGCAGGAGGTCCTGAGAGCCCCTCAGTCCTGGGATTTGACCAAGGTGTTTGACAGCCCCATCACCGCCCAGTGACGCCTCCAAGCCCATCCAGGCACAGGGCACGAGGGTTGTACTCAACACCTCATCAGTGGGACCTCCCAGCTTCTAGATTTTGGCCTCAGAGAGAATATAGTTTGCATTTGGGACTCAAAACTTCGTGGTTTTAGGCTATAACATGTCAGAGTTTTGCACAAGTGATTCTCCTCCGTGTCAGAGCTCTTGGTGGGAGAGGAGGAGAAGCAGGAGGAGGAGGAGGAGGAGGAGGAGGAGGAGGAGGAGGGATAGTTCTAAGGGGGGTGGCCCAGTTGGCTGGTGTCATTTTAAGCAACAGAAATGGCCTCAGCCTGTGGCCAGTGACAGCCCAGGAAAAGCCAGGCTGGGAAGAAGGAGCACCCCCTGATCCCAAAGCCCTGCCTTGGCCGGCGGCAGCTGCCTGGGGAGGGCTGTGGGAACAGAGCAAGCGCACAGAAATATTTCATATTTTCCCAGAGTGTTATCTCAGCCTCCAGTGATTTGTGGCTCTGGGATTTCCTGAGATGCAGATAACCTTTCCGATTGATTATGATTTGATGGCTTTTCTCCGCGGGTTTGTCCGTCCTGGAAGGATTTCTGCACCTTCCTGGTGGCTGGGATGAGACGTGGTCTCCTTTGGGAGACCTTTTCCCCACCGTTTGCCTGGAAATCACTGCTCAGAACTGCTTTTCCCTTCTCTGAGCTTCAGCTGGCTCTGCTGTGGTTTCTTGGGGGAGGACCAGGGCACCAGCACTGGACACAGGGTGTGTTGGGTGTGCCCTTCTCTCTTCCCCGGTCCTTTCCCAGCAGCTCCTGACGCACCATCCCTTTTTTGTTACCACTGCTGAGCTGAATTGTCTGTGTGAAGCAGCGCTTGGATCTGGTTCCTGCGTGGTACTGGTGGGCTGGGAGGGTTTAACCGGGAATGCTGGGCTGGTTTCCCCTCGCTGTGCATCCCCACCCATTTGACACTGTGCAGTGACCCCTCTGGAGAGATCCCTGGGTGGTTCTTCTTGCCTGCTCCACCCTTTGCCACCCCAGAGGCCTTCCCAGCCTGGGCACACTGACAGCCCTCTGGAAATCCACCCAGTGCACTCAGCCAGAGCCCTTTGACCTCTTTTGTCCCCAATTCTGCTCGCTTGTGTGTCCACTGATCCGCCAATTGTTTTCTTACAGGTTCCAACAACAACGCAGTAGAAGAAGCAAAGTACTTGGTGGGTGTTGGCAGAGCTGACTGCACGGGGCCTGTGGCACAAGTCCCTCTGGTGAGCTGGGGGAATTCCTCATGGGGTTGGTGAAATACTGATTTTTTCATCCTTTGTGAGAATTTTTTTTGCAGGGTTTCTGGTTTGGAGCCTCTGCCTTGCCAAATGTGTGTCACCTTCAAACATGAGTTGAAATTTCTTTGAGGCTTGGAGCAACGCGGGCAGGGGGTTGGAAGGAGATGGGCTTTAAGCTCCCTTCCAAGCCCAGACATTTCATGATTGTTGGAACTGCGGGGTGTTGGAACCCTGGTCGCTGAGAATTTCAGACTTTGTGTGCTGACAGGCACTGACCCCCAAGCAAACACTGCACTGACCCCCAAGCAAACACTGCATTTGACCTGAGGCCGTGGAGAAGGCTTCTGAAATTGAGTGACAGCACTGGGATTGTGGGTGTGGAGTTTGGATAGAAGTGTGTGATATCACAGGGTGCAAAACTTAGAATTTAAGGTTTATAGTAATATATATAAAGCAAGATGGAGGTTTTAGGGCGTAAGCTGAGTCCTTTTTCACCTTCTTCTTCATGGGTCTGGGTGGTGTTTGGTAATTGAGTAGAAAAGTCCTCATTGTGGGCCACGGGTGGTTGGTTATTGGGTTAAAAGTAAAAATAATTTAGGTATCATCTCTTAATTGGACAGTTTATCCTTAAGAGGCCTCGTAGAGAGAGAGATGGGGGCCATTTTCAGTTTGTTCGCTGAAGTGCTGTAGCACTCACGGCTTGTGAGCCTGTACTATAGCTAAGAATTAATAAACATCTGAGTCCAAACAAGAAATACTCTCTCAAGCATTTAATTCCAACCCTGGCAAAAGAAGATACAAATGTAACAGCGGGGCAAGGCAGAGCTGCAGCTGGGAGTTGCTGAATGAGTCCTTTGACCCCCGGGCAAATCTACTCAGGGAAACCCACGCAGAGGAATAAACGGCTGGGTGTTGATGATGGAGCTGCTCTCTTGCAGATGGGGTACGCCAACCCCGACCAGGTGGGCGGGGGGCTCCTCTCGCGCCTCTACAGCCGAGCCTTCATCGTGGCGGACGCCGAGGGCTCCACGCGCGTCGTGTTCGTCAGCGTCGACATCGGAATGGTGTCCCAGAGAGTCAGGCTGGAGGTACAACGGAGGGGCTGGGTGCTTCCTTCCTTTGGGATTTCCTGGGGGTGATGCTGTGTCTCTGCCGGAGAAGAGCTTTGGACCCCTCAGCAGATGAGGCTGGACTTTGCTCACTCTTGTCTCAGTGGAAAAACTACCAGGAGTTCGTCGGAATCACAAATACATTATTGTGGGGCCTCTAATGCAGCAGAGGAGGGAGGGAGGTACTGGAGAGCTGGATCATCCTGGGATGATCTGGGATTCACTTCAGGTTGGATGGAAAGGTCTTTTACCAGATATTCCAATTTTGAGGCTCTGGCCAAGCCAATAACCACAACCTCCTCGTTGTGGTGGGCAGAAGAGACGAGGGGGTGGATGGTTGAGGTGTTTTTGCGAGAGCTGGGCACAGATCTCCATAGCCTTTGGGCACGAGAAGGGGTTTTTAGGAGCACCTCCTTCCTTTCCTCTCAGGTGCTGAAGCAGCTGCAGAGCAAGTACGGCGAGCTGTACCGGCAGGACAACGTCATCCTCAGCGGCACCCACACGCACTCGGGGCCCGGGGGGTACTTCCAGTACACCCTCTTCTGGATCACCAGCAAGGGGCTCATCAGGCCAGCCCTCAGCTCCATCGTCAATGGCATTGTGAAGGTCGGTGTCACTCCAAAGCACGCCCTGAGGTGGGCTCGTATTTGCCTGCCGCTCAAAAAGCAGGGGCTTTGAAGCCTTTCTTCGGAGACAGCTGTGGGTAGTTTAAAAATGCTATCATAATTTTCTAGAATTTTAGAAAAAAATCTGAAAACAAAGAAGCACCCTCCCAAATTCCAAGGAGGGGTTGGGGATGGACAGGGAGGGATAGAAAGTTTTTCCAGATAATCTCCCGCGTTCCTTACAGCCTGTTACTCCCTGTCTTGCTGCTTTGCAGAGCATAGATATAGCCCATGAGAACATGAAGAGAGGAAGGATCTTTATAAACAGAGGCATGGTAGAAAACAGCCAGATCAACCGGAGCCCTTTCTCCTACCTCGAGAACCCGGAGTCTGAGCGGAAGAGGTAAAATCTCCCCAGGCAGGAGAAAAAAATTACCTGCCTGAAAAGGGCTTGAAAGCTGTAGTTGCCCTCTCCAAGCATGAGGAATTGGTCAAGGATGAGACCTTGTGCTTTATTTAACAAATAAAGGGTCAGAGGGCATTGAAGCATCATCCTCGGTGCACGAGTCTGTGTTACCTCCATTCCCTGGAGGAGCAGTGCCTGAGGACAGTGACAGGCACAGCTCTTCCCTCCCTTCCCAGCTGGTCTCAGATGCTTCTCTAAGGCCTCGCTCTGTGCTGGTAGTACCTGGAATGACCTTTCCACATCCTTGTTCAGCCTAGCGGGGATTCAACATGCCAGAGCAATGCAGAGCATGGCCACAGCCCTGACTCTGATGGGATTTCCCTGCTTGGTTCCCATCCAGGTATTCATCCAACACGGATAAAGAGATGGTGCTGCTGAAGATGGTAGATGAGGATGGATACGAGCTAGGTCTTATCAGGTACTGACCACCAGAGCAGCAGGATTTTCTCCATACCCTCATTATTTTTTGTAAAGATGAAGGTGTCCCATTTTTCCCCATTTTACATGACTGACCCCTCCTTGATCGTTTGAGTATAAAAATCCCTGCAAAATATAATTCTCTGGGATACTGCAAGAGTCAGTTCAGGTCTGAAGGAGCCCTTGGTGGCCTTGGTAATGACAGTGACAAATTCTTGTGTCCACTCAAAGCCTGCACTGCTAAAGCCATGAGCCCTTCTGGCTAGGAAGGGAGAGGAGGGATGGGAACCCCGTGCCCTTGCTAATCCACCCCTGAGCACCTCGAGTCTCTGTGTGCATCCTCCCAAAGAAAATCCCCACAAACACACGAGGCTGAACGGGCCGATTGCCGCTGCACGGAGTCAGCAGAGCATTTTCTGTGTGTGCCTTGCGGCCCCTCCTCAGCTGGTTCGCCGTGCACCCGGTGAGCATGAACAACTCCAACCACCTGGTGAACAGCGACAACGTGGGCTACGCCTCCTACCTGTTCGAGCAGGAGAAGAACAAAGGAACGCTCCCCGGAGAGGTGGGAGTGCCTGGAGGAATGGTGAAACAGGGCTGGGACAGGGAGGGGGTGAGGTGGGACAGCAGGGCAAACACAGAAACACATGACCCAGGTGAACGCTGTGATTTATTTCCTTTTTCCTCTACAGACTGGAAATTGGAAGGTGTATTCTTGACTTTCCAAATCACTAATCAGTGGCAGTTATCCAGACTTGAGGAGTAACTCACATTTATTTTGATTAAAATCTGGGGAGGTTGTGGTTGCTCCATTCCTGGAAGGGTTCAAGCCTTGAACAACCTGGAAAGCGTCCCTGCAGTCAGCTCCAATAGTTCTCCCCCAGTAAATCAGTCATGGTGAATGCCTGGAAGGGAAAAACAATCCTGTGCAAAGGTGCCCCAATGACCCATAAACATCTGATCGGCAACATGAGAAGCTGGGAACACGCTGGGAAGAGCTGAGGTGGGAGAGAGGAAGGAGAAAACACTGTCTGCCCACTGAGGTGGTGCAAAGTTCTCTCTGAAATGGCATCGTGTACATCCAATTCTCTCCTGCTCTTCCTGCCCTACTCCTTGGGATGTGCCTAAACCCCCATCCCGGTGCTCCCAGTGACTTTGGGAATAAACCAGAGTCCTGCTTGGTGACCACAGCAGCTGCGGGGAGAGCTGGGCTTCGCAGCTTTCCCTGCAAGGTCCTGCAACGCTCCTCTGGCCTTGGCAGGGCTCTTTTGTGGCCGCCTTTGCCTCGTCCAACCTGGGAGACGTGTCCCCCAACACGCGGGGCCCGTTCTGCGTCAACACGGGCGAGTCGTGTGACAACCCCCAGAGCAGCTGTCCCGTCGGAGGGGTGAGTGTGGCCCGCCTGTCCCACCCTCTGCAGGGCCCTGTGCTCCACCACCCTGCATGGAGGGGGCACCAAAAGTAACAAACGTCACCTCTTTTCGGACTGGCCTGGATGCCGCTTCCGGGAATTAACCGCGCTTTGTCCCTCACACACCCGATTTTCCGGTCATTCACCCCAAATTTACCCTGAGCGTTGTAACCCCGTGCCTAATTTTGATGTGGCCTGCGAGAAGCCCTCGGTTCCCACAGTCTGTCGACCACCTGGCAGTGCCAGATGCTCTCCATAATCACTGATCACCAAATTTCTCAACAGGCAGCCATGTGCATGGCCAAGGGGCCCGGGAATGATATGTTTGAGAGCACCAGGATTATAGGGCAAAACATCTACCTGAAAGCAAAGGTAAGGGACATTCTGCTCTCTGAGTGTGCGTGAGTGCTGCTACGACAGGAATTCATGCTCATTTAGGCAATTTGATGAGCCTTGAGGATCCCTTCCCTCTGGATCTTCCATCTTCCATCTTCTATCTATCCTTGTACCTGTTTTGGTGAATGTTTGCAGACTCAAATTCTAAAGCTCCTTGATTTTGTTTTTAATGGGTAAATGAGCTCAGCAACCAGCTGGTGAGGTCTCTGTCCACCAGAATCAAGAGGACTTCACAGCCTGGAATTTGTTAGGCTTAGGACAGTGTAGGAGATCTTAATGGTAGTGAAAAACTTTCCTCTGGCGTAACACATCTGATTAGAAACCTGAATTTAGACTGGACAACACCTACTTTTATTTGGATACATCATTGCAGGAATTGTCATTTGAAAATGTTGGTTTGGGGTTTTGATCTTAATACTCCTCACTGGGATATAGTGAGGATGCCTCCTCTTATCCTCTACCCCTCCCTCCCATTCAACTCAAAGGCATTATGATGGGAAAAATCCTCCTGGAAGAGCTCAGAGACACCACCACACACCACTTGTGAGCCAGTTTGGCATCACATTCCCAAACTGACACCAATGTGAAGTAGAACGTGTGGCTTAAACCCCCATGGAGGATGCTCCCCTTGCTCTGCTTGGCCTTGCATTTCCTCGGCCCTAAGGGCTCCCTTTGGTCACCTGTGGGCTCTGAAGCCAGCCAGGGTTGAATTTGCTGCTTCCCCTCCTGTGGGTTGTGAGAGCAGTGAGTGCAAGGAGAGCTTTTGGCAGCATTTCAGGGACGGCAGCTTGTAGGAACTGGAGCGTGTCCAGCAGAGGAGGAAGAGCAGGAGGCTTGGTGGTGGCTTTTCCTTTAATCACTGTTTCAGAGGCTGTGCCCTAAAGTCACTCCAAGCTGATCGTGCCTCTGTCCCTAGTCCAAGAGTCCTGGTGTGTGCATCGAACACGGGAAAAACACTGCTGCTGTCTTTAACACCTCAGACTCCTGGCCTTCAAAGGCTGCGCTCTCAGCTCCTTCCAGGAATGCCATTAAACCTGTATAACCTCTGGCAATCTTTCCCATGGACCAACCTGAGGCTTGAAAACCATTCCCTGGAGGGCTGAGTGTGTGTAGTAGATACCTTCAGCTGCCAGGGGCGCAGTAAATACACGGTAGAGGCCCAGCACTTTGAGGCAGTGAGTAGAACAAAGCACTTCTTTCTTGCAGAAAACATATTTTTCTGCTTGGTCCAAGATGTGAGAAATGCCAAGAGGTGGCAACCAGGAGAAGGAAGTTGCCATCCTGCTGAAATAGGGACATGTTTCAGCTGTAAAGGAGAAATGTGCTCCCTCCTCGAGACAGGGGGAGCTTGCAGGTCTCAGGGCATGCAGGGTGACAGAAACAAAGGGATTTGGGAAATACAGCACCTGGAAGAGGCCCCGGGGAAGGTGGAATGAGGAAGTGATCCATATGGCTGTTCCCCAGCACAGCTGGGTTCCTGAGCACCTGTCCCTCAAGGATTTCTTTCCACCTTGTGTGTCCCTCAGGAGCTGTATGAAAAAGCCTCCCAGGAGGTGACAGGACCGCTGAGCTCAGCCCACCAGTGGGTGAACATGAGCGACGTGTCCGTGCAGCTCAATGCCACACACACGGTGAGAGCAGCAGGGAGCGGCTTATTCCTGCAGCAGCACCCCTGCCACAATGAGAGAAATGGGTTTTCTCTCTTCTCCATTCCCTTTCCCCCTCCTGATTTAGGTTAAAACCTGTAAACCAGCCCTGGGGCACAGCTTTGCTGCGGGGACTATTGACGGAGTGGGGGCTTTCAACTTCACCCAAGGTAATTTGGGGGCAGATCCCAATGTGGTTTTGTAGGAATGGGGAGGGCATGGGGCAGCCCCCAGAGAGATTGAAACCCCCAGAGTGACCAGAAGGATGGCTTTTAGGGAGGTGGAGGAAACCCCCTCACAGGTTTGTCCATTTGGGAAAAGGATATGGCCATGCCCTGGAGGAAGGAGAGCAAGGGGATGGGATGGGGAAGAGGGAGAAGAAAGACCTGGTTTGGGACTCTCCTGCTCATTTGTTCTCGTTACCTGAAGGCTGCCAGGATGCAGCTGAGCTGGGCTGAAGGTCAAGCTCTTCAAACCACCCCAGGAAAGGGAAGTGGTCAGAGCCCACTGAGAAATATCCCACAGCCAGGAGCTGGGAGCAGGGAGTGTCTGTCTGAGAGCTGCTGGGACAGGGTTTAAAGATGTTTCCCCCTCAAGGCTCAGTAGAAGGGGACCCGTTTTGGGATCAAATCCGGGACCAGCTGCTGGGAGAGCCATCGAACGAAACCAAAGCCTGCCACAAACCCAAGCCCATCCTCTTCAGCACAGGAGAGGTAAGGACACCCGTGTGTGCCCTGGGGAGCGCAGGGATCACTGGGCTGGGCTGGGACCGCGGATCCCAATCCCTCATGGGTTTGTGAGGGAGCCACGGGCAATGTCTGTGGTGTCTGGTGGAGAACAAGAAGGGAGCACAAGCTGCGTGGGCTCTGCAGAGCTGCTGCCCCATGGATCCCAGCCCATCCCCACGCTCAAGGCATGGCTTGGCATTTGCACTTTGTGAGCCCTCCCCAAATCCTGCTTTACGACTCCAGATGGAAATTGCTGCCCCCTTTCCCACCAGATACTCCCTTGGCACTGAGGCAAATGTGCTGCTGCAGAGGGATCATCTCCAGGGCTCTTTAGAGCACTTAGACGAGGCCATCTGGGCAAGGAAATTCATTGTTATTCCTTTCACCAGCCTCCTTAAAAGCTTCCCTGCTGTCACTCTGTGTTCAATCAGCTCCTCACCTCAGCTCTCCCCAAAAGCGGGTGCAGCTCCTCCCAGCCTCCTCCTCCATGCAGGATGGTGTTACTGAGAGTAGATTACACTTTATTCTTACGACTTTAGCACATTTTAGGGACTTTCTGGCAGGCCTCCCGCTTCTGATGTGCTTCACAAGTTTTTGTCATTCATGTTTTGCCCCCAGCAAATTGCTTCTCAGAAAAAACCCCTATTTTTGGCTGGCTGGAGTGGGATTTTTCATCTCCTCATCAATCCCAATTCTGTCCTTTTTCCATGCAGGTGAGGGGTTTCTGGGCGTTACCCTGACCTTCTTTACCCACTTTGCCTAAATCTGCCCCTATAACAACACCTTATTAGGATTTTTTTTTTTTGCCTTACCCATAGTATTTACCTGTGCCTTATGTGACTCTCATGGTCAGATATCATATGAAGGTAAAACACCTTCTCATGTGTTTCACAAATAACTTTAATTTACAAATAATTTCACAAAATAAATCTATCTGCCTGGTTGATGACTGTAGGAAGGAAAACACTTCAGCTATTTTTTTTTGGTTTTTCCTACTAAACCAGAGTATTTATCTGCACTTTTTCATCCCCCTTAGATGACCTGGCCCCACCCCTGGCACCCGGACATCGTGGATGTGCAGATCGCTGCCATCGGATCCCTGGCAATCCTTGCTGTTCCTGGGGAGTTCACGTGTGTATTCCTTGGCTCTTGCTCTATTTACTGCAGCCAGAATTCATCCAAACCTCCTGGAACAGTTCTGCCTGCAGGTAGAAAGGGGGATAGGCTCAAAATCATCCCCAGACTCACCCTGAGAATGATTGAGATGCACGCTGGCTTCCTGAATAATCTTGGTTGTAACAAAATGCAGTTCCAAGGAAACCAAAGGGATTTGTTAACTTTCATTCTGTTTTTGGCACCACAAACGCAAATAATGATGACTTGCACTGACTGTCGGTGGTGCAATGATGCAAATTTAAACTGGATAATGGTTTATCTCTAGTGCCTTTAATCCTACCCTGCCCTGGGCCGCTTCCAGCCCCCTCTGGCCGTGGTGATGGCTGTGAAATGTTTTCAGGTGTTTTGATTGAACTTGTGCATAGAGGTTTTAAGGGATGTTGGGCAGTGCTGGAGCTGCTGTGGGAGTTTCTGGTGGGTGCTGCAAGTCCAGCCAGCAATTCCTGCTTTAGATCCCTGCTCTCCACCACTCCAGGGGGGGTCGGGCTCTGCTGCCAGGGAACAGGGACAGGACAAGGGGAAACGGCCTCAGGCTGTGCCAGGGGAGGCTCAGGTTGGACATGGGCAGGAATTTCTCCATGGAAAGGGTGCTCAGGCCTTGGCAGGGGCTGCCCAGGGAGGTTTGCAGTGCCCATGGCTGGAGGTGTCCGAGGAAGGGCTGGAGGTGGCACTGAGTGCTCTGGGCTGGGCACAAGGTGGGCATGGGGCACAGCTGGGACTCCATGGGCTGGGAGGGATTTTCCAGCCTCAGTGATCCTGGGATTCCATGATTCTGGAGCCTGACCTTGTTCCCTCCATCCCTAGGACCATGTCTGGACGCAGGCTGCGGGAAGCTGTTAAAAGTGTGAGTTGCTGAGGTTTCCCCAGAGCGCAGCACGTCCGGAACTTCTTTTTTCTTGAACCTCCTGGTTTTTCCCTCCTCTCCTCCCAGCTGGGCTTATGGGACTCATGTCCCACAGATGTTTCCTTCTCCCATTTTCTTCAGACAGATTTTCCATCTGCTTCCTGACAGGCAGGAGAAATGAATATCCTCCCCAAAACACCACCAGATTGGGTTTCAATCCATTAATCCAATTCCACGGGGATCCAGGCACAACTGATGCCAGCAGGAGTTTGGCTCTGGGATGGAGGGGTTCAGCTCCTTAATCCCTACCAGAATTTTGCAACATGAGAACAACGAGGGGGGGTGGAAGGTATTTTTCCCACTTGATTGACACATCCTGGCTGCAGCCTAAATAAAATCCCATTCCCAGATGCCCTTTCCACAATTCACTGGGCCTTTCTTTCTCACACTTATATCCCTGATTTTTTAGGAATACACAGACATCAGCTTCCAAAAAAACTCCTAGATTTACTGGAATGTGAGGTCATTTGTCCTCTTTTTCTCCGGGGAGTGAATATATAATAATGCCAACTACCATAACAATAATAACAATATTGATATACCAGTTATAACAACAATAATAATAACAACAGTACAATCATGCATTAAACAGTTGTTTCCACAGTAAGGGTTTTATTTCCCTCCTTAGGAATTTGATTCCCATGGGACACGAGGGATGAACGTTGTGATTGCAGGTCTGTGCAATGTCTACACCCACTACATCACCACCTATGAGGAATACCAGGTAAATGTCCAAACTGGGGATTGAATCTGTCTAACCGAGCCCAGCTTTTGGCTCCAGAGGTTAATAATTCACATGAAATGATGTGTGTTTAGAGTTCTTTTCCTTTGCCACAAAAACGAGCAGGGAGGACTGGGAGGGAAGGTTGGAGGAATCCCACCCCAAAAAGTTGGAGGGGGTGGCAAGTTGCATCATAAGCCTTTAAAAGAGGGTAAAAACTGTGCTAACTGGAAGAGCAAACAGGCCCTCCCTGTTTGCAACAGGTTGGGGAATGAGGAGTAACCTGAAATTGCAGCAGAAATACTTTGCCGAGTTGTTGGGGCTGTCTGCTAATCAGAAAGAGAGTAAATAACCTCACTGCTGATCTTGAGCTGGGTGGGATGGGATGTACAAACCACTCAGGAGCTTTCCCAACCCTCCTCTCCCAAATCTGTCCTTTCCAGGTTCAACGGTACGAGGCTGCCTCGACTATTTATGGGCCACACACCCTTTCTGCTTACATCCAGCTGTACAGGGGCCTGGCCAAGGCTATTGCTCTGGTAAGCAGCATTTCGTGCATGCCACAGGCTGCTGGGGACATCTAAATCCTGTCAGTGGTGGTGGCTGTTCCTCACTGAGGCCACCCGACTGCTGCCCTCTCTCTTGAGAATCCACCTTGAGAAACGCTACATGGTATGAAAGGAATTCCTGTGATGGGGGTTTGACACCACTTGAGAAATTCTGGGGGTTTTGCAGCTCAAAGTGCAGGAAATCAGTACCCCCAACCTTTCAGCACGGCCTGTAGTTGCTGCTTTTCTACCAAAAGGAAATAAAAATCTTCTTCGTTTTTGGCATACATGGTGGTGCCCATTATCACTGTGACCACGGGAACGGGCAGGAGCAGTGGGCAGGAATATCCTGGGATATCCTGGGGCTGGATTTAGGATACCCCAGCAACAGGACAGCAGGTGTCCTGCAGGGATTGCTCCTGCAGGCAGAGCACAGATGGAGATCCTCTGCTTTGGTTTCACGCTCGCTTTATTATTCCTACAATCTGTGCGAACAGAGGCTGGGAGGCAGAGCTGGAGCAGGGCTCTGGTTCCTCAGGGAATCCTGGCTGCCCATGTGGATGTTTAAGGAGCACCTCTTCCCTCTCCCAGAATGCCACTCAGGAGCTGCCCCGTGGCCCAGAGCCCCCACTTTTCAATGTAACCAGCGTGACCCTGCTGCCTTCTCTCGGCGCCGAGAGCGCGCCGGCCGCCAAAACCTTTGGGGATGTGCTGGAAGAAGTGAGACAGGAGTATCGAGAGGTGAGAGCTTCTGGGAGTCCTTAAAACCTGTCTGAGAAATGGCCTTTAAATTCCTGCCCCTCACCCCACAAGGCTGTGAGTGGTGGCGCCCTCAGACCGAGCAGGTCTCATCTCTGGTGGGCACGGCTGAGAAGGCAGGGACAGAGCGCTTCCATGCCTATTCTACTGTACTGAATGGGAATAAAATGGGGGAATAAAGGGAAAATTCAAAGCCCTTCATTCAGCGCAAAGCAGATTTCCCCTTCTGCCTCAAGACAAAATAGCAGGTGATTAAGCAGGCAAATATTGTACAGTGATTTTTTACAAGCAGCAATCAGGTCACCTTTGATGCCTCTGCTGTGGAATGTAAATGGAGTGAAATCAACATGTCAGAAATGGTTCTCTTTCCAATGCTCAGCATTTAGATGAGATGTTCAGAGCAAGGGCTTTCACCTCATTGCTGTCTCCCTACTCCCTGCAGTAAGGCAGGGAGGCATTCTGAAAAATTTTCTTATTTCCTCCCTTTTTTATGTGCAGTGGTGGAGTTTATCCAGCAAGCAGGACAACTGGAATGGCAAGGCCCAGAGCAGCAGTTCAAAGCATCAATTGTACCCTGCCGCTGCAACAAGTGAAATTAAAATAATTTAAAGCTACAGCAACAACAAACCAAACACAATAAAACACCACAAAAATAACCCACCCCCTAAATACATCAAATGGCCTCTTCAAAAAATGCTCTTAATGTGCTGCTCAGCTTTTAATACTAATCTCAATTTCCCCCCAGAGAGAAGTTGCTGAAGTGACTTTTGTGGGTGCAAACCCCAGGAACTCTGCAGAGAATGCGGTAAATGTGACGGAATTATGCTGGAATTGGGGTGTTTGGGACTAATGGATATTTGGGTAGGATTTTTTCTTTTGCTGGGAGAGCAGAGGAAAATGTGTGCTTTGGGAATTCACTTCACCAGAAAGCTTTTGGGGCAAAGAAGTGAATTTGGGCTCTTTATGATCTCTTTATATTATTGAAGTTGCGCCTTATCATGTGTTAGACCAGGTTGGCATGCAGGGCAAACCCGGTCCCTAATTTCCATCCTACCACCCTGCTGCTTTATTTTAACAGAACAAAGGAAATGAGAAAAGCACTTAATACTCACTCACCTTGCATAGACATTGTCACTGACCATTCCCTTCCTATAGATAAGGTCTTTGCATCATTTATCAGCTTGAATTTGTGCTTTGGCAGTAAAATATAACACTTTTGCCAGTAATTCCTGCCTTTGCCAGTAAAGCATGAGGAAGCACAGTCCCCATCCAGTTTAAAGAGCCACAGAAGGTAGGGACGTGCCTGTACCTTCAGTGCCTGCCAAACGCTGGTATTTTTATTCCAGACTGAGCATAACTTCCTGACGGTGGAGAGATACTCCAACATTTCCAGCAGCTGGCATGCGGTGCTGAACGATGCCTCCTGGGACACAAGGTGCGTGCCCTGAGTAATTTTCCCTGTCCCACAGACTCCAGGAAGTCATTCCAGTCTGACCTGAAGGGCTTAATTCCAGAGCTCCCAACCCCAGGATAGTCCTGGCCCTGCAGGTGATGCTCTCCAAGGGAGGATCAGTTCATATTTGAGAGGGTTAATATGGCAAAAGTGGTGATCCCCTTGGCTCCAGAATCTGGAACGGAGGCTTGTTAATCTGGGAAAGGGAGGAGGAAGGGCAGGAATGACAGAAGGTTTGTGGTCCAGCTTGCTCCCAGCATATATCCATCCCTCTGGCACACCTCGGGGATGAATAAGATGCCAAAGAGAAAACAAAAAAAACTCACAGGGAAAACTGGCCAGATGTGCTGTGCAGCATAAACAAACAACAATTTTTAAAAGTTTGGAAGAAAGAAAAGTTAAGGGTGGAGATGTCAGCCTTCAGGAAAAAATATCCACAGAGCAGCAAGGCTGGTGACAACTTTCAGAACTGTGACTCTTCATTAGCTTCCCAAGAAAGGCTCCCTCAGAGCCAGCTGAAAATTCCCTCGTGTCCAGGTGATGTGTGAGATTTTGAGGCTGAGCATTCTCTGTAGAGTTTTGGGGTTGAGCAGAAAGGCTTTGGCACAAGGAGTTTATAAAAGAAAATGGGCTTTTGATGTGGAAATGCATGCCAGAAGTCCTGAGCTCAATCATTACAGACTTTGTTTGTGATTTAAGTGAACATTCACCCTCTTGGTTTAGCTCTGCCCCTGCACAGGGAGGACTTTAAATACACGTACCTGGAGTATCTTCATCTCATTGCGCACAGCGAGCTCCAATGAAATGTGGCTTTCCTCGCTGACGGCAGTTTTGGGTCTGTTTCCCAGGTTTTACTGGAGCAAAGGATCCCGTGGCCAGAGCAACGTGACCATTGAGTGGCACATCCCGGCTGGCACCGAGCCGGGCGTGTACCGGCTCCGCTACTTCGGGCACTACAAGAAGAGGGTGGGCCTCTTCCGCGTCATCACGGTCCCCTTTGAAGGCTCATCCTCAGCATTTCAAATCACAGCTCCATAGGTGATCCCATTCCATAAAGGAGTGGGCAGTGTCCTGGTTTGGAAAGACAGGTGTCTGCCAGGGAAAGCTGGAGCATCCCTTGGAATGGAGAATGTAAACGCCCTCCCTCTGAATTATTATAAATCTGAAATTAAGGGGCTCTCAGGCAAAGATATGGGAATAGGAATAACAGTTCTTTACCAGGAAAATTAAAAATGTAGTTGTACAAAAAAGTAAACAACAAAAAAAAGAAAACACTGTCAGAGTCAGAATACAACCTGACACCCTGCTGGTCAGGGTGTTGGGAGCAGTCCAATCAAGTCCTCCTGCAGTGACAGATGTGGATCTGTTGGAGCAGTGATCCTGTAGAAGGGTGTAGTTTTCTCTGAAGGTCCAGTGGTGGTGAGATGGGTCTGATCTTCCTCTGGCAATCCAGTGCAAGCTGTGCTGGTGTTCTGAATCTCAGGTTTTATTCAGGTAGGAATGCTTGGCTCCCCCCACTGGGTGGAGCATGTCCCAATGGATGATGTAATTGTATCAGCCATGCAGTGAGCCTGGATGGCCCATGAACAGCAGAGATCCCCTGGAGGGAGGATGGGTGGTGGAAGGGATAAAGAAAACACCTCCCGAGGTGGCTTTAAAGGATGGCAATAGAAGACTTACCTTTGGTTACACTGTGCATTGCAACCCAAGACAAGCATCGATTTGGGATCTGCGCTCTGCAGGGGCTGGACTAGGATGGTTCTTGTGAGTCCCCTCCAACTCCTGATGGTTCCATGATGTCCTGGGAGGGTTTTTTGTGGCTCTGGACATCACTGCTGCCCTTGAGTGCTGCTGAGCATCCTTTGATGTGCAAAGCTTGACTTCTTGGAAAGTTTTGGCTTTTCCCTGCAGTTGAGTCTCCTCTTGTGTCCTCAGTCAAGTGGTTCCTGTCCTGGCCAGGCCCCATTTCAGCTGATTCTAATTGTAATAATGATGTAACTTCTTCTTTAGTCATTAAACTTGTGCCTACTGATGGTGAATAGGCTGTCCCAGAGGGAATTAAATGGAAATCAGTAAGAACTGAATTTATGGGTTAAAACTGTGGGTGAGACAGCTCTGAACAAACCCCAGCCTGCTTTTTTGGAGCACCGGGAAGGATCCAAGGCCAGCAGGCTCTGGTTGGATGAAGGGCCACCCAGTCACCTACAGGTGGGTCACCAGAAGGATTTGTGATTCCTCTCTGACCCACATCAAGCACAGAATGAAGATACCATTGCAGGGTACAAAAACATTGCCCAAAATTGTTTGCTGAAAGGATTTCACCACAAAAAGTCCCCAGGGATGTAGAGGATCTTCCCAGAAGGGTTTCAGGGCTGCCTGGACAAAGCCATGACCACCCTGAGCCAGTGCTGGTGGCAGGTCCCTCCTGAGCTGCCTCCCACAGGCACTGCCATGGGCTGCCATAAGTGGGGACAGCTCCACAGTCCCTAAATCCCTTCAGTAAGTAGTGGAAATGGGGCCCACAGGGAGAAGAAAACATATTTCAGGTCTGGATTTAGGATTCTTGTAGGGCCTGACAGCTAAACAACCGTAAATGTTTAATAAGCTCCAATAATGTGTACCAATTTTGTATGCAATCTCCTTAATTCTTCAGAGAATCATCAATCAGATAATTTTGCCTCTCTTTAAAATCAGTAGGAGAGGATGAATTATTCATTTCCAACCAGCTGCAATCAGTCTCAGAGATCCCCATCCGGAGGAGCTCAAAGCAGTCGCAATATTGAGTCAGGAAAAAGAGAGAGCTTTGAAAGAACACCAGTGGGAATTCAATCCCCGGAGATGCTCCTGATGTCCTGTCCTAATAACTCCCCCAGCCACCCCACTAACAACAGGGACTTTTTTTTTCAGTAGGACGTGTTTAGGACATGTAGGACACGTGGAAGCAAACCGAGTTGAATTGCACAATAAAATCCTTTAGATTGACCCTCTAAACCATCTGACATCTGACCCCAAAAGAGAGTTTTTAGGAAGCATAGGAGAGGAAGGGTTGAAAGCCAGAATTAGGATATCAGGGGAGTCCCTCATGCCCCCGTGCAAGTCCTGTTGTGAAACACCTCATGTTTATTTGGCTGTCACCAGTGGGCAGGATTTTGAAGTTTAGGGGGCATTTTTTTAGGGGTGGTGTGTGTGGAGGATTTTTATCATATTTTATGTGTAGAAAATTCTCTGGGAGAGAAGCCCCTGGTTTCATTTAGTCTGTAACAGCATCGTGGCTGTTGGCAGGGCAGTGACCAGCCACTCTTCCCTGCGCCCCTGCACGCTTTTTTGGGATGCAGTGCCTGGATCCAGCAGCCACTAGGTGCCAGTGCTGTTTTACACGAGAGCAAGCTCGAGCAAAAGCCTAGAAAAAAGAGAATTTTTCAGGAATTTGGGCACCTCGCCAGCTGTTAAATATAGCACTCACTACTCCTCACAGTTGCTCGTCCCTCTCCCGGGCCGCTGTCCCTCGACGTGGAGCCATTTGTGCCCTGCTACGTGCTCGGGAGAAGGGCAGAATTCCACCTTTGTTTTATTTTTGTTGGCGTGGGATATAAACTACCGCGAACTCTGGAAACTTGTGGCGGCAGGCTGAGCTCCTGTGCACGACTCGAGCACGGCACAACCTCCCTCCTGCACAGCCTGTCCCGTCCCAATTTACCGGCACTATTAGGAGATGCTAATTTGGGATCTGACCCGAGGCGAGGGGGGACAGGGGAGAGTCCTCTGCTGTCTCGGGGCTTTGATGCAGGATTTGGGATCTGCTGGATCCTGTGGTTGTCTGGGCCTTTTTCCAGGCTCCCACAGAGGGTATTTGTGTGCAGCCTATCTGCAGCTCTCGGGTTTTTAATATCTCCACAACGGGAGGTGAGGGCTGGGGACCAAAGAATGTCACTCTTCCAATGTCTATTCCTTAAGCAATCCCAAATCTGGATGGGCACAATCCTGTGGGTAGCTGGAGCCAGGCCAGGACCAGTCTCTGGGCATGGAGAAGAGTTTGAGGTGTCCAGGGAGAGAGCAGCCCACCCCAAACATCCCCAAAGGACAGGGGCTGTCTAATCCTCCACCAGCACTTAAAAAAGGACAGCTGAGAACTGGAATTTTATCCAAGACTGAGATTTGGGGGGACACAAGAAAGAAGAAGAAAGGAACATCCATCCCCTCAGAGCATCACAAGTAACACCCAGGGCCAGGCTGACCCCCACTCTGTGACCAGCAGGGACTGGTGACCCCTGATTGCAATGTCACCTTCAAAGGTCAATTGATTTTGAGGGTTTTTTTTTTCCCAAAAAGGGAAAATCTAAGTAGATATGTGATGGAGAGATTGTGATGAGATGAGATGAGAAGAGATGAGATGAGATGAGATGAGATGATGATGAGATGAGATGAGATGAGATGAGATGAGATGAGATGAGATGAGATGAGATGAGATGAGATGAGATGGTCCTTGGGAGATCTAGCTGGGAAAAGGGAGCCATGTGAGCTCCCAGGTAAAGCAGATCCCTTTGAAAGTCACATTATCACATGGAATGAGGGGGTTTCATGGGACATGAGAGTTTCCCTGCGGGATGTTCCAGGGTCTGGCCAGCTCCAAACACAGGGTTGTACCACCCTCAGAAATGTTTTATTCTCACTCTGCACCTCAGATGACAGGCCCTGTGCTGTACAGACCTCCAGAAAAGCACTGGCTGGAAGAAGGGAGATGGAAAATGCAGTTTTTGTACCCCCTGCCTTGCCAGCAACCAAAGATGAGGCCATCTGCTGATTTTTCTGGGCATAAATCTCATCACTTATACCTCAAACTTGTCTTAAACTTGTTGGTGGAGGGTGGATATGGTTTTTGGCTTTGTCCTGCTCTCCACTGGGAGCCCACATCTCTACAAATGGGAAATAATGTTTTCTTTAAGTTGGGCTGTGGGTTTGAGAGTCCTTGGAAAATTACCCTTGCTCTGCAAAACTGACCAATCAGTGGCTGCTGAGCAAAGAGGGGACCTCAGTTGTGCCAGGGGGAAAACATCACAGCCCAACAGCAGATTCTCCATTGCCCTGGTTTTGGAGGAAATGAAAGCAGGACATCGGGAAAAGCTAATGAGGGAAAATAACAGAGCTGGCAGAGCTGCTGGAGCCCGGAATACAGCTGACCTCTTTGGAAGAACAGTGTCAAGTTATTTTGGCAAAATTTCTTTTGGAGTGTCAGGGAGGCCTTGGCTTGTGTTATCGGTAGCAAGTACCAGAGCTTCCCCCATTCCTTGAGCTCACGATCTCTCTGGAAAGGTGCAAACCCAGAACTCCTTGTCTCAGGAATCACTGTTCCTCAGTCATTTAAGTGTGATGGTCTTCCAAGGAGCAGGGTCCCATCCTAAAAAAGATTTACCTATCAGTGGCCTGTCAACAGGCTCTTCTTAAGGTGGGACCAATCCCTCACAGTCCTAAATCATGGATGTCCTTTAATTATTATTAAGGGGATAATAATAACCCCTTATTATTGCATGGTGTTGTCTCACTATCGATGCAACCCCCAAAAGTCTCCACTGGGATCGAGTAAGGAACAATCACCACTGTAATAAATTCACAGCAAACCCAGTTCCTGTAGCACTGACAGATAAATAATTACTGACCAAAGAGGTGTTGGGAAACGGGCCAAGAACCCCTTGATTTCTCATTTAGAAGTGAAGAGGTACGAAACTGCTGATTTTCTGCTGCGTGTGCTTGGAGAGGGTCACCAAAGTGCACGTGGAACATGCTCCTGAACAGATTGTGACCCTGCCAACGTGACCTGGGATCGATCCCTCCAGAGCAAAGTGCTCCTGTTTACCACGGATGTATAAAAGGACTGAGGCATGTGTTCATGTGTTTAAAAAGTTTTAATGATATTTCAAAGTCCAATGAATGTCCTCGGATTACTCAAGAATCACAGGGTTGCTTCACAGAATTTAGTCCCAGTTCTAATCTGTAACGGATGATTGAGATGCCATTTTCCCCTTCATTCCCTTTAAACATACACGATTGTCCTCCAGTAAATGGAAATTGTGATTTTTCACTACACTTCACAGTGCTAAAACTCTATACAAACCTTGTACTACTCGTACAAAAATAAGTGCTTCATGCACACGTTTTTAATACTGCTTCTTGCCCTTTGCTTTGACATCTTTCTGAACTTATATAAATAGCTGAAAAAGCAGACTAAACTTACTGAACACGGAAAGTGAGAAACACTTCCTGCCAACGGTTTGAGAGACTCTCCTGGCTATGTTCCTCGTTGGCAAACACCACTTAAAGACAGATACAGAAAAAAAAAGGCAAAACATGAAATCCGTAACACTCTTGGTTATTTGGCCCTCTGTGACCAGGTTTGTCCTTTGCTGCGAGGCCAAAGGTGGCCAGCAGCAGCCACAGAGGGCTTGTAATACCTTTAGGGTCACCCTAACGAGCTACTTCATAAATAGGAGGGGTCTAATGGGACCTCAGACTGTACAGCTTATGGGGTTTGTTCCATTCCAGGGCAAATTGAGTCAGAAGAGGAAAGAAACACTTGGTTCCTGCAGTCACCACATGGTCACAGACCCTCGCGCTTTGCACAGCTTGGGGGATACACAGGGAAAGCTCCACTTGGAATGGCTTCTACTCTGCCACATCACAGCACCTAAACCAGGTGAAAAATCTGGGGCCAGATCTGCTGAGTGTCATCAACCCAGTCGTAAATTCTTCCTCCCAAAAGTGTTTTTTTGGTCCTAGACTAAATAAATTCAATTTTCTTAGTGTGCATCACTGGGTAGGATTTACGATATAGGATTAAGGTGTCCGCTGTAGTGATCCAGCAGTGGATTCCTCCTATATCTCCACAGCATCATTACTCCTGCCTCGATCCCATGGCAAAAATAAATGGATAATGCCCCTGCTGTACACCAAAGGATGCTCCCAGCATCTCCAAAGGGTTCAAACAAACACCAGCTCTGGTGCTCTCCAAATTAAGAGGTGCCTTTACTGTTGGTGTGAACCCTCTTCCTCTAAATTAATTTTTGCTGGAATCAGAGAAGGCAGCAGCCTTGGTGTGATGTGTAAAGCCAGGCAGGGCTCTTTCCAACCCGGAAGAATGTTCTTTGGATATTATTTTATTCCTGTCGAGGTGCCTGCTATTACTGGGCCATGGCTGTGAGCCCTCATGCTCTAATTAAGTAGAGAATTGGCCTTAATGAATAGCACTTTTCTGCTCCTCAGGCTTAAAAGTTTCCCTATTTTTCAGTGAATGTGCCTTTGATGGGAAGCACACAAAAATACACCAGTATTTGCTGATTTTTGGACATGGCTGGGAGGGAGCAAAGAGGGAAAACTGCTGAATTCTTGTGCTCTGGTTTAAAAAATTAAATTAGCACGGAAACCTGTTAAAAATTAGCCTCTTGGGCTGGACAAAAATGCTTAGGATAAATGATTTTTTGCCTTGGCAAAGAATTTTGGAGAGCCTTGAGATACCCCAGGCTGGTGGAACGGGGGGATCAGGCGCAGGGAGAGGCAAAGCCCTGTGGCCAAGGGGCACGTCTGCTCTGCCTGGCCTGGGAAACTTTGGGGTGGATGCAGGAGAATTCCTGGTGCACGGAGGAGTTTGCTGGGCTACCCCATCCTTCCCCAGTCCCGGTCACAACAGCCACGGGACCAACTGTTTTCAGCACAGGTTGTTGCTTGTAAACACGTACACACACACACACTAGGTGTATAAATATATATATACACATAAAAATATATATATACACCTGAGAACCTCTCATTTCCTGGGCTGAGCTTTTGCTTTCTAGTATGGAAATCTGATTTTGCACGATTTTTTTTTAAATTTCTCCTCCCTTGCCCCCCCCAACATCCCATTACAAAACTAAGGACCTACAAGACTGAAACTCTGACTAAAATGAACCTTAGCCCACAGATTAGCTTAAAATCGTGAGGGTGTTGAATTACCAGACTGAGATTGTTTTTCTTTTCCTTTCTGCCTGTGCTGGGTTTGAGGGAATTTGGTTAAAAGGCTCCGTAGCCGTCGCTCCGTGCGGCGACAGCGAAGGCAGGATAGGCTTCATAGGTCGCGTACGTGGCCAAATCTTGTCCCACTGTCACTGCTTGCTTGAGCTGGGTGGCTGTGACAGCAGCAGCTGCGTTGGCAATGGTGTATCCTGAAGGCAAGAAAAGAGGGAAAATCTATGGATTAATGAAAACCCGTCCAAAACTCGCCATCGCCTGGTAGGTTTTGATGGGACGACTTTCAGTGGGAACGACTCGGGCAGCAGTGAGTCTGTTGGTGGGAATAATGTAAACAAATTAAACAATTCACAGGAAAGCGAAAGCATTTCCTCACCCATGATTTGTTAAACATGGAAAAACACCCCTCTCTGTTGAATAATTTTTCCTCAAGTTTTGATCATTTCTGAGTTGATGGTGCTCTGGACGGGTTTCCCCCCTGTATGGCATGAGGAGGACAAGGAAATAACCTAAAATAGGGGAAATTTGGGCAAGATTCTTGGAAAAAATATAGCTCTGATCCCTTCACAGCCAAAACACAGACAGTTCAGGACAGCTGTGGTAGGGAGACTCCCTCAATGCAACAGCAGGGAGAAAATATTTAGTAGATGGGATATTTTTGTTTTTTCCCATTGGTTTCTAATGGAAAATGTGGTTTCAACACTTCCAGATTTTCCATGGGAAATGTAAGCATTGCTATTTGAGAATGAATCACTGGGAAAACAGCATCATTTGGGGCTGGTTCCTCTAAAGGCACGGCATAGCAGTTTGTCAACCAGACCGCACTGTTTTGTTGTAAAAGAATCAGGAGTTAAGACAAACCCTAAATTTGGGAAGAGCAGCTGGGGTATCCATAAGATCTCCTGAACCAGGCTCTGCTGCCAAAATACATCCCCCTGGATCCTGTCTGACCAGGTGGGCAATGGGATCAACTCAAGGTCAGCCAGAACCAAGCTCCTCTTGGCGGGGGAATAGAAATACTGGGCAACAGGGAGCGCACTTTGCCTCATTGGAGGTGTCACTTTGGAGAAAAACATGAGGAATTCCTTACAATTTGAATATTGTGGCTCTCCAGAGTATTTTCTTTGCACCAGCAAAGCCACGTGCAACATCTCCAGCAGGAATTGAGAAATCTGGGACTTAAGGGACACCTGCCACCATAAGGAGAGAAATGAGCTGTGAGCTGGGCATGGCCCGAGCTCAGCTTTATGTCCCTGACCAAGCACTGGTGTGTGCTGCAAGCAGCAACTTCAGTGCCTGTTCATTTGCCAAGCTCCCAAGACAAATAAATAAGGGCGGATGAAAGATAAGGAGAGATGCTAATTAAGCAGTAAGTGGGGGCTGGATTCAATAAAGAGCCCATTTGGTTTCCACGCTGCGGAAGCTGCACAAGCCCAGACAAATTGATTTTTCTGTGGCTTTTGTGGACTCCTGTGGCAGGAAGCCGGATAGATGTTTTATTTTTATTTTTTTTTTTAAATCCATCCTTGAGACACTCCAAACAACTCAGTAGTACTGACTAATGCGTTCCTCATGTGCAGCTTGGCACGTGGTGCTGCCTCTCCATCAGAACTACTGTCATGCTGGAGAGCACGGCAGATGTAATTCCTGTGTTTCCCATGATTTCCAAGCTGTTTTGGGCAGTTGCAAGAGCTACTAAATACGAATTCTCAAACTGGGAGGAAAACCTTTCGTGGGGGTGTGAGAGCTGGGATCGGATCCAAGCTTTCGTGGTTGCGTCATTTCTTTGGCAGATGAAATCCTGAGTGTTGGTTCACAAGGAGCTGCGGGTGCTGGGGGCAGACAGAGAGCCCATGAGTTCACCAGCCATGTGTCCTTGCAGGGAGGACAGTCTCCTCCATCCTGGTGACACCAGGGCCAGGGAGGGGACTCATCCCAGATGTGGCACTGGGGACACCAGCTTTGCATCCTGGGTAGTTTCTGGGGCTCCCAGTTGAAGGAGGCATCCACAAACTGGGAGAAGTGGAGGGGACGTGTGGAGCTGGGATTGGCCTCTGCATGTTGGTATTCCCAGCCCTTGGACACTGCTCTGACTCCCCTGGAAATAGTCCCAGCTGTGGCATTGACCTGAGGGGTTGGGGTTGGAGCAGAGCCACCACCCCTGTGCCCCCAGCTGGAGTCGCTCTGGGGTGTGGACACAGACATTTAAGCAACCCTGGGACAGAGATAAAATCCTTTATAGGCGATAAATTGGCACAGGGTGCCCAGAGCAGCTGTGGCTGCCCCTGGATCCCTGACAGTGTCCAAGGCCAGGCTGGACACTGGGGCTTGGAGCAGGCTGGGATAGTGGAAGGTGTCCCTGCCCATGACACGGGGTGGAATTATGTGATGTTTAGGGTCCCTTCCAACCCAAAGCAGTCTGGAATTCTCTGATAAAGACGCCAGACACATAAGTAACACAAACCACTGTGGGGGAGCACAACCAGGCCAGTCCTCTGTGGCCAAAACCTGCTTCACTCTTCACACCCACAAGGAACCAGGAGGAAAACTGACGCTCCAGAAGCCCTTTGCTGTAGAGACATGCCCATACCTGGAAAAGCTGGCGCTGCAGGCGGCACCTCTGCCCCCTCCACGGGGATGCCCAGGGTCTGCAGGGTGTACTCAGCCGCGTAGGTCTTGGCCTCGTCGATGTAGGCACTGAGCTTGGGCGGTGTGAAGGGGTGTCTGTGAGGACAGCACAAAGTTAGCTGGGTTTGCTTTCCCCAGGGCTTTCCTGCGAGATGTTGTGATGCACTTAGAGCTGGCACCATCCCACACAGCAAATGGAAGCATCGCTTCCCCGTGCTGGTGCATTAACAGGGCTGCTCTCCTCCAAGTGCTCTGGTTCCTTGCTGGGGTTATCGACCCTGGCTCTCATGCCGGATACGATGTCCTTGCAGAGTCTGTTGTGCTTTTTCCATCAAAAGAAAAACACTGCTGTGTTTTTTCTTTACAATACTGAGTCTGGGTTTTTCTTTACAACACACAGCAAACAGCGGTTTTGGTCAGAAATGGTTACAATCCTATTTGGAGCTAAAATATCAGCACATTCCTTCAAACTCCTATTTCCCCACAAGGGCTACTGTTTGCTTTCTTTTTGTACAAAAAAAGCATCCTTCTGCCTGATTATGTCTGGATTTCTGTAATGTTTGCATCATCAGAGAGAGCACCAAGCACAGCGGACAGCACTTAATAATACTCTGGATTTTTTTCTCCCTGTATTTTTTTAAAAAAGTATTTATGTATATAACTATATAAGCATATATAATGCATAAATATACATTTAATAAATATTCTAAAAGAAACTGAATAATTTTTTTTTTTAAATAAAAGGAGATTGAGACTTGCGTGCTTGGGACTTTGAGGACAGCTGTTAGGTAAAATGTAATTTAAAAAATAAAGCCTAAGCCTTGGAAACCTTCCACTAATGACGTACATGGTGGGGTTCTGGCTGGCAAGGGCAGGGATGGTGATTTTGTAGAGGAAGAGCTGTCTTTGATCCTGACCAATGGCAGAGTGGAGCTGGTACACAGGTTGTCCCCAGTTGTTTTTCTGGCAGATTTCTTCTAAGATCTAGAAGGAAAAAAAAAAAAAAAAAAAAAAAAAAAAAAAAAAAAAAAAAAGAAGCAACGGGATTTGTGCTGGGGTTAATTGCTGTGCAGAAGCCTCCTCACCCAGCTCCAGTCCCTGTGCTGAGCAGCTGCCTTCCCTCAAAGGCTCTTCAGGGAGTCCTGGCAGCTTCCTCAAAGCTTAGCAAAAAATACAAACCAAGTGGCAGCTAGAATATTGCATCCACCTTGAAGTCTACAATTCATCTAAATGCTTTATACTTTAAGATCTGCTTAATTCCTGAAATTATTCCCTGTTCAGTTGGGCATCTGAGTCCTTTTGCTGATTAGATTATTTCAGTGTGGTTCTCTTTGAATTCTCCTCAGAACCTCTGTCTCATGGATTTCTCTTTCAGAGGACTAAAGAAGCTCGGGTTGTATTCATCTTCTCTGCTCTGCTGCCTCCCAGGCTTAGTGGGTTACAGAGCATGAGAAGTCCAAATAGGCTTCTCTTTAAAAAGAAAAAGGGTTGTGTTTCCATCCAATTAATTCCACGGGTTCAGCAGGCAATTGCAGCTTTTGAAATGCTGAACCACGTTGCCCTCAGCTCTGGCACAGCTGATCCCCTGGTAATTGGGAATAGCTGTCCAGAAACACTCCTGCTTTGACTTGGGATTCGAGGGTTTTTAACCCACTGTCTGTGTGCTGTTGCTGGAATTGGTCACCTTCCATTAAACCAGGTTGCTCCAACCTGGCCTTGAGCATTTCCAGGGATGGGGCAGCCCCAGCTTCTCTGAAAAACCTGTATCAGAGCCTCATCCCCATCACAGATGAGATTTTCCTCTCAGTATCCATCTATCCCTGCCCTCTAGTGCTGGGAAGCCATTCCCTGTGTCCTGGCACTCCAGGCTCTTGTAAAGTATCTCTTCACCTTTCGTGCAGGCCCTTCAGGCACTGGAAGGTCACAATTATGTCACTCTGAAGTCTTGCTATGGTCTACCTCATTTACAGCTTTGCATTTGAATGGATTTAAAACTAAAAAGTAAATTTTAAACCTCACTGCTGCTTTTAATTTTGCCACCGCAGCTCCAGCTAAAGTTTAGCATCTTGCATTGTAAAATGCTTCATTACACAGTTCCTATCTCGATTACAATAGTTCATTTTTCCACTGTGGCAACTTGTTCCCTGCTGTCCCAACTGCTTTATATGTTGGTTTTATAAAAATGAATTTCACCTGCCCTAAGGCCCTGCAGAACCATTCCAGGTGTTTCACACCTCTAGTGAAAGGTGCCCCTACCTATGGCACGAGTTGGTACTAGGTGAGCTTTTCTCCTGTCCAACCCAAACCATTCTTTGATTCTGGCTGATTCGCTGACAAAATAAAGGGACTTTTGCAGGAGGGAAAGAAATCCCACTGCCCATTTTTCTGGGAGAAAACAAGGATGTTTTCATAACCTTTGGCAAACTGGATGCTGTGGCAATTGAATGTTAAAAGGCAAAGACATGCTTCAAAATTCAGGGTGAAGCTGGTTTCTTGTGTCGCTCTGCACAATATAGGGGGAAAAGA
This sequence comes from Hirundo rustica, assembly GCF_015227805.2. Classification (NCBI taxonomy): domain Eukaryota; kingdom Metazoa; phylum Chordata; class Aves; order Passeriformes; family Hirundinidae; genus Hirundo; species Hirundo rustica. Next base: position 3,859,586 of record NC_053457.1, read on the forward strand.
GTTACTGTCAGAGCTGGACATTCAGAAACTCAGGGAATTTATTCTGGATTTCTCCTCAGCCCTCATCCACCCATCTGCATCGACACGCACAAACCAAATCAAAAGCCCCCCGAGCTGGCATAGTTTCTGTGCTAGGCTTGGTTAAGTCAATGCTTCTTTTGCCATAAATGCTTTGAAAATGTGCAGTATTTTTCTACACATGCGCATGGTCCCCTGGTGAAGCCCCAGGTGATGCAATTTATGCATCAAACCCATCGTGGGTGGCAATTCCTTGACCCATGGTGCCTTTATGGTGCGACAGCCTGAGCTGGATCAAGGCATTTATGACGCTCATGGTGATGTTAAAGGTCTTCTCCAACCCCAACCGTTCCACGATTCCATGAGGGAGGGCAAGGCAGGTGGATATTGCAAGATGCAGCTGGTACCGCTCGTTTTTAAATGTCTTTTGAGACATTAAAGAACGGGTTTATTTACTAGGCCGTGGCACAGATTCAATGAGCGGCCTGTTTTCCCAACGCAACCCTTGGGATTCTTTTTAGGGCATGTACCTGAGGGGCGAGTTTGATCCCTTGGGGCTTTAGCGTGACGTGGTTCATGGGGGTGAGCTCCATCCCTGGCAGGAGGTCGTAGAGCTTGTCCTCTCCCCTCTTGTCTCCCTTGAGGTGGTATCCGCGCCCCAGGCTCGGGAACGCCAGGTAGCCGCGGCCTCCCAGGCCTCGGACGCCCGCAGCCCCTACAGGTACATTCATGTAAATTTCTAGGAATGTAAGAAGGCATTAAACCAAATCAAATCACAGGAAAAAGGACCCTGATTCTTGCTGAAATGGAAAAGTTAGCTCCTCTTGCTGGGAGGATTGGGAAGAGGGATTGGGCAGGAGGTGCCATGGCCTGGTGGTGGGATGACACAGGCTTGACACTGATACCCTTTCTTGGCTAGGTGAGGGGTTTTGGGGAAAAACTGCTTCTTTCTGCCCATTTCCCATCTTCTTTGGTCAGTTTTGATTTCAGGACAGCTTTTTACCCAGCTTTGTAGCTGGAAGGAAGAGAGGGGACAGCTGGCATCTTTTTGTTACCCACCAGCACAATTTCACCTTGAAGAATTTGCAGCTTACATAATTTCATCCCTATATGAAGAAACCCCCTTTTTGGTTTTGCCCCATTACACTTCCATTTTTTCCTCAGGGAAACCTGCTTGGGAGTCTGGGGAGACCATGAAGCAAGAGACAGGTGTGGACTTCTCAAATCTGCTTCTTTTCTAATGCAACCTTTACAGGAGCTGGTTCACCCGAGTGGGGAAAAACTTGAGGAACAAAGTGTATTCCTGCTTCCCTGTCTCCTTCCTGGTGAAGGGACAAAAACTGTCCATCATGATCCTTGCCAGGCCTACCAGAGTGCCACACAGGGTCCCAGCCTGCTGTGGGACTTGGCTTGGGGACACAAGGCGTCATCTTTGGAAGGAAGATTATATGACAGAGATTTCTTTGCTAGCCCCAAACTTACGTCTGAACTGACCAAACAATGTCTGTATTGAAATTTAATTTGGGGGTACCTGAGTGTGGGTAGTTGATTTGGCTCCAGGCAGGGTCACCCCGGAGTTTTCAGACATATTTTCTTTTATTCATAGATTGAATTGATTGAATTAATTATTATTAAGTTAACAATGCCCCAAAAGGGGCCCTCCAACTTCCAGAATGGCTTGTTTGATTCCCTACCCTGCACCAGGGCAATATGACTTCCTTAGAAAACGCCATGGCTTTGGGTCAGAAAGCACCAGGACTGGTACATTTTTTTCCCCTGTAACTTTCAAAGCAAAGAGCAAATGTAGCAGTGATGGTGGCTGACTGTGGGAGCCAGCCCTGAAGGGGGAAAGGAAAAGTGTGTTATTTATTTATTTATTTATTTATTTATTAATTTATTTATTTGGTCTTCCCTGCTGGGGCAAAACCAGGAGGATTCCTGGCTTGTTTACATTGGACTGAGGGCAACCTAGAAGTTCCTTCCAGGAAAAAGGTTATTTTTTTTCAGCTGGAAGATTGCCTTTGGGAGAGGCAGAGCCTAAACCCTGCGTTTTCCGCCCCTTTCTGAGTGGCATCCAGGAGCTGGGGCAAAGCCAGTGTTGGTGTTGGTGTTGGTGTCTGGGCAGCAGCTGCCCGATCCCCAGAGGGTATGCTTGGCCGAACGCTGGTGCGAGAGGAATTACCTCGGACAGAGGGGGGCCGGAGGATGCTCCTGTTGCTGAGCCCCTTGGCGGCGGGGAAGTGCAGGTTGGGGATGGCCGCGTAGGCCTGGGGTGCGTAGAAGACCGGGGTGCCCAGGTAGGCGGCGGTGGGGTCGTACAGGTGGCCCAGGGTGTAGGTGTAGTCCCCCTGCAGCACCGGGGCCCTGCCACCCGTGCCGCGCGTGTACCTCACGTAGCTGTCCTTGTCCACCGGCTTGGCCAACGTCACCTCGATTGGTGACCCGTCCAGCACCTTCGTGGGTGGGGAGAGAGCATGGGAGTAAGTGGTCAGAGTTCTTGGTGGAAATCCCACCTATGGACTGCCCCCATGTCCCGATGGGACAGGGAAATAGAGGAAACCACCCCCAAAAAAGCCCCTATGGAAATCCCACTTATGGAATAGGAACTGTCCCCATGTCCCAATGGGATGGGAAGATGGAGGAAACCACCCCAAAAAAGCCAAAAATCTCCCTCACACGAGGGAGTGTGGCACTGGCTGGGTGAAGGCTTAATCTGAGAGTGCCCAGCCCTGGCCCCTGCTGGGAGAGGCTCCTTCAGCAAAGGCTTCAGAAAGCCTCACTTCCCTGCAAAGCAGCTCGTAAGCCGGCGAGATTCCATGTGCTCCCGTGGAGAACAGCAGTGGCACTAAAAATAGGAGCGGGGTTAACACCTCTTTGGGAACAGCTATGGCTTTACAGTGAATTACACGCAGTGCAAGAAGGGCTAAATTCAGCAGCCTCCTCGCAAATCCGCATCTGAATTTGGAGCAGATGTTTGGGCTGACCTCGTTCATCCCAATTTGCCATTCACACGCTGCCCTGCCAGTGTTTTTGCTGGCAGTCTGGAACAAGGATGCGAGTGTGAGCCAGGGGGGATCGTAACCCCTCCTTTCCTAGTTCTTCTTTCAGCTTTTCCTGTTTTATTCTTTTTTTTTTTTTTTCTTTCATCTGAGCAGTGAGCTAGAGCTGGGCAAACAGCAGCACAAATACAAGGAGCCAAAATGAATCGTTTGTGTACAACAGAGCTGCTGAAAAACAAATTCAGGAGTATAAAAGCAACCAGCAAAGAGCAAATTGGGATAACACCTCTGGGAGGGTTTTGAAGCTAATAAAGCAGGTGGCTTTGTATAATATACTGCACCCTAAGCCCCAGGAGTTAACATTTACAGCAGCTTTACCTTCCCATTCAAGGCTTTCATGGCCTCCACTGCATGTTCTCTTTTATTAAAGTGCACAAAGGCGTAGTCTCTAATTTTCTTTACTCTCTCCACTGCACCTGTGGAAAACATGGGAATATTAATGGGAAGTGGGGATTAGTCAGAAAGCAGAGACCTGAAAGAGTGGTTCTGTCAGGTTATGAGACCCTGGAGAGCAAAGGCTGAGCAAGGGTAGAAGAACAAGAGGTCAGTGTCCCCTCACCTCTTTGGATGTATATTCCACAGGAAAATCACTATATAATGGTTGTAGCATTTCAAGGAAAATTAGAAGGTTCTGGGATGAGACACCAGTAAGGTTCCCATTTAACTGGAGAGGTTTTCTTCTGTCCAAACCATTCTGTTGGACACTACTTTTGGTCTTGTGTCTCCCTTCTGTGACAGACCACGCACTAGCCGTGGGAACATCCCCGCGTGATCCCCATCTCCCTGTTTTTGTACGTGCATTGGAGGCAGCTTCAGGAAAGCCAATGCTTTTGCCATAAAACAAGGAAGATTTTCTCCTTGACAGCCAGTTCAGGATGTTCAGGAAGAATGAACAACCAGTCCTGCCCAGGACAGAGCAGCCCAGGGAACTGGGATGGGCTGGAATTGATGGGGCAGCAGGTCTCTCCCTAGGAAACAACCTCTCCCTAGGAAACAGCCTTTCCTGTAGCAGTGGGACTTCCCTGGATGCCCCAATTCACCTGGACACGGCCCCAGTCAGGCTCTGCAGCTGAGGGAAGGCCCTCCTGGCGGCCGGCTTGGACTAGAGAATCTTTCTTCCAGCCTGAATCTGTCTTACATCCAATTTATCCGAAATAATTCAAATGTAAATAACCTCCTGTTCTTCTTTTCTAAGTCCATCCCCTACAGTTTTCCCTTTCCCTTGTCAGCTGCTCTGCTGCCAGGAACTCATACTCTGCACTGAGGAGTCTGTCTCCAGAATAACCCCACCAGTCCTGCTCCCTACAGCCACAGCCTTCAGCCATTTCTTTAATTCCTCATCTTCTCTGCTCCCGTGGCTCGGGAAGCACAACATCAGCCAGCCCAGCCTCCTGTAAAACCCCCAAAATATCCTTTGGAAATATGGCTAAGGGATGCTGGACAACTCTTCTGCTGGCTTCTTACCTCCTAAAGCTGAACAGGTGCAGAGGGAAATGTCATATTGCCACAAAAAGCACTTATTCAGAAAAAATGCAGGGGGAAACAAATTTCTTTGGTGTTCAGGGGGAATCATTAGGAGCTGCAAAGTGCTAAACGAGCCTGTCCCAGCCTACAACCCAAGCGGGCTGCACATTTTGGAATGACACAGGGATAGCAAGATAGCACTTTGTGTCCTTCTGGGACAGAGGATGATTTTCCAAGCCTGAATTTATGGGAGTTATATGCTCATGCTTTGTTTACAAGTGGAAGCTTTAATGAACTCACTGTGTTCTGCCTCCTGGAGAACATTCCAGGACACCAATCCTGAGCCAAAAAACTCTGCTCTTCCCTGCTTCTGCCTCTGCTGGGCCAAGCAATGTGATACCACTCTTGGGTCAGCTCCATGGGGAGCCCATCCATGGGACATTACACAGGGAGCATTGTCCCTCTGGCACATTGGGAGATAGCACAATCTTCCTGCTGGGAACTCTACCAGGCTTGGGATTGGGATCCCTAGGGAGCAAAGGCAGAGCTTTTCAGAGAGACAGCTCTACAGAAGTCATCAGGCTGGGAATTTGGCTCAGATTTGAGGGATGCTGCTTATCCCAACTTGAGGAGCACAACAAGCAGCATTCCTGGTCCTGTCTGTGGAGCCCTCAGAGATGTGACAATTGCTGTGTCATGGGGACCTCTGTATCATTTTTAATTGGATGTCTTGTTGATGTCAAAACAGCTTCTTAATCCTTCTGGATCCAAAGTCATTTCAGCTAAGCAGTGCTGAAATGTGGCTCAGTGAGTGAGGCAGAGAACCACGGCAGGGCAATGAGCTGTTTCAGATCCTTCCTGCCTTTTTTGATCTCACTGTAACTTAAACTGTGTTTTCTCTCCCCGAAGCTGGAAGTTTTGCTGCTCTAATGCACCCATTCCTGATTTTAGCCACCAAAATAAAAGCTGTCTATTAAAAACAAAACCAAAAAAATTTCCAACACAAACGCTGAAACGATAAAAGGAAAATGACAGCTGTTGCAGAATTCTGTTGTTATAGTGGAAAACTTCTTAGGAGCAAAGCAGATGACTGTTACCAAAGAGTCAAAAGACCACAAATGTATTTCTGGGGAGTGTGAGCTTGTTCAAAGCTCGGGAGAAAAACTGGGTAAATAAAAGAAGGAAACCGTTCAGAGAGTGGGATAACATAAATTTAACTCAGGGGTAAAATGGGGTCTGCGACAGCTCAATAGTGGCAAAAAGTATGAGCCAGAAATTCTGGAAGGACACAAGGAAAACTCGTGAAGATCTTTGCATTGCAGCCTAGTCCAGGAAAAGCCATGCACAGAGCAGAAACAAGAAGTTAGTGGAAGAAAAACGAAGCTCTGCAGCATGTTTTAAAAAATTAATAGAAGGAAGCTAGCAGGAGTGAGATGAAAGGAGATTTCACATTGCCAAGCATCAGTTCCTAGTGCCTAATGGACTGTGTGTCTTGCAGAGCCCCAGAAATGAGTTATTTTTACTTTGTTGGTTTTGGGTGGAATTTCCTAAAGCTGGAGCAAGCCAGAAGTAAAATCTCCTTTGAAAGCCAGCAGGATTTTCATTCCCAATTAATCTCACAGCTTTTTTTTTTGAAAAATCTCACCCTAAGTGCATGTAAGATATGCCACAAAGGAATATTGAATTAAATGGGAAGCACTAATTATTCACCAATATACACGAGGACTGGGGGGGATGTATGAAAATTAGTTCAGAACTCAGATAGATCAGATAAAACGGATATGTATCAAATCATTCTATTTTTATCACCATCCCTTGCCACAGAAGAATGCTGAAATCACCCAGCTGCTTCACCAACTTTTTTAAAGAAAGAATAAATGATTCCAAGGCATTTTGATGACACAGGGCAACCCCATGCAGCATTTTGGGTCTCTTCCATTTGCAAATCCTCCTCCTTCGTGGTGGCTTTAGCTGGGAATTAAGCAGCCCTTAATGGGATGCCATTTTGGGTGGAAGCCTTCAGCCTCACGTCAATTTTTGTGGCATTTCACACGAACATTTCACAGCAGGAAACAGCTGTTTTTTATCTCTCGTGGCATTTTAGGAATGCAGAAGTATTTCCATTTGCAGCACTTTGTTTAGGAGGCAGAGCACCAGTGGGTTCCTACCTGGTTTGATGCTGTTGAACTCCTTCTCTATGGTCTCCTCGGTGGTTGAGAGCATGAGGTTCCTCACGTAGAGGATTTTCACTGAGGACATGGTGTCCTCATCCACCTCCACCTCCGGCTCTGCCCAGTCCACGGCGATGGGGTGTCCCCACAGCTGGATCCTTCCTTTAAGGGAATGGGCATTGTCAGTGCTGGGGGGTTTTGCCTCCCCTCACTCCGGCTCATGTTCCGTTTCACAGCAGAACAGGCCAAATTCAACAAACACGACCAAACAAAAAGCTTTCCTAGCTCAAAGCACTGCTGTTGCATCAGTTCCCTTCCAAAAGCAGATGGTCACACTTGGAATGGTCTCCTGTAAATACCTTTGGAGCCTCCAGAACTGAAAGAAGTGAAAATACAGAATAATTCACTTTAAACCTGCACTTCCTGGAGCGCTCCCTAAAGGGAAATATTTCAATGCACTTATAAAAATCCCTTCTGGCTGGCAAAGTTTCATTCCCCTGACGCCAGAAGAGAGATCCTGAAGTCCCAGTGGGATGGAATGAAACAGCAAAAGCAAGGATGTCTCTGTGCGTGTTTGAATCCATTTGGGTGAAGTTGCAGCAGAAGGAGGGACACAAAACGTCCCGATGCATAAGACAGGGTGTGGGTGTGGAGGATGAACCAGGGGCTCTGTGCTCACTGGACTGAGCTGCTGAGGGGCAGGGAAGCGAAAGAGCAAATAAATCACATTGTTGAATGTTGATGATGCAGCTGGTTTGGTGTCCCCACTCCTTGAGGCTCAGCTCCAGATTCAAAGGCACCTGAAGTGAGACTTCCACTAAAGTTGAGGGGAATTTTCAGAAGTCCATATTTCTTTCTGTCTGCATGCATGTGTATTAGCAAGATTGCCATTTTAGATTTATCATTTAAGTTTGGTTAAGTCGGATTTATGGTTCTGTTGCACTTATAGAAAATTCTATTGAATTGTTTCAGAGGTGTTAAATTGATCAATTTATTAAGAACCCCTAATGTTGATTAGATATTGGTATGAATAATAAACCATGATAAGATATTGTTATGAATAAGAAACCATTTAGACCTAAATTGTTGAGCCAGTCTGAGGCTGAGATTGGCAAGGGGGTTTATTGTATCAGGACTCAACTCTTGGAATCCTTCAGTTTTTCCCTCCTCACCCTTTTGCCTCCCTGGTCTCCACATGAATCATTCTAGATTGCTTTAATCTGATATTTCTTTGTCTGTTTTATCTGTACAGTAAGTAATAGAGTGACCTTTGCCATCAAACCCTGTCGTGCCTTCACAAATTTATATTAAACCTGGTTTTGCCCAGGCCTTGCTGGTGATTCTTTAGGTGACCTAAGCCACACATTTGCAGCTGAGGGGACAAAGAAAATCCTGCAAAACACTCTTTGCCAGATCTAAAAAGGCATCTCTGCTTGGACAACCTATTGAAGAAGGCATGGGAGCTCCAAAATGAGAGGGTGAGGATAGAATTTGGAGGCTTATTGGAAGTGTCAATGATCAAACTAAATGGAAAGGTGCTATTCCCTTGGAATCCCTCATGAATAGGCTGGGATTTGTGGAGTGAGGCTGAGCTGCTCTCCAGCTTCCAGCACTGCACAGATCTGAGCTTTCAGCAAGCAGAGATAAAGGCAGGGCTGCTCACGGTTCTGTGCCCCTTGCTGAATTGCTGTTTTCAGTTCAAGGGTGGAAATGATGAACTTGTTGACTTGCAGCAAGGAGCTAAGCTTGGTGCCTCTTGCTGAAAACCAGTCTATCTCCACCCTCTTGTTTAGCCAGAGACAGGACAAAATCTTAATTTTTTTATAGAAACTCTCCATTTGTGAGCACTTTCTCTACAGCGCTCCCTCAACCAGCAATGAGGTTCAGTTTAAAGGACGCATCTGATGATGATATTCAATCTCACATCAGCTGGAGACACATTCAGCTCTGGCTTTAAACTTTTTTCCAGTTCCTGCCGTATGCTTGAGACTTCAGAAGACTCTGGCTCCTGCTCAGGCCTTTGGAACTCCCTAAATTGTTCACTGAGATGTCCCTAAACTGGAAATCCCTCATGCATTGCACATGTCTGCTCAGGGCTCTGAGTTCCTTCCATCTGTCTTGCAGTCTTTGCTCAGGATTTCATGTGCTCCTGCCTTCCCTTTCCACATAAAAACCATGAGAAAATCGTGCTGAAGCACAGGATGTGCTCCCACCACCAGGGAGATGCTTAAACTGAAGAAGAAAATGCAGAATAAAAGAAAAAAACTCAAGTGTGACATATCTCCCAATAGAAAAGCAAATTCAGTGCTCAAAATCATGCCCATTTTTTTACACAATAAGAGAAAACAAGCAGAATTTAAGTGATGCAGGGAATTTAATGTATAAAGCAGGTAAAAGAAGGCTGGTGGTTATGAACAAATCTCAAACCCCAAGGCTTGTTGGATGCTTTCACCAACCAATGAGCTGTGTTCAACAAAGCAATGCAGGAGCATAAGAAAGCAAGAGAAAATTGGTGAAGCCCCTGCAAATGCACTTAATCTTAAGTGACTTCTTCACCTAATACCTGCTAAACCTCTCTCTCCTTCGCAATGGTCTTTGGCTGTTTCTTGGTGCTGATTTTTTTTTAGATTTACTCTAAAGCAATTTCTCATTCCAAGTTTTTTTGCCAAAGTATCAATTTTCGGTCCATGCTCCAGCCTGAACCTGCTCTCAGATGCTTTCCTGAGTGATTCTCCCTGAGAGGCCATAAACAAATCTCTATTTCATGTTTAACCCAAGACAAGCACATCCCACAGCAGAGCAGCATGGATGCACACCACTGAATTCATCTGGCTGGATTTTTAATAAACCTAAGCTCCTGAAGGACAACCAGGGATCATCAGCATGAATCCCACACCCCTGGCGTCTTGGGGGACCTCCTGGCTCTGGTAGTCTCTAGCAGAAAACTGTTTTCTGAGGGCAGAGAACCCAGCCACGTTCATTTCCTTGGATCCCTGGGTCTCCTGGAGATGTTGTCACTGCAGCATGAGGTGATCAACACCTTAATGACGGGATGGGATCACTGGAAGGCTAATAACGATTTATTAGTCTGATAAACATCAGCCCCAGAGGCCGTGAGATTTTAGAGGAGTAAGAAGTCGGCTGTAGCTCAAAAGCAGTCACAAGTTTCACTGTTACAAAGCACTATATACCATTCTGATCCAATGCAGAGTTGCCACAGAGTTTATTTGGTTTTTCTAACCTATCACCTTTGCTTAATTCTGCCGCACTGCGTCTACTTTTTCCCCAATAGCCTGCTACTCCACATATGCACATATGCTTCTACTATAACATCTGAACTCCTAGCTTACTCCATAAAATCACATTACTACACTTTAAAACCCATGAGCGTCTTGCCCAATACAGTTTACTTTTTTAAGGCATACTCCTTTTTGCAACTGTAGGAACACGAGTTTATAATTTTTCTGCTTAATGACTGTGTACCTTTATTATTACATCTATCCAAGCTTCTCCCAAGGCTGCAAATCAAACCCTTCAGTATCTGTGGAAGTTTCTATCTTTCCATTTCCCACAGCCCCTGAGAGGAAGCCACCCTTCCCCATCCCTGCTGACCTGGGAGCAGCTTCCTCCTGGCCATGGCTGCTGCCCGGTGGCTCTCGTACTCCACAAAAGCAAAGCCCCTGTTTTTGGTTTTATCGGCTGCGCTGGGGTAGACAATGACATCCACGACACCGTCCGTGACCTTCTTCATCTCTGCCAGGATTTCCTCCCTCTTCTTGGTTTTGGGGATGCCCCCCACGAACAGGCGGCAGTTGTCCACGCTGGCACAGACCCCCAGGAGTCTCCCGTTCCTGAAACAACAGAGCTGCTTTGTCAGGAATCAGGAGCCAAGAGAGGGGAAGGTTAAACAGAGTCCCTCTTCTGTCCCAAAACGCGAGGCTGAACACAAGGCTTCGGCCTCAGCCGTTCTTTGGGATATTCCAGTGGCCTTGCTCAGTGCAAAAGCTGCCACTCTGCTAAATCTGACATCAAAGTCAGGCAGCATGGCTGAAATTAAGGATTTCAGGGAGAAACCAAAGCCAAGGTTTGCTTTTCCTACTTGAGATTCTCCCCTTTGCTGCCACCAGGCAACTGCACCATACAACCCTGGTCCCTGTGTTGTCACCAGTGGCTTGTGACTTCCCACTCATCCCATGACTGAGGTTTTGGGGAAAGAAAATCCCTTGTCATGGAAAGGCACCATTTGAGGATTTACTGATGCCAACTTTTGTGCAGACCCCAAAATAAAAACTTCCTCTGTTCACCTCTTTGGGGTTAAAGTATCTCTTACAGGCCTGGAGAAGTGCAATACTTCTTTAGAGGAGTCTTTGGAGCCAGGGAAGGAAGTGGAGGAGGTGGAGGTGGATGAAGCTTGATCCCTAAGACCTGCCAACCTCTGCAACAAATGACATCTCCAAGACCTCCATGTGCCTTGATCTGCTCAAAGCAGTACACAACCCTTTTTTCCTTTTTAAGTTTAAAAAGCCATACAATTGCCAGCACGGTTTATCCCAAAAGGTTTTTAAGCAAAGACGTCAATTCTTCCCACTTTGAACTGGCAAAAAAGCATTTAGTGTGGTTGAAATCCAACCAACACGTATTGATGGGCCCATCTGTTGTTGATTTCTGGGTGTTTTGTTCCCAATTTTTAGTCACAAACATGAAAGCTTTTTCTGTTCCTTTCTATTAGGAAATGTCACTCTTTTGCCAATTGGTTTCCATCCTATTTCACCATTTTTGCAATTGCTCCATCTCCCAGAACATATCTGCACAATCTGTCACGAGGGAGACTGTGAATAGAGTAAATCAACAACAAACAACCTGAGGGGGACATAATAAACAGCGCTGGTTAGGGGAAAGTTAATTTGATCCAAAGCAGAATAATTTTTTCCGATTTTCTGATAGGTGGTGTTGTTGTGGATTTTTTTTTTTTTTTTCTTTTTTTTTTTTTCTTTTGTGAGGAAGAAATTTCCTGTGAAAGATGTTGGCTTTAATGAGCAGTGACTGTGCAGGGAGACAGGAGGCGATTTCTCCTCAAAACACAGGGATCTAAGCAACCTTGCTCTAGGCTGCCAGGAAAAATATCCCTTACATGCCAAAATAGACTGATACATGTGATTTAAAGTTGCTTTGAAGGTGTTTGCCCCGCTTACCTGATCTCATAATTATTGAGTGTCTTTATCGCATTCTTGGCCTCCTGTTTGTTGGAGAAGGTCACAAAGGCATAGCCCCTGTTGTTGCCATTGAAGTCCATCATCATCCTCATCTCATAGATTTTGCCAATCTGCCAAGGGAGAGAGATTTGTCGGCAAGGTGGGAGTGGTTAAGGAAGACTGGGATTTTGAAGGCCACCAAGTTCCAGTTCCATGGGCAGGGACGCCTTCCATTGACCAGACTGCTCCAAGTCCTGCCCAGCCCGGCCTTGGAACCAGCGCAGTTCAGCCCTGACGTGCAGCTCTGACCATCAGTTACTGATCAGCTGCCATCAAGCCTCACCTTTTCACAGAGTGGGATAAGTTCATCCTCAAAGAGGTCTCGGGGCAGTTTCCCAATGAAGATCTCACAGCCCCTCTCTGGTGGAGGGCCATCCCAGCCCGGTGGTGGTCCCCCATATTTCCTCTGCCCATTTTCCTGCCGTGGAGGAAAAGAAAAGAAAGGTTCAGCTATCGATTTTTAAACATGGATCAAACCAATCCCGTCTCTGGGAATGACCCTTGAGGCAGACACCTTCCTTCCCTTCAGCTCCTCATGGATTCAGCAGGGATAATGCAATGTCCTGCTGCCAAGGCTGGGATAGTTCTGAAGTCTAGGAGCAGACAATCAGGGAACTCTCTAGAAAATGGAAATCCTCCTGGCTCTGGCAGGGCAATCTACATGGGCTCTGCGTTAACTGTGGTCTGGGTGATGGAACACTTGCAAAATTTACAACTTGTCTTGATTTTCAACCAGTCTGAGGATGACATCTGCCCACTCAGGATATCCTTCTGGCAGAGAGCAAATCTTGTCCCCAAGGGATATTCAAAGATGTGAAGGCCAGTCAGTATTCTTTTTTCTGCTAGATGAGTGTGTCTCTGTTCTCCTCCCCTATTTTTAATCATATTTATTTCCTTCCTTCCTTCCTTCCTTCCTTCCTTCCTTCCTTCCTTCCTTCCTTCCTTCCTTCCTTCCTTCCTTCCTTCCTTCCTTCCTTCCTTCCTTCCTGCCTTCCTGCCTTCCTGCCTTCCTTCCTGCCTTCCTTCCTTCCTGCCTTCCTGCCTTCCTGCCTTCCTTCCTGCCTGCCTTCCTGCCTGCCTTCCTGCCTTCCTTCCTTTCTTCCTTCCTGCCTTCCTGCCTTCCTGCCTTCCTGCCTTCCTTCCTGCCTTCCTTCCTTCCTGCCTTCTCCTGTCTCTCCTTCCCTCTTCCTACAGTGATTCTCTGCTCCCAGGAGAGCTGGGGCTCTAGCAATTTTTCCATTTTTGGCTCCCTGACAATTTCTTTAGTCACTTCCCATTCTGGGATTATTCCAGGAAAGTGAATGCCTTTTACAGCTGATTTAAGAGGAAGGTTAACAAACAGAGATCCTTAAGAGGAAACAGGAATATACTAAAACCCTTTTAGTTTTCTCAGGCCTAGAACAGGCCCTCAATTCTCATTCCTGTTTTTCCAATGTTTTCAGTTGTGATGGAGTCCTGGGGATATTTGATTTTATGTCTGAGCTGGTGTGTGAGGGGACACAGAAAGAAATAAACCCTTCCCTCAATTTGCAGTGGCTTTGTTTGTGTCTGGAGGGCAGCACCTCAACAAACCATTTTTGACAAGGGGCCTGGAGGGAAAGTGGACATCAGCCATTTGCCAAAGATGAACAACCCAGGTGTGCACTGAGGAAGATGTTTGGCTGCACCCACAGACAGGACAGAAGAAAAATACCTAAAGTGCAGGGAAATTAGGAGATGGGGGGAAAAAAGATAAAATAGCAAAGATGGAATGGAAAAGGAAATGAGAGAGAAGAGCAAGATGTTGAAGTGTGTGGGGGATTGGGAGCTGAAATCTGTGCTTTAGGAGTGAGCTTTGCCAGATGTGACAGTAGGAAAAGCTGAACACCAGGATGATTCCAAGGCCAGGTTGGACAGGACTTCGATTAACCTGGGCCAGTGGAAGTTGTCCCTGCCCATGGCATGGGGCTGGAACAAGATGGGATTTAAGGAACCTCTATGATTCTAAGAAAGCCACAGTAAATCAAAGACTTACAGAAGTCCCTTATCTTATGGGTCAGGTACAGCAGAAAGGCTCCTCAGGGCACCGAACGCAGCTACTGGCCTGGTCTTGGAATGTGCTTTTCCCCAGGAATCTCAGGTTGTGCTTGGGCCTGTTGTGCCCTCTAGTGCCATGCAAAACAAGGCAAGGTTCATGGCCTCCACCTGCCTAAAATCCAGGGTTTGCAGTTCCTTCTTCCAGGATGCAAGTGCCGGTCATGGCAGAGCCCAGTACTTTCCAAGGCTGAGCTTGTTTGGGTCGTGGTAGTCAAGAAAGGCTTTCTCAGGTGGGTTTGAAGGCCATGGCCAGGCTCCACCTGTCCTAACCACGGGAGGTTTGGATCTTGGAGACCTTGGAGACTAAACTGGGAGCAAACCTTGGAGCGGGTGAGGCACCTGCCTCCCATGTACCTGTGCAAGGATTTGCACAAAAGGTGATGTGCTGTACTTCCCACCTCATCCCTCTTCTGAAACTCTGTGGGCTTTCTTTGGTTCTGAGACAGCAATCCCCACCTTTCCCAACATTCAGCAGTGCTCAGGGTTGTCCTTCCCTCACCTTTACTGTAATTGCCCATCAAGCAAGGAATTTCTTGAGGAATAAGATCCTGCTTTGTGAAACACAACATAGTGAAGGCCAGCATGGATGTGAGAGAGAAACAGAGTGAAAAGGAACAAGCAAGGAGTGATTCAGGAGCATGGATTTGCTGCTCACGCCCCCAGTGAAGCTTCAGGATGAAGCTGGACACTGCACAAAAGGATGGGACGGTGAATTCCTACCTGGATCAAATTATATCCCGTTCGCTGAATTAACGCACGGAGGGCGGCTTCTTTCTGTGTGCCGGTCAATCCATCCCCGGATTTGTGATTTGATTCCATTGGGAGTGATTATCAGCAAAAAATCAGGTTAATTAGGGGTGCTCACTGCAATCAAATTTAAGATAAATTAAATCAATTAATACGGCTGGGAGGAGAAAGTCCACCCTCATGAGAAAGTTTACAGGGTCTCTCTTCCTAAATCAGTTATTTTGGAGATAAAACCAAAAGAGAACAGTAGCTACCACGGAAAAAGCAGAAAAATCCCCCTTGCTGAAGGGAAAAAAATAGCAGTTAAACCCACAGTCAGGTCTTGGGGAGATACAGAAGGAATTTGTAGCCTTTTGGTGGTGTCTCAGGAGGAAAAAAACATGTAAGTGCCTAATCCTGCAGTGAGTACACAACAACGAGCCCTTCAGGCCTCGTGTGATGCTGACACTGGGAAGGCAACCTTGTACCAGCCATGTCCAGCGCTCTGTGAGAAACAGGACCAAGCTCCAAATTTGGCCTATTTTTATTTCTGAAAATAAAGGACGTCGGAGAACTTCAGATCTCAGTGCAGCTCAGGGCGGGAGCAACCTTGGGTTCAGACATTCTGATTCAGAGATGCAGTTTTAGGTCATGGCTGATTCAAGATTTTTTTTTGTTTGATTTGCGTTTGGGCTGAAAACATCATAAAACAGAAATCTGAATCTGACTTGGGCTACACTCTGGGAAAGGGACATTTACAACATGGATTCACTGCTGGTGATTCCCTGTTTTTCCTGAATGCTGAGCTTTGAGCTTGTCCAAAATCCACTTTCATGCTCCAGGCATAAAAACAAGGTCTGTAGGTGTAGTTCCCTCCTCAGGTCCTTGTAGCCAGAACCGGGGGCCAAAGGGACCAAGGACTCCACACAGGAAAACGCTAAATTGTGTCAACCAACATTGTTGTTATCGCCTAAAATTGCATTTTATTTATTTTAGAAAGGTGGAGGCAAGGAAAGGTGGTGCCTTCCAGGCTTGCCTGGAGAGCAAACAGGGCCAAAAGGGGCTGGGAGGGGTGGACTGGGGGTGAGGGGGATGAGGCACCCTGGGATGGGATGGTGGTGGAAATGCTGGGCAGAAGGGAAATCCAGAGCAGTAGGAAGGTGGAAGGAAGGTGGACTGCTGTGCCTGCACCCTGAGCTAATGCCAGATTTTTGGGAGGAGCCCCTAAACCATCCCCTTGCACATCAGTCCTTCGGTGCACAAAAGGTGAGCACTGCATGTAAAGAAATGCAGGTAAAGAAGTACAATTTGTCTAGTTACAGCTGATTTTCTGAGCACTGCAGAAATAACAGAAAAAGCCTTTTCCAGCACCCAGCTTTTCACACTAACCCATTTTTATCGGCTGTTTTTGTGGTTCACTGAGGGAGGAGCCAAGACTTGGGCAGCCCACTTTGTCTTTGGCCATTGCCTGCCCTGTGCTCCTATGCCTTTGTGCCCCGAAAGTCTCAAACAGCTGCTTTCAATTTAAAATGGATTATTCCCAGCACCAAAACTGGGGCATGAGGCCAGGTATTTGTAGGATCTCAGTGTTGTGTCACTTGGGCTCTGCCACATCAAGGTCCAGAGACTGTGACTCAAGCACTTGCAAATAGAGGCACCTCTGTAATGCCAGATTTTGGAGCTATTTAATGCAGAAGTTGATGAGGCTCTTCTGATTTTATTTGGGTTTTTTTTCCCCATGCTCCCAAGTTCTCCAGTGCTTTTATTACTACCAACACACAGGGGCTGGGACATGGATTATCCAATGCAACAGCTCTCTCCTGTCTCTAATTCCCAAATGAGTGCTTCCTGCAGCAGCTGGAGCTCAGTTCCTGGTTTGTTTTGCCCTTCTGAGGGCAGCAGCAAAACTCTGTGGATGTTTGTGGTGTCTGTGCCTGCTGCCTCCTCCGGAGCTGGCATTCAGCAGGCACGGGGCAGGATTAGCACACTGCTGTGCAAAAACCACTTGGAGCCTTTCCCAGGCTGCTTCAGAAGGAGAAAATGAGTGTTAAAAAAAAAAAAACCCAAAAAACAACAACAACAACAACAAACCAAGTTTAAAATCCAGATTGGTTTTGCACCTTGCCCTGCCTGGTCAAAGACATCCCATATCCACCCTACAGGGAAAACCTCTGTCTCACTGCAGATGCAGCCCCTTATATTCTGCTTTTGGAGCATCCTGGTTTCATCCGGGAATTGAGGGATCAGATTGCAGCTCTCGGTGGGTGAGTGGGTAGGTCTCTCAGCCCTTAGAACTGGGCTTGAGTGCTGCCGGGCTGGATGCCTTCAGGGCTGCTGGCTTTGGATGCACTTGCACGTGGATCCTTTAAGGCCACACATCCTCTCCTGCAGGGAGGAGGGATTTCCAGGAAGGTCTCTCTCCCTCCTGGGGACGATTTCATGCCGAGCAGTGAGCACAAGCCTCGAGGCTGGCGGATGGAAGGGAGCAGAGCATGTCCCTGGCTGATGCCTTTCCAGAGGCAGCAATATCCCTCTCTGCCTTCTGCCTTATTAGATAAGACAGCCGAGCTCTTCTGGGCTCTTCTCGTGAGGCATTCTGCAAAGATTTCAGGCTGTGGAACAGCATGTCTAGACACTGGTGCACTCCAGGATACGCTGAAGCAATCCACTTGGAGTTAGGGAGCAAGAGCATTCAAGGTTGCAGTGAAGCATTAATCACAGCCTGCTGCAAAACCCGGGGTCTGGGGAGAGGTTGTTAACAAAGATCTGGCTTCAATCTGTACCTGGTGCTTCCACACACCTTTGGAGAAAGCCCAGCCTGACCCATGGAAACAACCCTGCCCCATGGAAGAGGTGCAGGATGCCCATCCTTAGGGATGCCCTGACTCACCTGGAGCTGTGGAGCTGGTCCTGCTGGAAGTGGGGTGCAGCTGGAGACACCCACCCCAGGGTAGCAGCAGCCCCTGCAAACTCCCACTCCCAATTCCAAAGGAACCTGCAAGCCCCCAGTCCTGATTCGCAAGGAACCCGCAAGCCGCCATTCCAAAGGAGGCCAAGACCGGACTGCACCCTCAGGGCTGGACATACAGCCCCACCAACCCCCCGGGGATGGTTTGGTAGCCCCACTCTGAGCAGTCAATTCACATCCACTAATTACCATCCCAACATCATTCACAAGTCATTTATAAGCTAAAGAGTTTCCCCCCATCACTGGGGCTTCTCTGGGATGGAAATAGCAAATCCCTCTTCTCTTTGAGGTATAAATAAATCCCAACACAACAAATCCCAAGCCTAGGAAAACAGGTTTTCCACCCTCCAGTTTTCCAAGCATTTCTTCTCTCCTTCTTTCCTGCCTCTCTTGAGCCATGGTCATCTAAACACTTTTTTGGATAGTGCACTTTTCCACCTCTGCCACCCAAGGGTCCATCTCATGGAATCACAGAATCATTTAAGTTGGAAAAACCCTCTCATGTCATTGAGCCCAACCATTAATCCACCACCAAACCACATCCCCAGGTGCCACATCCATGTGCCCATCAGTGCATCCAGACGATTTCCAGGATGCAAAGCATAGGGGGGATGGTTTGTTTCTGAAACTTGCGGAATTCCAGCCCTTTCCCCTTATTGCAGGCACCTGCCCCCGTCCTTGCAGCAGTGCCAGTGTGCTGGGATATTATTTTTACCTTAAGGGAGGAGAATTCCTGTCACCCAGAGGAAACACGATTACTTTCTCTCCTTCTTTGTTCCCCGAGCCAGGAATCAATTAGCAAATCCACCCTCACAGGGGAAAACCCCCCTTCCACGGCTGCTGATGGAAAATGTGAATGACTGCAGCGAATTCAGGCAGTGCTTTCAGCATTGCTTTAAAAAAGAACCAACCCAGCCACACTTAATAGGAATAATAGTTCTGGAATTCAATCAGTTTCGGGGATTTGTCCTTAAAATGGATTATCATTAACAAGGGCCACCAAGTGAAAAAGAAAAGGAAAAAAAAATGAGAGGGGGGAGTTGCATTTTGTTCAGGTATTTAAATTAAAATTAACACCTTTGGAAGTGCAAACTATCCATATTTCCTATTTCATCCTCATTTGTGATGAAATTTTGACAATAGCACCAACTTATCATGGTCACAGCATCAAGAAAAGGAAGGTTCTGCTTTTACCTAATTTCAGAGTCTCACTGGGTGTGGTTTTCCTCTCTCCTCTCTCATTTATTTTAGGTTTCTGCTGAAATTCTGAAGTGCCAGGGCAAGAAAAGGTCCTTTTATACCTTGCAAGCCCACATCAACAAGAAGCAGAACTATTTTGATACCACCTCTCCATGACTACTTCTACACGTGGCTCCCTCACACCAGCTACAGCACGTCCCTCTGGCTTTGCTCCATCCATGCAGGAGCAAGATGAATCCAGAAGGTTTTACTCCCCAAACTGTGGAAAATTTGGCTTCACTTCTGGGTTATTTGGAAAAGAAGGAGTCTCTTTCCTCAGCCAAGGGATGTCTCCCATGCTGGGATTTTTGCTGAGGGCATATTTGAGGGCAGAGCCTATCCCTGTGCAGCCTTTTCGGGGAAAGCTGGTTCCTGGTTCCATGAAGGTGATAACAAACCCATGTTTATCACACAGGATCAATACTGTGCTGACCCACTTGAACATATCTAATTAAGGCCATTTTTTTTTTTTCGGCCTCCCCTCCTGAAGAATAACAACCTTTGGAATGACTGGATAATGATATCCACCCTTTCCCCTAATAACCCAAATCGGTCACTAGAGAAACTATTTTCCTCTAGGGTACCAGTGCTTTGGGGATTTTTCCCCCCTCTCTCCAGGCTCCAAGCAGTATATATTCCTTTCTATACATCCATGAACACCAAATATGTTCCATTTTCTTCCCCAAGACTGGAAGCCTTGTGGGCTGCCCCAGCTCCTCGCTGGGGTGACACACTGAGGGACGGAGTCCGATTGAGCAACGCAGCACGAGGCTTTCGTCCCTTGGCTCCCCAGAGCGGGAGGTGGTTTTCCAGCTCCGGTGGCTCCACACAAAGTGGCAACTCACAGACATTTGCAGGAAAACAGGGCAAATTCGGAGTAGCATGAAGGCGCTGCAGCACGTGAGCCTGGGAGAAAACATTCCATGCCTAATCCGGCAAATTTTTTGCTCGGCCCCTTTTGCTTGGGAACCAGCTTCTTCCTTTAGAACCCCTTTCCTCTTGGGCCCAGCTTTTGCATTTCTGTCACCAAACGCACACAAAGTGCCCCCAAAAAGTCACTGTGTGATGCTGAGCCCAGCCTCCTTCCCTAGTGTTTAATTTGCATCCCCATGGACCCTTGGAAACCATCCTTCCTTC
Organism: Hirundo rustica; assembly: GCF_015227805.2. Lineage (NCBI taxonomy): Eukaryota > Metazoa > Chordata > Aves > Passeriformes > Hirundinidae > Hirundo > Hirundo rustica. The sequence goes on from NC_053457.1 coordinate 3,879,696, forward strand.
CTTCCCTGCCTGCTCCCACCCAAAACTCCTGTTCCACTGAGGAAAAGGGCTTGGGAGGAGCATTCTGTGCTGGGCAGAAACTACCGCTGCTAGTTGGAAGGGATTAGAGAAAACTGAGGGGGTTGTAGGAGCAGCGATTGCCTTGGCTAGGGAGACTGATCTCTGGCAAAGAGAAGGAGGGACACCAAGCTGGCTGGAGAGATCTCTAATGATTAAGCCTCAGAAAGTTGCGCTTTAACGAATCCAGAGCTAATTAATTATTAAATCCCTCCTCTCTGTCTGGCCTTGCTTTCCAGGCAAGAAGGAAAAGCAGAAAACCCCCTCTTTCCATGGCTTTGCCCGGTAAAAAACCATGCCAAGGCCCCCGAGAAGCCCTTCTGTGCCCACCCTGCTCATCCCAGACCCAGCGCCAGTGGTGTGGGGCTGTGTGGGGCCAGCCAGGGGTGCCGGCCCTGCTGGAGCGGGGCAGCTCCGGGCTGTGGGTCTGACGCCGGGGCACTGTTGGGGCGGGAGGCTCCCGATGGAGCTGCTCCTTCCCAATCCCACGGCCAGCCCCGATTTGCACACCCCCTCCCGCGCCCCCGAATCTCCGAGCAGCCGCCTACCTGAGCTGTTTTGGAGATGGCCCCCCGGGAAAGAGGTGTCCGTGCTTGTGGGGAGTTTGCGACGTGTCACTGCGGTTATTCCCTAATCATCATATCAAACTCCAAAGGTTCAGCAGCCCCGGGCTGCTTTACAGTCCCGCGGGTTAAACGTTAACCCGCTCTATCTGCCAGCTCCCTCCAGGCCTTTGACCAGATAGCTGCCTCAGACAGCACTCACCAGGCCCAGCTTTCCCAAAATAAATGCAGGCTGCCAAAGGCAGATCCCAGTTTAAGGGCTGGGATCATTCCGGCACCGGTTTGCTCCGTGCTGAGGCCTTTCCCACCTGATCCATCGCCAGCAGAGATGCTGCGAGAAGGGACGCAGCCTTGTGACGCTCTTGGGCTCAACAGGAGGTTTGGGTTTGCTGGAGGAGTGAGAAATCCCTTTTGGTGGAGAAATTCCTCTTGGCGGCCTAAGCAAAGCTGTGGGCTTGCAGAAATTGCTGCAAAAACGTTATCCGAGCAAAGACTCACAGCGAGGAAAGCCAGGGCAGGTTTTGGGGGGGGATTGTGATTTTTTCACGGAAATTTATTCACAGAAAAGGCTGTGAATAAATCCAGCAGCCACGAGTCTCTGCAAGGAGTGACTTCCAGGTGGGGCAGCCTCTGAGCATCCCGAGTCCCTGGGCCACAGTGCCACATCTAGCGATGCAACAGCTGAATTGAATGTTTGGCTCTTTCCATAATCCTTCTGGACCCTCACAGGAATGAAATGGGGTGCTGCAGGATTTTAGCAGAGTGATTTCATGGGATTATAGAGTCATTAAGTTTGGAAAAGACCTTTAGGATCACCAAGCCAAACCAGCACCACCACCGTGCCCGCCACTAAACCATTTTTCTCGCATGATGTGCAAGTTTAGGATGTCAGCATTGGGATCTATCCCTGGAAGAGCATCCTGCTGTGGCTGTCTCTGACTTCAGAGCTGGAGCACGACCAGGCTGGGGCATGGTTTGTCATCCCAGAGCTTATCCCCACCACACAGATGCAGTCCTGGGCTTCATTTGCAGCCCTGTTAAATGAAGCATTTATAATTAGGTGTTGCTGACGCTTCAGGTTTGGAAAAGTGCCATCCCTGTGTTTGCTCAGCTTTAAAAGCATGAGGTATCCCTGGGAGAGGGGAGATGACAGGGCCTGGATCCCTCTTGGAGAGCAGCATCTCCCTCCTTCCTCCCTGCATCTGCTGTCTCACCAGGGTGCTGCTCCCATTCCCAGCCCAAACATGGGATTGCTCCCAAGGAAACATCTGCTGTCTGGTATCCACCTTTCTGCAGAATTTAGGGGTTCAAATGCAGGTTTGGAGCATTCAGAGAAGATAAAACCCCCAAACAAGCCCTTCCCAACCAGTTATGAGCACCTCTCCCTGAGCACAGTTTGGGATCTGCTGCTTCCCCTGACCTCCAGCGCAGAGCTCGGGAGTGAGGGGCAGGTGTAACAATGGATTTTTTTCCTTGTCAGAGGGATTTTTCTGTCTTTAGCATGCCATCCATCCTGTCCTGTGCTGAGGGACTGGTGGGATTTTGATCATTGGGACACTGGACTTCAGACTGAGGGCCCAGCGTGCCACTGAGCACTTCAGAGTGCCCAGGAAAATGAGCTGAAACCATTCAGTGACCAATTAAATGCCTCTGCTCTGGAATTGTGACAGTGGGAGGAGGAGCACACCAGCTCCGTAAAATCAAATGTCACACACCTTCACGGGCCCAGCACTACGAAGAGCAAGGAAAAAATCTCTCTGGGGGAAATGTGAGGTGTTATCTGAGTGCAGGTAACGGGACTCTGATGATCTGTCAGCAAGAGGGGATGAAATGCAGGTGGCCGTGGTATGGAAATAGGGCAGTTTGGGATGGAAAGCCCCATTTTGGGGTAGGAACCCCACAGGTATGATGCATATGGACATGGAAAACCATTCTGATGCCAGAGGCGCTGGAATTTCAGCATCATTTTTTGAGGTTATGGGGGAAGGGCAGCTGTGATGCCTTCCCTGTCTTCCTCGCTCTGCCACAGATTTGGCTGAGAAGAGGAGAAGCGAGCAAGAGAGGAGAGGTGATTTGTGCTCATGTACCCTTGAAAGCCTCTTGAGAGGCAGCGTGGAGCAGCCCCAAGAGCAGTGGAACATAATTGTTTCCTTCTCCACAATCACAGCAGCAGTGGGCTGCCTCCTCTAGGGTTTGCCTCAGCCTGCCAGGTGGGATTAGGGAAAAGCACTTCCAGCTCAGGAAGAATGACATTTGAGTGGATGTCACCCCTGTGTGTTATTTATTTACTGCCACAAACCCCCTAAGGGGGGCCTGATCCTCCAGCTCTCCCTGGAAGTGCTGCACGAAGTTTTTCAGGATGTTCAGCGAGGGGTCTATGGCAAATCTCTGGCTGTGCTAAGCCCCGCTGGGGATCAGCAGCTCTTCTTTAACATAGCAGTAAAGCAAATAAAAATATTCTTGGTGTCAGGAGGAGCAGGATCAGAGCTCAGCCTTGGAAGAACGTGAAGATGGTGATGTTGAGAGCATCTCCTGAGTGCTGTGTTTGCTGTGCTTGGTGGAAACAGCCTGGCCAGGCAGACCCTGCTGTGATCCAGGCGTGTGGCTGCTCTTGTTGGTGACATTCCCACTGCAGGAACTGCTGGAAGTTGGGGAAGAAATGGGATGTTGCTGAAAAACTTTGTATTTTCCCAAATCAGCTACAGGTTCAGAGGGATGTGTATCAGTTATTGGGGAGGGTTTTGTGTGTGTACAAAGAGAGATCGTTAAGCACCACTGCAGCACATTATAGCTCTCTAAACACCACAGTTCTCCCTTTCCTCCTGAATAAATCTGCATACTGCAATACCACTGTGCTCTGTAATTAGGAACAATTCAATTGAAGTATTAATGCTTTCCAAAAAAACAATCCTTTGCTTCAGCAGCCTGACTCACACACTGCTAGAGAGCTGCTGCTAGGCTGAAAAGGAATTTATAGTGCAGTAAACAGCCTGTGTGTATTTGTATTGAGATATGAAAACCACTTGGTCCTAATTCCAAAACTGATATTAGGTGAAATAAGTAAATAAATAAATAAAAGTTTAAAAATGGGCACAAATGAGGTTTCTGCACCCCTTTCCCTCAAGCTTGGGACTCTTCAGACTCTCGAGTTGCCAGCTTTTTCTTGTTGTGGCTGAGATGTTTTGGGTTTGTTTGGGCCATGGAGAAGCAACAGTTGTGTCCCAAGGGGGCTGGATCATGCTGCTGCCAAAGAAAAAAGAATTAATTATAAAAGTTTTGTGTGCCTGTGGCTTTGAGATAAATCTGTGCTCATAATTATTCCTCTGATTTAGGATAGTTTGATATGACCTGTGTTTGTGTAAGGCTGATGTTGGGATATGGATCAAATATTGACACTCTGCTACTCCATAAATGTTCTGCTGTGAGCCAAATGACTTTTTTAAAGCTGTGGTTACAACTCCTTCAGTCTCAGCTGTTTGTCCAGTGCCTCTGGATAACAACAGTACAAATAGTGGGTGTGCAGTTCCAGCCTTGTTCCACAGTGCAATGCCAGCCTGAATACTCACAGCACAGAAACAGGGCCCTGCACCTGCACACGGGAAAGTGGGAGCCAGCAAGCTCAGGAAATGCCCTCATTCCCCGTTTCTCTGCTCAGCACTGGCTCCTAAAATCCGTGTCCAAAAATAATTGCAAAGGAGTGGTTTCAAACTGGAGCTGGTGGCAGCAGCGCTCCTGCAAATGTGTGTGACACGAGAAGCGTTTGAATCCTGTCCCTGCTGGCGTGTCCTCCCCTGTGGCAAAAACTTCTTCAAAAGGCGTCATCAGACCCAAATGCTTGGGAAGTTTAATTGGAAGTTATGTCCCAATATTTTTGGTTCTGCTGACAATTTCCTAACCAGCTTCCCAACTTCTATCCATGCAGCTTCTTGACGCTGAGATTGTTACCTCCACCTGGTCTTAAATAAAAACAGGGGCATCATGGGCCTAAAAATACCAGCTACTTTAGAAATAAGTTGTAAATTTATCAATCCTCCCATTAAGTGTGAAGGCAAACTTCGAAGTCACAGGTGTTAAGATTTATGTAGTGCAGATTAAAAAAGAAAATGCTTTCTGCAAAATGTTACAGAACCCCAGGCTGGCTTGGGTTGGGAAGGACCCTAAAGCTCATCTTATTCCAGAGTCAGGGAAGGACCCTAAAGCTCATCTTATTCCACAGTCAGGGACACCTTCCACTCTCCCAGGCTGCTCCAAGCCCCATCTAACCTGGCCTTGGGCACTTCCAGCTCTTATTTCTCCTTTAAGTGCATTCGAAAACCAGAATGTTCTGATAGTAATGGTTTACACTGAACAGAAGTGAAAAGCTGTAATTGCATTTACTGTACAAATCACTGACACTAAGTCCTCTAATGCTGTTAGAACTCCTTAAAATAATAGACTTAAACCTCCCTCCCAGCCGAAACCAAAGCTCCCAAGGCAAACAATTACACTTAAAGACCAGACGTGGTTATTTTGCAGCACCTTTTTGTGGCTTCTGTGTGTGCAGGAGAAAAGCCGTGGGCTTTTTTCCTTTTTCTTTCTGTTTCAGGACAAATAAGTGGGATGGGAAAGACAAGGGCTTGCACAGGTCTTTGTTTGTTTTGGAAGGACACCCTGCACAAGGGTGGCCTGAACTCAGGGTGCCTCAGCCTGCCTGGCTGCCCACAGCATAAATCCTAATATATCCTAATAGATATATTTTGTATATCCTGTCTGGGAAGGGAGAGCTGCTGGGGAGAAGGAAATTCCCCAGTGGTTGGGTGCAGGTGTGAAGAAAATGGGGTCAAGGCCACTGGTCCATTTTGTTGGTGAGGGCAAATGGGGGAGGTAGGAAAGTGGTATTGATCTGGGGATATAAGGGCACTGATAACAGAAATGGGAACAATTTGCATGAAGAACTGGGCAAGTCTCAGCAGGAGAGACAGACAGGAATGAGGCTTTATTTTTGTTTATAAATGCACTTTTAACAAAATTAAAAAGGTGGTGTTGAGATTTTCCCAAGCAGCAGTTGGGACCTGTAAGCCAGGTCTAACCACCAAGCTGAGTCTCTTACCTCTTCTGAGCTTTGGCCACTTGGGGAGGCAAGAGCAAATAGTTTGTGACTTGTTTCCTTCCAAGTAGCTTTTGCTTTTTTCCACTTGTGTTTTCCATCAAAGCACATTTCAAACCTCCTGGTGGATGCAGGCATTTGTGGAATATTTCTCACTTCACTCTTTAAGGGCGGCTGTGTTCTCATGACTCAGTGTACCTTTCTAATGTGCAATAACTTTCTTCTGAAAAATGGTTCTGCAGCACATTGAATTCAGGTGTGTTTTATCATCCTGTGGGATGGCAGAAAAGCACTCAGGATATCCTGCTGTCATTGAGGCATTGAGTACAGAAGTTTATAAAACCGGTACAGAACCTTTACAAGGGATTCAGGGAAGAAATAATGGCTGGGATAGGCTTTGATATCCCAAGTGGGCTTTGTTAGTCCCTGGTTTATGAATTCATTGAGAAATTGAATCACAGAATGGGTTGAGTTGGAAAGGACCTTAAAGCCTGTCCAGTCCCACCCCCTGTGCCGTGGGCAGGGACACCTTCCACTGTCCCAGGCTGCTCCAAGCCCCAAAGTCCAACCTGGCCTTGGACACTGCCAGAGATCCAGGGGCAGCCACAGCTGCTCTGGGCACCCTGTGCCAGGGCCTGCCCACCCTCACAGGGAACAATTCCTGCTCAATATCTGCTCTAACCCTGCCCTCTGTCACTTTAAAACCCTTTCTTGTCCTGTCACTCCATGTCCTTGCCAGAAGTCCCTGTCCCTGACTTTCCCAGGCAGGAAAAGCAAGTCAGGGTTAACTTTGCTCTTGCTCAGGCAGAGATGCTGTGGAGAAGGTCAGGAATGTGTGGCCTGTCCAAATCACCTAAGGGATGAAATGTGGGAGGGTGGCTATGGGAAACTGCAAAAGGAATTCAAAAAGGCTCCTGTGATGCGAAGAACCTTGAGAAACAACCAGTGGGTGCTGAGCATTCCCGGGAAGGGAAAGTCCTGAGCGGGGAATGGATGGTCAGCTCTTCCAGCTCATAGGTACAGGAAGGATTACACACCTACACAAATTGCAGAGGTGCCAAAGTGGGTGTGAAGTGCCCCACTGCCGCCCTAAACACAGACAGCTCATGGCGGAGACTTCCACACCTCTGCTCCAGCAGCCTCAGAGTGCTCAGAACCCAAAATAGTGCTGGCCAGGGGCTGGATTCCTTAAAATATTTCCCTAAGCCTTGCTCTTTTTCCTGTCTCCTTTCCCCAGTGGGTTGGTGGGTGGTCTGTTTGCTGGGTTTGGGTTTGCCTGTGGGTGGCCTTGAGCTGGAAGGGTTGGGGTTGTCCTGGCAGGGTGCAGAGCTGGGCTTTGGGGTAGGGGACCTGATGGACCCCAGTCAGAGGCTCATTCCTCCTTCAGGAGGCTACAAAAAGTAGTTCAGGCTGGAATCATGAGGCTTGGCCCCTCTGCCTGGGCTAAACGTGAACTTCCCTGAGGGTTTGGGTTTGGATCCAGCCAGCAAATCCTGCTGTTGGAGTTCAGGGGGGCTGCCAAGCTGTCCTAAATTCAGGTGGGTGGTGGAGCTGGATCTCTCCCCATGAGGCCAAATGTGAACAAGAAAGGGTCTGTGATGCAGGGCAGTGATGTTTAGTTTGGGATGTGTGACTCCTAACCACAAACAGAGTCAATATTTAATAGAAAAGAATGGAAAAATAGTAAAAATAGTAGTTTAAGCAGACCTGGGTCACTTCAACATAGGTGTAAGGGGTATCTTTTGTCCTTTCAAGTGTTTGTTTTATTTTTATTATTTTTTAAATGACTCTGGGACCCTGGCAATTTTTGAGGTGTTGCAGTTTGCTGCTCCAAAGGAGCTCTGCTAGCACCAACCTCCAAGCTGCCCTGCAGAGTGAAGATGGGGAATACACTCATTTTGAGTGAATGTTTTTAAACAAACCTTTTTCAGCTGTGGCCAGACTTGAACCTTCAAATGTTTCCACGTCTGGTGAAAATGGTGTTTCTTTAAATAAAAACTCACACCAACCCCTCCAGAGCAGAACCCCAGATGGGTTTGGGTGGGAAGGGACCTTAAAGCCCACCCAGTCCCACCCCCTGCCATGGGCAGGGACACCTTCCACTGTCCCAGGCTGCTCCAAGCCCCAAAGTCCAGCCTGGCCTTGGGCACTGCCAGGGATCCAGGGGCAGCCACAGCTGCTCTGGGCACCCTGTCCCAGGAGGAATTTCTTCCCAGTCTTTTAGATAAGCTCTGGTGTGGGTGGTGTTGGAGGCACCTTCTCCTTTCTGAGTGATCCTTGCTCTTCCCATCACACAAGATTCCTGCTGTGGATGGGGTAGCTTGGGATGATCCTGCTGAACAAACTAAACGCTACAAATATGCCACCCACTCTCCAAGGATTCCTGCCCACCCTGGCTGTGAGGAGTGCCACCATCCTGGACTGGACTGACATCCTCATGTTCTGTCATTTCTTCAAGAAAGTTCCAGCTCTGGCAAGGTGTCACTTTCCCACTGGGAAAAGTGGCTTCTTGGCAGCTGCAGCCCAGCTTCTGCTGGAGCTGTCTCAGAGGAGTTGTCCATCTTTCCTGGCAAACCTTGCTAGCGACACTTAGGTCATATTCTGCTTTTATTTCCCCTGCTCTGAAAGCAGCCAGACTTCTCCCAAAGCTTTGTGCAGCTGGAAATTGCTGAAGCCTCTCCAGCACCCAGCGACAAATTACTGTGAGATAACGCACAGCCCTGGGCCTTGGCTAGAAATGGCACGTTCCAAATATTATTTTAAATGCTGATTTGTATGTTTGGGAGAGAAAAAAAACCCTTCAGGTGCCGTGCAATGCATACATAAATTCTGAATTGTAAATAAATATCCTCCCATGGAGCTCAGATTTTTTTGGAAGTTTACCAAGCAGTGAGGTTTAAATGGGAATCCGTTCAGCTGGACTAGAAAGCAATCAGAATATCTCTGGGATTTTGGAGTGGGATGGGGCTCCCTGAGCTGGGCAGGCCTCTCCTAATGTTGATGTCCATGAAAACTGAGAATTGAGAGCGTCCAAAGGGACCCCTGGAGGGGAGAGGAGCCAACTTGCATGGAGCAAACTCAAGGTTTTGTCCCATTCATGGCCTGCAAGAGCCAATTCTGTCATGAGAAGGTCACAGATGAATCAGAGCTCCTTCTCCGGCCTTGGCAGAGAATTTCTGCTGCCCAAGCTTCGGGCCTTTGGATAGGGATGCTGCGTTCCCAAGGAGGATGGCTGGTACCTGTGGGATTGCTCAGGTAGCTCTGAAAAGATTGAATGTGGATGAATGCGATTGAGATAGATGCGAGAGAGCTTCTCACACTGCAGGAAAATAAAAATATATATTTAAAGTGGCAAGAATCCAGTTAGAATTGAAAAAATGCCTCACACAGACCCAAAGCCAGGTTGGTGCACTCCGCCTCGTGCACCTTGGAAATTGCTTTTCACAGGTCCTGACTTCAGTGAAGAGGGGCAGGGAGAGGTTTTGTCCCCAGCCAGGAGCAGACACACAGGGCTGGCTGTAAAACCCCTCCAGGTGAGCTGCCAGCAGCTTTTCCATGAACACCAGGCTCTGGGACCAGCTCTGCCTATGGGAATGGGCTTGGGAAGGCAGGAAAACAAAGCCTCTCAAAAATACAGCTTAGTGTTTCATTTCTTCATCAACACAGCTTCACCTGGGTGGCAAACAGGGACTTGAGAGCAATTCTCCCTCCTTGCCCTTTCCAAAGTGGTCGGAATTGTCCCTCAGCTGATGGAGAAGGTGGTTCCTGGGAGCAGAGCGTGCTTACCTGGCTGTTCCCAGGTTCCAATATGGGGAGCAGGTGATGCAGAAAATGCTCCAGCGCAGAACAAACCAAGCAGAGGAGAAATACTAACTTCGATTTCTCCGAAAGGCAGCTGGTTTTGTTGGTTTTGCTCACTGGGTTATGCAGATGCTCCCTGGGTGTCGGGGATTTCTGACAGAGCTGGTGCTTTCAGCTGTGTCAGAAGGTATAAAAAAGGTCATAAATACAGCTTTGACTTTAGCTAAAAAGTAATAACCCCCCCCAAAAGACAGACAAAAACCAGTTTTGAAACCCAGCTTGCAGCAACTTCATACTCTATATGCAAGAGGTTCCAGTAACAGTTCAGTAGCATCAAGAATTCTTCTTTTTTTGCCGTAAATATTCCTTAGATTAAAAATAAAACTCCAAACGATTCCTCAGCTGTGTGTAGCCCAGATGGATTTGTACCTCCTGAGATGAAATTAATTCTTTTTCACCTGAAATACTTCAGGTTTTACTGCTACAATTAATGTTGACTGAACTTTTAAGCTGTAACTTTCTTTGCAAATCCGTGGTGTTTCCATTATTTTCTCCTCCTTCTAGGACAGTAAGAAAATGTGTTGAACAGAACAGGTGAAAAAAAGATTCCTTAGTAAAAAAAGGATTTAATAATGAAAATTCTACTTTTAAGGAACCTGAACACCTGTGTTGGGAGAGTTTTCAGGAGCTGAGGATCATCTTGGAAAAGTTTCTCTGCTCAGTAGCTTCCGAAAGCAAAAGTCACAGAAACTGAATGCTGCTTGGGATTTTTTTTAAATTTTGCATTTAGAAAGAAGAGAGTCCCCAAGGGAATTGAGGTAAAAATAGCTGCCAAACAAGGCAAAATTGAAGAGGAAAAGAACATTGATATTCAGTAAATTCATTTCTCACAGAGCCTGACGTTAACGGCTCTGCTGGGAAATTACATGATTGTTGTTAAAATGCTGTGGAAATCCAAATAACGGCTGAGAAGCTACAGGATGTTCTCTGAGGATGCAAGCTTTGCTGGAAGAAAATGAAATAAACAGTTCAGCTCCAACACCTAAATATTGATACAAAGATGTAAAAGTTGAGGAGGCTTCACAGACCAGCACGTGATGGGGATGTCCCAGGGCACTGGGCAGGCTTGGAAAGTCAAATATTCCGTGTCCCTGTGAAGCAGTTCATGTGGTGTCCTAGAAGAGCAGGATGCGAGCCAAGGAATAAAGGAATAACAACCGAAACCAACAGAGCTAATGACTGGGTTGTGCAGGAGTCGGGCCGCGGCAGCACAGCGAGGAACGGGGTTTAAAAATAGCCTTGCCGATGGGCGAAAAGGCCTCTGGAAGGGCGGCCTGAGCACTGGGGGATCCCCATCCTCGGGGACAGCCCCGGCGCTCCCAGAGCCTGCCGGGGCCCCTTTCCCAGTGCTTCCAGCGGGAGCCTGCTGGGAATGCCGGCAGATGCCAGAGCAGAGCGGCCGCACGTGCTGCCGCCCCGGGAGAGCGGCTCCTGACGGGGTTCTAGGTCAGAGCAGCGCAGGGCGAGAGCCGCTCGTGGGAAAATGTCCCTGGAGTTCACGGCCGTGCGGGGAGGTCGCTGCTTTCCCCGCAGTCACTCGGGGCTGACGTTCCCACACGGATCCCACGGAGCTCCTGGCCCGGGCCCAGCTCGGAATTGCTCAGAGTTACTCCTGCTCGACGTTCCCTTTTACAGCAAACCGGAATGGAGCCTTTCCCATGGGCCTTTCCCAACCGTTCTGTCACCCTCCTGATGTTCCAGAGCCGCTTTTGTCATGTCAAGAGCTTCTTGCTGACGGTTGTGTCGTCACCTCCAATCTCTCCATCCAAAGGCAGGACACGAGCAGGCACGAGGAGGGAAAAATGGGCTCTACCTCAAATCCCGCTGCCCCAAACACCCCCAGGCACAGCCAGGCTGCTCTTGGAGCTGAGCCAAAGTAAATTTGGAGGGTGCTGAGGAGGAGCAGCCTTTAGTGGCCTCGCCTTCCCAAGATAACCATCAGTTGTCACCCAATTTTGGCACCACCGAGGGGCAGGAATTTTTTTAGATCGGTCACGGATGAGATGCTGAGCATTTTCCAGGAGCATTTCTGTCTGGGAATAGCCAGCGGGGGGCTGAATGGATTTGTGGCTGGCCAGGTGGCTGCCACAGCTGCGCTGTGCTGCTGGAGGTCACCCCCTGCCACCGCTGCCACCACAGGCAGAAGGGGTGGCAAGGCTTTGTTCCACGGCTGCAGAGGGGAAATGCTCGGGGAGATGAGTTTTCCTGAAAGGTGGAACCGTTTTTATTATTGATTTACAACTGCCTACATTTTTAAATATGTATAACTATACATACGTTATACATAAATGTATTGTTATACATTTTTAAAAATGTGTAATAATATCTATATGAGTATATATATGTATAATAATAAAATGTACAAAATTTATAATAATAATTGCATATTTAAAAATATATAGAGACAGTTCAGAAAAGTCTTTGCCTAGATTTGTAGTAAGATCAAGTGATGGGATATGACAAAAAAGGAAGCATTTAAATGCAATCATCTGTTTACAAGTCTGGCAGAAAGTGACTTTTTCTTTTTTTTTTTTTTTTTTAAATGGAGTTATGACAAGACTTTCAGTTTTTGTTCACATTCACCATTTTTCAAAAAACACCCTGTGCTGTGTGGGAGGGAGGATACAGCCTTAAGAACCACAAATGCAGAGTGGGAAATTCTTCTGGGATAGCAGAGAGGGAGAAAAAAACCCAGCAGGAATTCAGGCGTAGATGTTGAGAGCATCTAAATTTGGATGCTGGATTTTTGCAGCCCCAATAGGCCCCAGTTGTGCAGTTTATTTTTTTCTCCCCTTTATTAAAAAGAAAACTCTTTGCAGTCCGTGGTTGGAGTGTCTGGTTGTGGAAGTGCCTCCAAAGGGGAGAGTTAATAATATTTATCTAAAACATGCCAGAGCCCACGTGGAGTCTGGGAGACTGGGCTGGATAAAACCAGTATGAAATCCCTGCTATCTTGGGAGTTGCTGGAGGGGCTTTCTTTTTTTTTTTTTTTTTTTTCCCACCAGCCTCTTGATGCTGTGGAGCAGTTGTGGTGAGAGCATGGATGTGACGATACCCTTGTAGCCAAAGGGATATTTTTAGCTTCCTTGTTTTCCTTAAGGAAAATGACATCCTGCTTGCAACCTTCGGAGGATTATTTCAATTTATATTAATAGGGGAAGAAGTTGAAGCTTTGGGACCATTTCCAGAGCAGTGTCACAAGCAGCAGTGAGAAAACAAACAAACAAAAAAAAAAGCCAAAAAGAAAGAGGAAGACACAAGGAAATATTTCCAGGTTATTGCTTCAAGAAAAAATATTTTAAGTGGATCTCACAGTATTTTATATAATCCTAGAATGGTTTGGGTTGGAAAGAACCTTAGAGCTCATTTCATGCCGTGGGCAGGGACACCTTCCACTGTCCCAGGCTGCTCCAAGCCCCAATGTCCAGCCTGGCCTTGGACACTTCCAGGGATCCAGGGGCAGCCACAGCTGCTCTGGGCACCCTGTGCCAGGGCCTGCCCACCCTCCCTGGGAACAATTCCTTCCCTGTGGCAGTGGGAAGCCATTCCCTGTGTCCTGTCCCTCCATCCCTTGTCCCAGGTCCCTTTCCAGCTCTCCTGGAGCCCCTCAAAAACCCACCAAAAAACCACGATTGGAATAATTTCCTCTGACTTAGTGTATGTGCAGTGTCATTGTGCTGGAAAGTTGGATGAGTTATAATTAATAGCAGAGAGTGAATTCAACCCATTTTCCCAGCGGCACTGGGGTTAGAACTGGATGATCTTTAAGGTCTCCCTTCCGACCCAAACCATTCTGGGGTTCTCTGGAATGCCTGAGCAGCATCACCCGGAGCTTTCTGTGCCCCAAAGGAGCGGTGGATTTCTTGCACACTTCAGTAGCTGCAGGGTGTGCAGGACACACGGCACTGACATCCTTACACTGCTTGTGCCACAAGGTGCTCTTTGAAGGTGTCAGGCAGCAAAAAAGTCCTGTGACAAGCTCAGAAGGAAGTCAGCCCACCGGCTGCTCCATGGCAGCATCTCCAAAGGGACTGGGAAGGCTGATTTTTAATATAAATATAATTGTTCCCATTTAGGGAGTTACTCCATGGTGAGTAACGTATCTGTTAGTAAAGCAGACACTGAGGAGGTGACACAGTTTATTAAATTACCCAGTGAAACAGGGACTAAAAAGATCACTGAAGAAGGAAACAGCACAGAATTAATCCTTCCTTTTTGTGGCCTTAAAATGCCCTCCCACTGAAATCTTCTGTGTCCATAAGGCAGCTCCATCCCTTAAGGAAGCTGCCGTGAAACTTCAGCTGATGCTAAGAGATTGGGTGTGAAAAAATAGGTTCGGACTTTTGCCACACTATTGAAGTAAGTCATAAATACTGAATATTTTCTTTTTTTAACATGGTGGGGATTACTGCCTTCATCCAGCTCCTCCAGATCGCACAGGGCTGTGACCTCGAATCCACTCTGCTGCTCCTGCTGCAGAGGCTCTTGGCTTGCAAAAGCGAGCTTGGAAAGAGAGGACGGTGGGGGTTGCAGAGGTGGAGTAGAAGGCAGGATATTGATTTTATAAAAATCCAGCATCACCTTTGATACCCTGTTAAAGTTACACCAAGGGAGAGCTGGCACGGCTTCCAGTGGGAGAATTACGGCCCCCGCCTGAGTGATGTCTGCGTGCTTCGGGCTTGCAGAGCGGGCTGCGACGAGAAATGCAGGCGCTGCGCCTTCCTGGGTTCAATAGCTGGCATATTTTACATATCTGCTGGCTGTAAACTGTTTTTTTCTATCGTGCCTCGTAACGGAGAAGCCGCGGGGAGCCGGGAGAACGAGCTCCGGCCGAAGCCCAGGGGTTATTTCCAGCAGCACTTGGTGTTTCGCCTCCTCTGAACGTGCGGAGTCGTGGCTGGGGATGCTCACCCTCCGGTGGGAGTCGTGGGAAGGGAGGGACTCAATCCTTCAGGACCTCCTGGGACCCCCTCCTTATGGATGGGATCGTGCCCTTTCCTTGGATAAACTCCCGGGGTCTCACTGGGCAGGCTTGAAAGCTCAAAACGAGCACTAATGAGAGGCACCGAGAATGAGGGGGCTGTAAGGCGCCTTCCAGCACTTGTAGGAGCTGCCCGGGCTCCAACCAACGCATCCTCACCAATAACTGCGACTGTCCCTAAATCATCGGCGCGGTGTTAACGCCGGGCAGGGCTGGGGTGGGTTTATCCCTGAAACACCAGACTGCCCGGAGCTCAGCTCGGGGGGCGACGCTGGGGCGGGGCGGACCCGCTGCTGGGGTCAGTTCCAGGACCTCCCTCTGTGCCTCTGGATCCACGGGGTGACAGACACAGAAATTCCCCGCTTTCCCGACCTGGGCTCAGTCTGCGTCTGCCGCTGCGTGCCCTGAGGAGGTGCTGAGTGTCCCTGCTCCTGGCCGAGCTCTCCGGGCATCCTGGTGGGCACAGATAGGAGCGGGATGTCGCTGCTGCTGTACCTCGGAGGTGCGCAGTGCCCTGTTCCTGTCCTTCCAGCCGCTCCTCCTGCCGGCCCTGGGCATCCCTCGGCCGCTGCCCGTGTGCCAGCCGGGAAGGACAGCGGGACGTGCGCAGGCTCCCAGCAGGGACAGGGATGCAGGTGGGGCTGCGGAAGCCTCATCCCGCTGTCCCCTGCCGCTCCTGGCTCTCTCGGTCTCCTTGCAGAGGCTTCTCGGGGCCGTGCTGCCGCTTCGCTGCCGGCTGTTTTATCCCTGTGCTTATCTCCGGATGACGCCGCAGCTGCCTCGGGCTGAGCCCAGAGCCTGCGCTGGGAGAGCTCCGGGAAGGGCCGATGGATGCGGAGCGTGGCTTTGGCTCGGTGCGGGGACACGGGGGAGGCTGTGACCCCACAGGGGTCCAGAGGCTCTCGCTCTGTGATTTTGGCCTCCCAGGAGCTGCCCTCGAAGCTGCAGCTGGTTGTGGAATGGTGACGCTCCTTGGTGAATGGCTGAGCCGTCAGTGAATTCATGGAATCGAGTCACCGGCTGCTCTTAGTTCCAGCTACACATTACATATATAAATATACCGATGTAGCCTTTAATCTAGGCCCAAAGTAGATTACTGATCATGTTTTACCATGTGTGTTTCCCCTTCTGTGCCTCCCAAGCAGCCCAAGGCAGCCGGGATGTTAATAATGACCACGTGCTGGTCTGCTCACACTCTCCCAGCCCAGGGTGCCAGCGTGGGGAGGCAGCCTGGGACCTGTTTCTGCTGTTCTCTGCTGCAGAGGTTGGATTTCCTTTAAATAAAAGTTCTTCTCAATAGAGAGTCACGGCCCAGTGTCTCCAGTTGGGGTCTGGTGACATGGTGAGGGCTGGAGAGACTGTCAGAGTGTGGGGCTGAGGGCAAGGGCTTAGCCGGTGGTTTAATACACAGAAAACACATAATTATCCTTAACTCACAGCACCCAGAGTTTCCTCTCTGTGCTGCTGGCCCCTGGAGCTGAGAAACAACTCTCACCAAAAGCGGTGCTCCGAGGGTAAAACCATGGAATTACACTGTTCCAATTAAAAGAAGTGTTTGGTTTTTAAAAACCACTTTGGGGAAAGTTGCATCTTTTTTCTGCCACACGTGAAGGTGTTGTAGGACAAAACCTGCATTTTGGAGCAGTCAGGCGGCTGCTGCTTGGTGGCGATCCCTCTGCTTTCCTCATTCAGGAAGGCCAGAGGTTTGGGAATGGCAGGAGCTTGGCCAACATGAATGAATGTCCCGAGGGATGTGAAACTGCCTCAGGTGTTGAGAAAAGGGGATCCTCCTTTCCTGACTGGGTATGCTGGCAGAAAGGCCACAAGCCTTTATATTTAAATAGACAGAGGACTCTCGCATCCATAATTACATCTATGAACAGAAAATAATTTAATTGATAAGACAACACAAAACTGCCCTAGCTGATCACGTTTTGAGAAAAGGGCTCCTCTATCACATAAAAAACTCGGATGAAAGTCATGGTTGTGCAGCTGAAGTTGTTAAATGAATAATACAAACCCATTCTGTCTCATTCCCAGGGGAGCATTTTTATCCCTAGAATAAGATACTCTTCACCCTAATTTTGTTTCTACACAAGTTAATATTCTCCTGGGAAAAAAAAATAAAGTCTGCGAAATCAGCCATGAAAAATAATAATCAACCCACTGCCCTACACGCACACAAAGGACGAAGAACCCTGAGAACGTGCCCAATGAAAATAAAAATCTCAAAATGAAGATTTGAAGCATCTCAAAAGTAATTAAAGCACGCCAGAAAATGATCTTTCTGCCTTTAAAATGAACAAACTACCTAAAGCTGCTCCTTTCTGTGGAGCAAAGGGTTTTCAAGTACATAATTACATACACATATAGAAAATAAGGAACTGCATTGATAAGAGACTTTTTCTTCCTTCCCTACCAAAGAGGTTAAAAAACTCTCACCCCCAAAATCTTAATTTGCCTTAAAAATAGAGATTAGGGAGTTGCCACTCTACCATGAACTCTCCAGTGTGGAGGAAGTAGCTACAACTCCAACTGTTCTGTGACTCTAAGACCTGGTCTTGAACTATCAGTATTTATTTAACTTAATAAAAGCCTTAATTGCAAAACACACCAGGATGAATAACTGTGCTCGACACCTATGTGAGCTGAAGAATTCCCATTCCCAAGGGATCTTCCTCAAAGCCAGCTGAAGCTGCTGTGCTTTATTCCCAGCCAGGTGTGAGGGATCCTCATGTTCATCCTCCTGAGGCCAAGGGGAGGCACCAGGTGAGGATTGAGGGTGGTTCCTGCATGTCCTGTCTTTATCTGAGGCCACACGTGCCCCATCTGGGTGTTATCCACCTTGGCCTTTCTCTTTCCATCTGGCTGCTTTGTGTTCATTCTCACTGCTGCTGCTTTTCTCCTACTCATTCAAGGCACTTTGACAAGAGGAATCCAGGAATCGCCTTCCAGGCCAAGTTCCTGTCCCTGGGAGCGTTCCACGGTGCCAGGTTTAGAGGAGACAGGCACAGATCCCTCCTCAGGAGCCAGTTGTGTTCGATCCCGAGGGAAACTGCCCCCACATGGTCTTTTCCTTCCTTAATGACTTATCCCCTCCTTTGGCTGAAGGGAGACGTTATTCCTGTTTTGGGCTGGATTTTTCTCTGTCTTGCCAATGATTTTGGTTCTGGTCTTCTCCAGCTCCAGCTTCTCCAGTGACTGTCGGGGGTCAGCCACTACCACTGCGGTGCGACCCGAGGCTGACTAAGGCTCAGGGACTTGGGGGAGCAGTGTCAGCCCCACCCAAGAGCTTGCCCCCTTCCCCCACACGCTCCCCAGCTGGTTGTTTGGAGCCAGCCAACCATTCCCGCAGGATGGAGCCCCACGGACCAGGCCCAGAGCGGCACCATTAGGATGGGAATCCTTTATTTGGGGTCTGCGGCTAATCACAGGCTGGTCTCGACGAGCCACGGCCAGGAGGATGAAAGCCACTCGGCGCCCTCGCTGGGTTCCTGGAGCACCATCAAAACCCCGATGCCCTGTGCCGCTTTCTGGGGATGCTGTGCCCGTTTGGGGCCGGGGCTGGCCCCGAGCTGCTCGGGGCGTGCCCGGGCGCAGGAGAGGCGGCACGCCCGGAGCAGCCTGCGGAACAGCGGCAGCCGCTGCCGGGGGCCCGGGGGCTCCGGACCTCCGGGGGCGGCTGGGGCTGTGCTGGGGGCCAGCACCCGGGCCTTTGTCTGCGTTCCCCGATCCATGAACAGCCGGACACGCGAATTCTGCCGCGGCTGGGCCGGGCTCTCGGTCTGCATGTCTCGATCCACGCGTTCGGCAGCACGGGGGGAGGGCTCCGGGGGCTCCGTCTGGGTGAGCTGGTGGACCAAAAGCGGCTCTGGCTCAGCTGAGGCAGGGGTGGAGGGTGTGGAGGACGCTGCCAGGAGGCTCTCCGGCGTGGCCTTGCCCGAACAAGCCACGCAGCTCCTCAGGCGCCGGCACTGCCGGGCGGCGGTGTTGGCCGGCGGCAGCGGGACGGGGCTGGACACGCCGGAGCGCGGCCCGTGTCCCCGCAGCGGCCTGGCCGAGCTGGGACGGCTCCCGGCGCTCTTGGAGCTCTGCTGCAGGCGGGAATGCCGCTGGGCCTTGTCCCCACGGCCGGGTGGAGCCGGGCTCGGGGGCTGCTGCACCTGGAGGCGAGAGGAGAAAGACACGCGGGAGGTGTGGGACGGGGGCGGCCGCCGCGGGCCGGTGCCGGCCCCTTCCCCGCCCGTGTCTCTGGCCCCATCCTTTAGCAGGTTGCTCTTGGACGGCTGCGGGCCGAGCCCGCCCTTCTCCGCGGACATCCTCTGGCAGCTATCCCGGGGAGCTGCGGCCTCCGGAGCGCGGTGCCCTGCCCTGCTGGAGGGCCGGGCCCGGCATGCTCCTCAAACACCCCGGGGCCGCAGTGCCACACGGGCCCCGGCGCCAGCAACGAGGCGTCTCCGTGTCACAATGGCCCCGCGGCGTCACGACGGGCGCGGCGAGCCCTCTGTGACACAGCCCCTGCGCTCCGCTCCTGGGGACTTTGTCCCGCCGGGAGCGTGTGGGAATCCCACCGCATCCCGGACGGCGGAGCGGGGGCGCTCCCGGGGCTCTTTGAACATTCCCTTTCCCTTCCCGAGCTCCCTGGGCGGGCCGGGCTGTCCCGAAATCCCGGCGCTGCTCCGCTCCGCCGTGCCGCCCGCGAGGTGGCGCTCTCTGCCCGCCAATAAAGCCCGATGCGCTCATTATTAACAATCGCTAATTAATTAGTTCCCCCTCCTCCCCCAGGCCTGCCTGATGCTTCCAGTCTGAGGATGGGACAGCTCCGAGCCCGGAGGTTTGCAGCCACACGGGAAAGGCTGGAGGCACAGACACAAGAGTGCAAGAACACCCCCAACCTCCACCCTCTTGAAAGACGGAGACGCTGCTAATTGATTTTTCGGCCCTTAATTTAATACTCCATCGGCACAGCCTTGTCCTCCAGCTCAGATGTTCTGCCCTCTCGTTGTTCTGCCCTAGCAGACCAGAAAGTCTGTGCCTAAAGGTGTGGCACGAGATTCCATGGGCTGGGATGTGGACCCTGAGCAAGTCCTGGGTATCCTGAGTGACCAAGGCCTGGCTGTGGCGGCTGGGAAAAACCCCCTCCCCTTTTTTTTTTTTGCCTGCAGCAAGGGGCTCCTGAAATCCCTTCTCGGAAACAAGAGTGGTTTGGGAGGGAAATGTGATAGGGGAGCTGATGGTGCCCTTTGCCAGCCGGCATTAAAAATTCATGCGCATGATGGGCTCTTCCAAATAAGTCCGGGAAGGATGAATTCCTCCCGCCCCGGACACGCTGGCAAAGCACTCCGGCTGCCTCCCCCTCAAAGGTGCCACCAGGATCCCGATGTCTGTGCCTGGGGACGGGCTCTGCTCCCTCGGGGCGTGGGGTGCACCTTGGGATGAGGGACACCGGGTGTCTGGAAAGCTGCGTGTCCCACAGGATGGTGGGGGGCGACCTGGAGGGCACGGAGCAAGGAAGCCTGGTGGGAAGGGGTGCAGGTAGCCGAGAGGAGTGGGATGTGGGGAAGGGCGCTGGCTGGGATGCGCGGTGCCCCAGCCGTGGGGAGCACGGGATAATCTGGGCAGGGAAGGATGGAGGGAGGCGCACAAAGTGCCCAGGTGCCCTGCCAAGGGGAGCTCCCCAGGAGGGACCAGCAGGGGAGTGCTGAGGCTAACGCAGCCTGGAACGGGGGGTGAGGAGAGGAGAGGGGTGGGGTGCTGAGCTCCTTGGGGGGCGGGATGGGATGCAGAGCTCCCGGGGCGGAGAGCCGCGGCGCTGAGCTCCCGAGGAGGGAGGAACGGGATGCTGAGCTCCCGAGGGGGCCGGCCCGGGACGCCGAGCTGCCGGGGGCCGGGCCGGGCGGGCCGGGGGGCGGCTCCACGTGGCTCATTAGCAGGAGGCAATTTAATATTTATGAAGTGTTCTTGTTTGAATCCCAAGTCTTCGGCTCCAGTTACAAGGAGCTGCGTCACCCTGCGATCACATGGTAATTGTTGCTATTTCCAGGATCCCAGCCTCGCAGAGTGGCACAAGAGCTCTTTCCCCTTTTCTTGTCCCTTTTTCCCCGCCGTCTTTCCCCTCGTTGGCCGCTGTTTTCGGGGCGGTTTTTGCTGGCCCCCGGGCCGGCTCGGCGCTGGCCGGCGGGCTCGGGGCGATGCCGGGGCCGCTGCCCTGAGCCGGGGCGGGCGCAGCCGCTCCCCTGCCCGGGAGCCGCTCCACGACAGCGGGACCGGCCCGGCACCCCCAAAATGACCGAGCTGGAAGGGGACTTCACCAAGCTGCTGCTGCTGAAGGAGGAGCGCATCAAGGAGCTGGAGCGGCGCCTGGGGGAGAAGGACGAGGAGATCCAGGAGCTGCGGCGGCGGCTGCACAAATGCCAGTCCGTGCTGCCGGCCCCCAGCCCGCACATCGGGCCCCGCACCACCCGGGCGCAGGGCATCTCGGCCGAGCCGCAGACCTACCGCTCCTTCCACGACCTCCGCCAGGCTTTCCGCAAGTTCACCAAGGCCGAGAGGTAGGGATGGAACCCCTTTTCCCCCTTCCCCGTTCCCGAGCGGGGTGGCCGGGACGCGGCGTCCCCCCGCCGGGGATCGCAGGCACGGACCGTGCCCGGGCCGTCAGCGGCTCCGAGCCGCAGGGAAGGAGCCCTGCGGGGGATCGGACAGCCCGGACCCCCCTCCCTCCCTCCCTCGCTTGGCTCTTCCCTTCCCCGCCGCGGCTCCCGGGGGATGCTCGGCCGGAGCGCGGGGGGGGCGGCGGTGCCTCCCCGGCGCTGGGAAAAGTTTGCGGCGGGGCCGGGAAGTTGTTCGGTGGCTGCTCGAGAGCCGCCAGCACCCCCGGCAGCTCCGTTCCCGGGGCAGGTGCCACTCCTGAACTCCCTTTCCCCACCCCGTGCTCCCCAAAAACGAGCCCACGCTGCTCCACCCGGTCTTTGCCTCCTGTTGCCCCGGCGGGAGTCGCTGATCCTGAAGGACTTTTTCCACAGTAATGATTTCCCTGTGCCGCTGTCAGGCACCCACGAGAGAGGTTTTTTTGTGGGGAGCACGGGGTCTGCATCACTCAACCCGGGGTCTCGGGGGTTGTCCTTCCATACGTGTGGGAAAACTGGGGAGCATGGTGCTGTGCTGGCTGCGGGGGAGGTTGGTGTGGTGGAGGAGTTGGGAGGGTGTTGAGAAGTTGTGTGTGACCGCAGTGGCGACCCTGCTTTGGGCAGAAGCTGTGGCTGCTGCTTCTCGAGCCAGGTACGCTCTCGTGTCCTCTGTGCAGAGCGGTTTATTTCAGCAGAAATCCCATTCCCGACGGGATCTGTGTGTGTGTGTGAACCCACAGCTCTCGCTTCAGCCCACTCCCCAGGTGTGCCCAGACCAAACTCCAGCTCTTTCCTCCTCACCTGTCCCCTGCCCCTTGTGAACGAGACCAGTGCTCAAACCAGGAGCACCTGGCTTTGGGCTTTTTTATTCGTTATTATTCTTTCCCCTGCCGGTGGTGATTTAATAGAGCAGACTGCTGTGCCCTGGGAGGTGTGTGAGTGCGAGCTGAGCGTGTCTGTTCATTCTTCCCTGGGGCAGCACATCCCTTTGCACCCCTGCCCAAGGCAGAGGCCAGGTGTTGTGGATGGAGGAGAAACCCACGTCCAACTTTTCCTTTTGCTGTTGGATTTTTTGGAGGCAGTGATCATCCCGAGCCTCCTCTGCCACAGAGGAGGTGACAGTGACCTGACACCTGTG
Organism: Hirundo rustica; assembly: GCF_015227805.2. Lineage (NCBI taxonomy): Eukaryota > Metazoa > Chordata > Aves > Passeriformes > Hirundinidae > Hirundo > Hirundo rustica. The sequence goes on from NC_053457.1 coordinate 3,902,008, forward strand.
GTGAGGGCAGGGACCCAGCGTCCCCACCTTGTGTAATCACGTATTTAGAAGTTGTTAAACCTGCTCGTGGCTCTAGCGAGGTTTAGTCCTGGCCTGAGGCTTTCCTGTGCGGTTCCTGCTTTGGGTTGGCAGGCCAGCTGCAGGAAAAGCTGTGTCCATGTGATGCAGTGAAGGTCATTTGTCCCATCCTACATCATTCCCATCAGCCACAGATGATGTTTCAGCCAGCAGGAAAAACTTCTGGTGGGGCCTGCGGGCAGTTCCAGGCTGAACTCCATCCCCTGGCATCCCCCCATGCCTCAGCCTCGCTCGTGGTAGCCATGACAATGGTAACCAAGCCAGTCTGGGATTGCTTTTGGGTTTTAATTCTTAATTCTTCCTTTAATTCCGCTTAATTCTTCTCCTGTCTCGTTGCTGGGAGAGCGGCGGGCAGCTCCACGGCGTGCTGAGCATGCTGCACCCGCAATTTCCCTCTTCCCCCGGTTTTCCCCCCAAATCCCTCCCCACCTCGGGCTAGGTCAAGGTGTGTTTTCAATGGCAGTTGAGTGTCTGGTTCCCGGGTGCTGTGCTGGGATCAGGGAGCAAAGGGCTGTGCCGCAGAGGCCTGTGCCAAGAGCATGACGAGCTTTCCCCGCTCCCGATGCCGGCCGGAGGCAGGAGCGGCTCTGCCTGGTGCCAGCTCCCCTCGGCGTCCCCAGGGCTTGCTCCGGCTGTGGCATCTCAGAACTGCTGACAGCACCCGGCTGATTTATTTATGGGAGCTCATGCCCCTCCAACAGCCTCCTGCCTGTGCTCCAGCATCACGTCCCAGCTCTCCATCCCACGGATCTTCATCTCCCCGCGAGGCTGAGGGTGGGCAACACCTCTTTTCCAAAACCCACAGACAACTTCCAGACCATGAACCCCCCAAGAGGATGTTCAGGCCCCATCTGTTTTCTGTTGAATGCCAACAGAAACCTTTTTACCTGGGATCAACTCCCAAACACTTTTTCATCTCTGAAGATAAAGACGTAGTTATTGACAGTATAATTGGATTTATTTATTGTGTGTGTCGCATTCATCAACGTGTAAAATTGTCAAGGAGTTGAAAGCAGCAAACTGTGGGATGACAGGAACTCCAACAGGGATGAATCCCGGCTGAAAGAGGAGAATGGAGTTGGTTTAAATGTGTTGTGCCTCTTGTAACGCACCCCTGCCACACGCAGCACGGGTAGAGTTGCAAAGGCTTGCAGAGATCCAAGGAGCAGGGATGTGTAAACAGAAAGGTGGTGAAGGATGTGTTATCTTTGGTCTGGAAGTGTGTTTTTATGCTGTTGTTCCTTCTGATAACAGGGAAATGTAAATTTTAACGGCAGAAAGCATTGCTGTGTCGCTGGCCAGGTGTATAGAGCTATCCATGTATCTACATCCAGTCTGTAAATCAGATTTTCTTTCAAAATAGCCACTCTCTCCGACAGTCGTCAAAATCATTCCTCCCTGTTGTTCCTTGATCCGTTCCTGCCGGCAGAGATTTGAGTTGAGAGCGGAGCCACGCTTCTTGTAAATGATTCCTTAATTTATTTACGGTCAGTGAGTTTTGATTCACTTTTACCCACGGCCAGGGAGTGTTTGGGATCACACGAGGCCTCGCGGCCGTCTGCTCCAGCACCTGCCAGTCCCTTATGGCAACACCAAGAGGGAAAACCAGTTTGTCCCTGGTTTTTTCCTGGCAGGGTGGGAGCCATCCGTGGATGATGCAGCAACCCAGGCACTTCGCTGAAGTGATGCCCAGTTGCTAAGCAAAGGCACTGCGGATGATCGATGATGCGAAAAGTAAATGCTGAGGTGTGCCAAAGCCAGGACTGGGAGCTGGGTCAGCCCTGCCTGTCCCTGCACCCAGGGGTGCTCCTCGGTGCCTCCCCAGCACCCAGAGGTGCTCCTCGGTGCCTCCCCAGCACCCAGAGGTGCTCTGTGCCCTGCGAGCAATCGCCCCGAGCCCTCGTCCCACCTCCAAATCATCCTCCTGGGAAATTCCTGGGGCTGCCTGCCTTAATTCTGAGGTGCAGTGTCTAATTCCAGCTAAATCCTGCTTATGTGGGGCAGGAAGCTTCCTGCAAACTGGGGCGGTGTGAAATGACTTTGGGAACTCTGGAATGTTTCTGGAATAGCGACTGAAGCCTGGCCCTGCAGGCAATTCCACGTTTTGTGTGTAGTTGTATCCTCAGCTCCCCAAATCCAGCTTGGACCGTGCCATCCCTGGGTTTTTTTCCCATTCCAGTTTCAGTCTGCTATAGGCTCAGCCTCAGCATCATTTGAGACACATGAGCTTCCCTGCCGTGCTCCTGGTAATTTACCCATCCTTCTCGGCTCCCTGACTTTTTCTGCAACTTTATCATGGATTTCTCCCCCCCCTTTTTAACTTTATTTCAGGAAGTATTTGCCACAAGATGGCAGTGGGGTCTAACGTTTAAGGCAAGGTATTGGGGTGTATTGTGGTTTCAGCCTCCCAATCCTGGACGGGTCCTCCTGCCTGTGGTTTTCCAGGTAAAATCAGGCATGAATCCTTGTTTCTCCTGCTTCCACCTTCCCTGAGATGTTAGGGGATACTTTGCCGAGGGCGTGTGTTCACCCAAGGTGTTTAATTCAGGATTCAAGGCTTTGGGTGGTACTGGGGGTGGAGGATGGGAGTGGATCCTCTGGTCTTTATGCAGCAAAACTTGGGATGAGCTGGTGTTTGCTGACAGCTGTGGCAGGATCAGTCCATCTCTGGGGTTTGGGCATTGCTCGGGCCAGGACAAGCCATACCCAGGGTAAAACCGAGCAGCCTGGGAGGCCTCCAGTCCAAAACTCAAGGCGAAGTCACCTTCTGAGCTGGACTGAGGCTGCCCCAGGCCAAAGCGGAGATGTCCTGCACAGCCCTGCAATTCTCCATCACTTTTCCCCCTACAACGCTTCTGTCTCACATTTCCACCACCCCTGGAGCTGCTCTGTTGATGGCCTCCGACCCCCTGACATGGCAAGAGGGATCTTCCCCCTCCCTGGAGCCGTGTCCTTCCTCCCTCAGCCCCTTTCTGGGAACTGAGCTGCCTGCCTGCGTTAATTTAGCCATGATCTCATCAGCTGCCAGCCACTAAAGCGATATCGATCCTGCGCTCAGCCTGCCCTGAAAAACAGCCCAGCTGCTTCCCCACTACCTGGAACCACCCTCCCTCGGGGCCTGGGCCGCCTGGAAAAGGAGCTTTTTTTTTAAAAAAAAAAAATCTCATCTTTTTTTTACTGGTGGGAGACCAGTGGGTGACCTGTGGCCAGTGTGTGACACTTCAGCCTGCACGCTCAAGGACAGTCTGGGACTCTGCAATATTTGACACCGCTCAGCAGCTCTGTCTGAAACAGCTCAAACAGGGAGCTCGTGCTGCATCTGAGTCCGCTGTCTCTCTCTGTAAGGGTCGGCATCACTTTGCAGAGCTCAGGGAGAAAGGATAGCAGTGGTTAATTGCCATTAATTACCACTGTAAAAACGCCTCTCTTCCTCATTTACCCATCCTCAGCCCGGTCCCATCCGCTCCTGCTGCGCTGCAGCAGCGAATTCCTCGGATGCTTCATCCCTGGGTGATCCCCACCAAAGATGAGAAGGATTTTATTGGCTGAAGTTATATTGGCAGAGGAGGAATTAACACTGTTCTCATTGCTTGCTGTGTTGGGAGTGCGTGGCTGCTCCAGGGGAGGGAAGCTTGACAGGCTTGCTTAAATTTGGGGAGAGCTGGAAAATATTCCAAAGAGAGCGATGGAAGTGGGAGATGGACTCTTTGCTTGGTCCTCTCTGCTCATTTGGGTGGAATAACTTGTGGCATGAAGCAGTGGAGGGTATTGAGGGAAGACGGGGGGACAAGGGGGTTGTCACAGCAGGGAGAGGTGTGACATCAGCCCCTTGAGAAGCCCAAGGTCAGACAAATAAGCACAGAAAGGTTTTAGAAAGGGAGAGAAGCACACGTTTATGGTTAATCAATGGAAATAATTTCCTGTCTTTTAATTTTTAATGGGCTCAACTCACTGCTCCCCCCTTCCCTGGGCATCGCTTCCCTTTGGTTTACAGGAGACCTGAAAATTGAGCCAGGATGGGGGGAAATTTGGCTCCCAAAGGGCATCGAATGGTGCCTTTTCACTGGGTACAGCCTGGCGTCTGTCTATCTGTCTGTCTGTCACCAGCAGCCCTGGTCACCCAATCCACCTTTTCCACTGTGTCCCTTTGGTGCTTCCTCATGGGCACAGCGGCGTCACCGCCAGGGCAGCACAGCAAGAGCAGCTAACCTCAGCTTGCCCTTCCACCTCCTCCAAAAATAGTATAAAACAGATATTAATTTATATATAAACATCTGAATTTTTTTTAAAAAAAGGATTAATTTATATATAAACATGTGAAATTAAAAGAAAAAAATCAATTATTCGACGTGATCCCTGGTCCTGGTGAGGAAAGGAAGGGCAAGATGGCAGCATTACCCTATTTCTGAGTGGTTTGGGATGAAAACTTCCAATGTTTGGCTTGGCTGTGTGCTTCTCAGGTGCGGCCGAGGAAGGGCACGCCCATGCCAGGGCTGCCCTCCGCAGGAGCGGGGGGGGCCGGGCTGGGCAGGGAATGAGGCAGTGCCCATCCCTGGCTGACGCAGGCTCCGTCCCAAAGGCGTCATCCTAAATTCTTCCTTCGGCCTATTTTTAAACGCCTCAAATCGGGAGGTTTTTGGAGCCTCCCTTGGGGCACCAAACCGCAGGCCCAGAGATTTCAGGGCAGCTGCCAGATCTCCGTGTCCCCCACCGTCCCTCTGCCTGGAGCTCTGCTTCCCAAGCCCTGAAAACCTGGTTACATGTGGGCTGGAAACCTCAGCTCTGCTCCCAGCCAAGGCCACCAGAAACGGCTTTTCCCTCCTGGATCTTTGGTGGGAGCGGATTTATAAAAGCACAAAACGCTGGGAGTTGGGATGGTGTTGTTTTTATGTTTTCCTGCTGCAGCTTTTTGTGTTTTCCTGCAGCAGCTTGTGGACATCCCTTGGTTTGGAGGAGAAAAAGGGTCCTGTAGCTCTCTTGCCACTGCATTTTTTAAAAGTGGATGCGGTGGTGTAAAACTGCTTGGCCTCACTCACTCTTCATTTGGCCTCTTTTATAATTGCTCTCTGATTTTTTAAATTTTTTTTTTTTTTTTTTTTTTTTTTTTTTTTTTTTGGTCAGAATTTCTGTATCATTTTTGTCAGAATTTTGGTGTCACTTTGGTCAGAGTTGTTCTATTTTCCCCAGAATCGCCCCTCACGATGGAAAAGGCGAAAATCCCCCCCCCCCACAGGGTGAAGTCTTATCTGGGTAAAACGGGATAGAAAGGACTAAAATAAAACTCTGAGTGCCTCTTTCAGGAAAAAGCCTTCCCGAGGTTTCCACTTGGTCGTGGAGTTGCCGCAGGTCCTGGAAAATCTCTGACAGAGCTTGGCAAGGGGGTTCCTGAAGAGCTTTCCCCTCTGCCATGACCCCCTGAATGGAAAAGATGAGGATTGCTTTTTTTCTCAAATAGTTTCTTTTCTGTGTCCTGCTCGTGGGTGTTCTCAGAGCATTTTTGTTCCATTAGTAATAAAACCCTCGCAAATGAGGAAAAAGGCGCTGAAAAAGGAGGGAGAGAGGCTGAGCTCAGGCCCACAGGTGGTGGCAGGAGCCGGGAGGATCCTGGGGATCCACAAGGATAAACGATTGAGGTATTTTAAAATTTAAAATTTAAAATGAAATTTTTGGATTTCATTCATGTTGGGGGCTGAGCCTGAGCATTGTGGGAATTGCTGCAGGAGAGGGGGAAAAGCTCTCCAGTAATGGGATCAAATCTCTCCTCTTTGATTCAAAGGAGTATAAATAGATTTGGCAGAGATTTCTTGGTTATTCCTTGGTTTTGAGACATTTTAAGGTATAAAATGGGGTGAAACCATGGCAGTAAATTAAGGACAGGCCAGTGGGGCAATGGAAAACTCAAACAGCAGCTACAGGGGGAGAAAACAAAGAATTATTTCATATAAAATACCCAGGAGTCTGTGCAGGTGGGAAACAGGTTCTGGAGAAATATCTTAATATTTGGGGTTTCTGGCCCAAAGTTTGCACCTAAAGGAGGCTGTGTGTTATTAATTGATTGATGCTGCAAGCACAGCAGAATGGGAATTTTGACTCATTTTCATTTTACTCCTTCTTGGGAGTTGCTATAAAATCCTCCCAGGTAAAAATCACCACCAGCATTTTAAGTGATCAATTAGTATAAAAATTCTGCTTAAAAAAAAATTAAAAACTCTATTGAGCTGTTTGTAGTAAGGGATTAGATCCTGAATCTCGGAATTCCACTTTCTGTTTATGTGTCTGCACTGTATTGCCAATATTTAACTTCTTTTAACTCTTTAATCCTTCAATTTCTGAGGAGCTGTGCTCTGTATCATTTTCCCCGTGGTGTATGGAAGTGGGAAGGATAACTGGGAATAATTCCTTGAGACCCCAAAGAACTGCAACCAAATCCTCTGAGTGGCTCAACACAGAATTTTGGTGCTTGCAATTATTAAGCCAAAATTCAGCTTCTAAGGCCTGGAATTGGTGGGAATAGCAGGAAGTGTTCCCTTAAAACTGCATCCCAGAAGTGCCTTGTAAGGAATTTCAGAAGTGCCTGTGGAGAAGGGAAAGATGCACAGAGAGATACCTGAGGAGTTGCTACACTTCTTAAAAATGATTCTGTAAAAAAAATCAGGAAGCTGGAAGGAATAAATACATCCAATGTCCCCTCTTGGTCCAGCCCATGTTTGTGGTGTTGGGTTTTTGTTGTTGTTGTGGTGTTTTTTTTTTTTTTTTTTTTTTTTGTTTTTTTTTTTTTTTTTGTTTGGTTTGGTTTGGTTTGGTTTTTTGTTGTTGTTGTTGGTTTTTTTGGGTTTTTTTTTTTTGGTTTGGTTTTGTTTGTTTTTTTTTTTGTTGTTGTTGTTGTTTTTGACATTCAAAAGAAAATAAATCCGTGCTTGTAGAAATTCAGAAAGGTTCTCAAGGTTTGGAAAGACAGGATGGAGAAAAGCTGGGAAGGAGCTCTCTGGGAAGATGGGAAAAACACCGGGAAGTTGCTTTATGTGGGAAAATCTGGCAGCACTGGGGCTGTGTCTCCAAGGTGGTTTTGCTTCCCATCTGCCAGCCCACCCAGCCCAGTCAGGGATTCTGCTCTTTTTGCAGTTGATGTTTGCCCTTTTCACAAAGCCTTGGGAGCATTTCTGGGGCCATTTCAGCCTGCATGGAGGCAGGGGAAAAAAAATCCCCCAAATCAGCTCTTAGAGGGAAAATTTTCATGGAATGACCCTGGGAGTGACAGCAGCCACCTCCTCAGCTACTTTATTTCTGTCTTCCCTGTAGTTCAGAAAAGGAGTGTTCAATATGTAAAAAAAATAAAAATAAAAGCAGCATAAAAGGTGGGGGTTGTGGGTTTTTTTTCCTTCTCCCCCCGTTGATTTTCATGCTACTTTATGAAATCTGTGTCAAGTAAAGGGTGAAATCTCTGCCTTCCCTTTCATGGCATCACGCAAGGCTGGGCTCTCCCTGCCAGGAGCGGCTTTCTCCCTTTGATCTGCACGTTTATTATCACATGTCCCAGCCAGGGAAAAGGCTGCAATGCCTTTTGGGAAGCGCAGACCGGAGCAGTTGGTCTCCCCTGCAGAAACCCTGACATTTTAAATCTTCTTCCCCACATTTCTCAGCACTGCTGGGGCAGAGAGACTTGAAGCCAGATTGAAATTTACCCCTCCCCTCCATGACATTAAAATAACCACTTAAAAAAAAGAAGAATTTCAAAGTGTTTTATCTTTTGATAGGAGAATGCTCGTGGCAACTTCAACCAGAAACTTTTTTTTCTGTGAGAAGAGGCTGGAAAAACATAGGTTGAGCTGGTGTGGGTATTATGAATATTAAATTTTTTACTCCATTATTCCACGTGTTTGGAGGCAGAAAAGCAAAAAAAGGAAGTGGAAATGGTGCTGTGAATCAACTGAAGGCTGGTTTTAGGCAGATTTTGGGGTCTGATTAATCTCTGCTGAGTCTGTGCAGTCAGATCCATCCCAAAGCATCAGTTGCAGAGACCATTTGATTTTGGGACAGTTGTGTCTCACACGCCCAGTTCCTGCTGCTGCTGCTCATGTCTCTCTCTTTTTTGCCTGGCTTGATCTGAGATTAAAAGGAGGTAGAGCTGATTCCCATCTTTTATGTTGGGCTGGTTGATTTCTTTTTTGGGGAGCCCCCTTCCCCCTTCCAATCTCCTTCTTCTCCTTCTATTTTGTTGCAAAATATTCAACTCTCTTTTAAATCAACTTTCTTTTCAAATCTTTGAATCAAGTGGAAAATACAGGGGGGAGCTTTCCCGTGGGGTGATGTCATGAATCTCCCCAGACAGCGTTTCTGTGATGGCTCCTGCCCAGGCAGCCCATGCAGAAGCCCACTGGAGCTGGTTTCCCCCGCAGTGATCCCTTCCTGACCCTGCTCCCAGCCTGTGATTCCCTGGGAACTGGAAGCAGCGGCTCCCTGCGTGGGTGTTGTGCTCATGGTGTTCACATTGCGAGGGAGGGAGCAGGGAGCTGAGAAATCCCTGCATCCCGATTCCAGGCGGCAGGAAGCAGGGCTGTAAATCCCGAGTGTAACCCTGCCCCGGGGAAGGAGATAATTTAAATTACCTTTGGAGCCCTTCTGGCGGGGCTGGGAGATGCTGGGCGGCAGAGAAGCAATGGAAGTGCTGCAGCTCCTGAGTGGGAATCCCAGGAGCTCAGCAGCTCAGCCAGCCCCGTTTGCAGATGAGCCCTGGCTCTCCCGGAGGTTTTGTTTTCTCGGGTGCGTTTCTGTCGTTAATAAAATCAGCCCCTTCCCATCCCGGCTCAGAGCCCTGCGGGCTGCAGGGAAGATTCATTGTTCCGATTGCTCTGCCTCCGATACCGGTTCCGATTGCAGCCCGAATCCCTCGCAGCTCCCCGGCGCAGCTGCTCGTCCTGCCCTGGCTGTTCGCTGTCCTTCCCACGCTTCTCCCGAGCGCTTTTCCCCCTCCCCAACCCCCCCTGCTCCAGGATAGAATCCCCCGGAGCTGGAGACGCTCCCAACGAGCTCGGGTTTGTGACTCAGGCGCTTCACTGCAGCCTTTTAACGGCACCGCATGGCTGCGAATGCTTTTTTCCAGCCCAGTTTGCAGGTGCTTTAATAAAACCTGCTGAGCTCATTCCACGAGATCTGTTCTCCACGATGCCCTATGGATTGGCGTTTGTTGTCTCGCCTTAATTTTTCCAGCAATTAAATGGAGGCTCGAGCATCCCAGAGGATGTGCAGGATTCCAGGTCAGGCTGGCACAATTACCTGTGGGATTTCGTTTACCTGCTAAAATCCTGGTGGAGTGTTGGCTTTCCTCTGGCTCTCCAAAAAGTGCCTTTTTGTATTCCAGAATTCAGCAAAGATCAAGAGCAAATTCAGTGACCCTCTGGCCCAGCTGTTGTTGAAAATTAAAACCCAGTGTGCAAAGACCCGAGCCGCTCTATTTTCCTGTATTTTGGCTGTCCTCCATGTTCATGTCCTGCTCTATGTTTTATCTGTTTGGGTGCTGACCCATAAGATCATTTTTTATCCAGGGACTTGCCCGATATTTTCCTTCCTAAGGCATCTGTGACCATGAGTTTACTGCCCCATCATGGGACTCTTCCTGTCCCCTTCAATCAAGGGAATGAAGTGGGATTTGGGCAATTTTAGTGTGATGTTGATGGGCTGGGGGTTTTGCTTTCCAGCCCTTGCTGCCTTGGCCAAGCTGTGCCGACGCTTCCATTTAGTGATACAAAAATTCCTCCTTTATTTTATTTTATTTTATTTTATTTTATTTTATTTTATTTTATTTTATTTTATTTTATTTTATTTTATTTTATTTTATTTCATTTTATTTCATTTCATTTTATTTTATTTCATTTTATTTCATTTTATTTTATTTTATTTTAATCTCCTTTCCTCTCAGTCTGAGGTGCCTGGCCCTGGGGGCAGGGGTGGCCTCCTGGAGAGCACCAGGATTGCCACGAGGCTCTTGCTGAGGACATGAGGATGTTCTGGTGAGGTTTCTTCTGCCCTTTTCTCTCTGCTGGTCCCATCCCAAGCACTTCTCTCTCCAGTTCACGTCCTAAGGGACAGATTTAAGGATCAGGATTTGAGGGAAAAGCTGAGAAGCTGTTTCAGGCTGCTCCTGCTCCCAGCAAAAGCTGCATGAGCCTGAGCCTCCCCTAATGAAAGCATGGAAGGAATGATTTCCCAGTGTGGGGGAAGCATTTTCCACTGACATTATCTCAGTTTAGCCTTCAGACCCGACACAAGGATAATGGGATAATTGCAGCCCGATTTGATGTGCTCAGGCATCGCTTTCATTACAGACAAATGCTCCTGGAGAAAGGAAATGTCATCCCATTACTGGCTGCTCTTTAAAACCTCGAGGTGCTCGCTCACTTCTGCCTGCCCAAATCCGGTTTCCACTCGTTCACATCCCCAGCCGTATCCAGGGTAGTGACTGTGTTTATCAGGCTGGATGAAACAGGCCTGGACACTCAAAGAAATGAGAATTTACTGGTCTCCAACCAATAAAAGTGTTCAGGAGGTTAAACACTGCTTTGTCTTTTTCATTGGGCTTCTCATTCGGGAGCACTGGAGGGAAAATCAGGCTGGAACTGAGGAATGGAGCAGGTTTGTCTGGGATTTGCAGCTTTGGCATCTCCCCAGTAAGATCAAGGTCTGTGTGGGATTTTATTGCTCTCCACAACTCCTTGACAGGAGGGGACAGCCAGGGGGGCCAGGCTCTGCTCCCAGGGAACGGGAACAGGACAAGGAAATGGCCTCAAGTTGCTCCAGAGGGGGTTTAGATGGGATATCATGGAAAATTCCTTCAGCACAAGGGTGGTCAGGCCTTGGAAGGGGCTGCCCAGGGAAGTGGTGGAGTCCCAGCCCTGGAAGCGTTCCAAAACTGTGGATGTGGCACCTGGGGACATGGGTTAGGGGTGGCCTTGGCAGTGCTGGGAATGGTTGGACTCGATCTCAGAGGGGTTTTCCAACCTTTCCAACCTTCCAACCTCTACGGAGCATGAGCCACCAAGCCCTAAAAACCTCTGCCTGATGGTAAAAGAACTGCCAGACCTGGGCTATTTCTCTTGCTTTTTCTGCATTGCCAACCTGTCCCTAATTTTTCAGTTCAAAAGAGCTTGGCGAAGCAGTTGGTGGTGCAAGAAAAGAGAGGGTTTGGGGGAACCGGGGCTGGACTGGGTCTGCTCAGAGCATTAGTGTCAATTCAGTGTAAGGTGGATTTTATGCCACCTCCCTCCTGGCCGTGGCTTTGGGAGGGAAAGGAGATCTGAGAGAAAAGTGCAGCTTTAACACTTGGATTATTTCAGCTTTATCTTCCACGTGGCTGGAAATATTTGATGCTTAAGGCAGCGACAGAGCCCACGTCTTGGTGTAAAACCCCGACAAAAATGCAGGGGGACATCCCTCAGCTTAATGCCAGGAAGAGGTTAAAAAAAAAAAAAACCTCCCCAAACCTGATGCCTCAGTTGCCAGGGAATAGAGGGAGGGAAAAGCTGCAGGGGCGCCCAGCTTTCCTGGGAATGAAAAACCGCTTTCAGCTCTGCCTCCTCCCCCTCGGCAGAGCAGAGGTGGGGTTTGAACAAGGGCTGTACAGGGCGGTGGTGCCCTGTGGGAAGCCACAGCACCCTCCAGGAGCTGCCCCTGGAGCCGGAGCTCGCCCCGGCCCGGCGCAGCGCGGCGGGCTGAAAGGCTGCGCTGTTCCCGCTCCGGGCTTTGTACCGGAGAAAGCCCAGGGGAGGATTCCTGCGGGGAAGCTGCCAAAACCCCGATCCCAGCGGGAAGGTGGGGAGAAGCCTCTCCTGCGTGCCGGGCTCGGCTGTGCGAAATACCTTGGCACGGCTCTTTGGGGCTGGAGGGGATGTGGGGTGGCTGCGCTGGCAGCGGAGGCTCCAGAGGGGGAAGATTCGGGGATAAACGCACTTGGGCGGGAAAAAGCTGGGTGGTTTGGGGGTTTTAGAGCATAAATCTGCTCGGCTGGGGAGGTGATGGGCACTGGAGGTGGCAGTGCTGACCTGGAGTCGCAGGTGGAGATGTGGGTGAGCCAGCCCTTTCCCAGGGATTTCGTGCACCTGGGTATTTGTCCTCGTTCAAAATAGGTGCCTCATTTTTCGTACGGATTTACCCACCTTCCAGTTCTTGTAAAGCCTTTTGCTGCTCCTCCAAAAATTCCACTTAGCACTGAGCATTTAAGGTAAAATGAAATTTTTATTCTATTTTTTTTTTTCCATAAGCCCCTGCTGCCCTTGACGAACACCAGCTCCCAGGTATTTGTTTACCTTCTCTAACGCCATCTCCAGCTGCATCCTTTGCCACAGGGGGGACTTCAGCGTTCTGAAAAAGCAGTTCAGCCTCAACCACCGGGAGTTTCCCCTCCTTCCCGGCCTCTGGCTGTGTCGTGTCCTTGGAGCTCACGGTTCCCTACGCACACACGGGGCAAAGCTTCACCGAGCTCTGGGCTTGTGTGGGGCCGGTTCTTCACAGAGGTCCCAGCTAAGCAGAGGATGGAGGTGGTGCAGAGGCTCTCCCCAGCAGGACGAGAGCTCCAGCCTGGCTTTTCTGGCAGCCTGCAGGTGGGGTGGGCACAGGTAACACCCCTGGTTTTTTGGAGGTCCCTTTGCCCGTTTTATGGCTGTAGGGTCCTTCCCTACCTAAACGCAGCCCTCTGATTGCCAGGAGGAGATTACAGGGGCGGAGATTACAAGGCTGTGCCTTGCACCGTTCTCCTTTCCAACACATTCCATCGAGGGACCGAAAGGAAAAGGCGATTTTCTTCCCCTCAGATTCCTTTGGTGTCACTGGCATCCCCTGTAAATCAAGTTTCCTGCCTAAGGCATCTGTGACCATGAGTTTACTGCCCCATCGTGTGACTCTTCCCGTCCCCTTCAATTAATGGGAATGAAGTGGGATTTGGGCAATTTTGGTGTGATGTTTGGTGTGTGTTTGCTGCCTTGGCCAAGCTGTGCCGACACTTCCATTTAGTTATACAAAAATTCCTCCATATTTTATTATTTTATTTTACTTTAATTTATTTTATTTTTTATCCCCAGCTGAATGTGGGGAGATTTAAACCACGGGGTTTTTTTTGGTGGCTAAGTGCAACCCCTTCCCTTGGCCAAGCTGTGCTTACACTTCCATTTAATTTTACAAAATTCCATTTTATTTTATTTTATTTTATTTTATTTTATTTTATTTTATTTTATTTTATTTTATTTTATTTTATTTTATTTTATTTTATTTTATTTTATTTTATTTCCCCAGCTGGATGTGGGGAGATTTAAAGCACGGTATTTTTGGTGGCTAAATGCAGCCCCTTCCCATTTTCCCTGCTGTGATCCCCGGGATAAAGCGGAGCTGGGCCTGGTGGGGCAGGGCTTGGCTTTGCCTGATGGGTCCAATCGCTGGCACTGACTGCCAGCAACTCCTCCGGGAGAGCTCCGGGCCATAAATAATTAATACCTGCTGAATTATTCAGGCTGGGCAGGCGTGCAGCAGATGAATGCAGCAGAGCTGACCAGGCTACGAATGAGTAATTATGTTAATTAACCCATGCAGCTCGCTGGAGGTGCAATTAAGTTCATCCTTCTTTTGGGCTGCTGCGATTTTTCAGGAACAGAAATGAGATTAAATGAAACAATCTGAAGCTGCAGCTACAAGAGATGGGTTAAACCGTGCGGTTTGAATGATCAGCAGACGAGCTGTGCTCTAATTCAGGTGGATTTATGTTCCAGCAGCCCTCTGTTCCTTCAGGGGGGAAACAGGTACATTTTTTAAAGCTTTAATCACTGCTCTCTGCAAGAACTTGAAGATGTTTCTGCAGATTTAGTAGTGTGGTGTGTCAGTTTCTTCTTTTTACTTCCTGTGTGTTGCTGAAGAGGAAGAAAAATTAAAGAAAAAATATTAAAAAACCCATTAGCATCATGAATTGAGCTCCAATAATGCTCTACAATTTGAAAGCTTAATTTTGCAAACACATCACTTGCCATACAGTGGCCAACAGAACCTGAGTTCATGTTAAAAGGCTTTTCTGGTGAACAGAAAAAACAGAGTTTAGTTAAAAGTGGGGAATGTTCCCATTTCCCACCTTGCTCTTGCGTTGATAATAAGCATTGCTTTGCACTGTGAAGAATTGGAAGAACCCTGTTGGAATTGGGTTAATGAGGCAAAAATTAAGTTTATTAATTATTAAGAATTTAAGTTTAAGAAATGCCTGAGACTTTTCCCAAGCTGACGTGGAAGGGATCTGCTCTGAGCTTTGCCTCTCATCGAGGAATTACCCAGGTGAGGTGAATTCTCCCCTGAAGGGCTCCAAACCTGCCCCAGCTATGAGGGTTTTGGTGAAACCTCGAAATAGGAGAAGTGAGGAGGGTAAAATCCATGGTTTTCCCTCCTTTTGGAGGAGAGCAGAGATGGCAGAATGTGGCTCATCTGTGGGCTGGATTTTTGGATTTGGGGGTCCCACCTTCAGTTTCACCTCCTGGTAGGGATTTTTTCCTACTAAAGAATTGGGCACTGTGTGGTTCCAGCTGAGGTTTGATTTATTTTCCTGAATCGCTTAATCTGCTTGGATTTGAGTTGCCTTTTAAAAACTTTATTTACCTCCTGTCCTGGGCATCCCCTACAAAAATACGGAGAAGCTTGAGGGATAAAAACCGTATTTACTGCAATTCCCCATCCTAGTGGGCCTCCTGGATGGATTCTTCTCCCGTGATTTACCCCTCCGTGCTCAGCATTTGCTGTTCTGCTGCCCAATCAATCCCGATTGTGCCTGGAAATTGCACTCATGGTTTTTAAAATCAGAGTTTGCTTGCAACGCTTGACTTTATCTGTGGATCTGAGCAGTTTGGGAAGTCAGGGTTGGTTGTGGGGTTTTGGGGAGGTGATGGATTAACTGCAGTTGTAGTGAAATATTTGTGGCATTAGCGTGAGCTGTTTAAATTTAATTGACTTTTATGGGAGTTTGCAGGGGAATATAAATGGAGAGTAAAAAGAGCCAGACACCCGAAAATGAAATAATATAAAATTCAAAGAAATGAGACAGAATGCGGCATGTACAGAGGGAATAAAGATACTGATAAAATATCTTTAAAGATATTGATAAACTATCTTTAAAAGTACAGATTGGTTATTAATAGTGAAAACCAGGGGTGCTTGGGTCTGTGTGTGTCCTGAATTTTGTGTGCACGCTCAGGGTGGTTGGGAGTTGAGCCAGGAACGGGTGCAAATCAATGCCTTAATGTCCATTACTGCATCCAGTCATTGATTCCAACTTGTACCAGCTCAGTCTTGTGAGTCTGGTTAAGGAGGAACAAAGAGATGGTGTTATTTACTGTACCACAGGAATAGTAAAGAAAACCCGCCCAAAATGTGGTGCCTGCAGGCGGGGTTGGTACAGCTCCAAAAAAATTTGTTTATTGGGCAAAATGAATATTGAGCAGAAGCAGGCTGTGAGTTTGATTTGTAAGGCGCCTTACAGACAGTGCTGTGGGCTTAAAAATGCCTGTTTTTATATAAGCAAGCCCCTCAAGATGCCACGTGTTCCCATTTTGGGGAACTGGAGTGGGTAACTCGAGAAAAACTTGCGATTAAAAAGTTGTGGTGGCCCCTTGTAGAGGAACTGCGTAAATTAATGTATTAAAGCCGGGCTTGAGCAATAGCAATAGACCATTTTTGATTTTTATATTGCATTTAATTCGCTTTGGGGTGTTTTTTTCGTTCGGTAGGTTTTCCGTTTCTGGTTCATTTTAGAGTTTTGGGGGGTTTTTTTTAGGGTCGCTTGGTGTTGGGTGCGCGGCTGCGGCTGGAGCAGGGCAGCAGAGGGCGGCCTTACTCCTTGTGTTAGCGCTCCCTCCTTCCCGAGAGAAACGGGGCTAAAAAGCAGGGAAAAAGGGAGGAATGCGGGGAATGCCGTGCCTGCCCGAGCCGCAGGCCATGTAAGGGAGCAGAGCCCGCCGCGGAGGTGGCACCGGAGCCGCGTCATGCCCAAAGCATCGGCCGCAAACTCCGTCTCTGCCGATAGCCCTGGCTCGGCAAAGCTAAAGGGAAAAAAAAAAAGGAACCGGCGGGTGCAGAGCGAAAAGAAAGCGATTTTTGTGCGTGTGCAAAGGAGCAGGGGTGGTTTGGAAGCGGGCTGTGGGTTTGCACTCCCGCTCGGGGAGCAGGCGTCTGGAATGCGGCGCTTTCCTGCTGCACAATGCCGGGTTTGTGCCTCGAACCCCTGCTGAGGCTTCCTCTTGTGCCACGGGCTCTGGAGATGGGTTTGGACTCGGGGCTTTGTGCGTTGGGATTGCAGAGACTCGCGAAGGGGGAAAGGGCCCTGTGCCTGGGCCGGGTTGCTCGAGGGAAGCAGAGATAAAGCTGCAGCACAAATAGTTCTTGCGGAGAAATCACCTGGGAACCAGCACAGGAGGGACCTGGAGCTGCTGGAGAGAGTCCAGGGGAGGCACCAGGGTGGTCAGAGGGATGGAGCAGCTCTGCTGGGAGAGCTGGCATTGTTCAGCCTGGAGAGGAGAAGCTTTGGGGTGACCCAACTGTGGCCTCCCAGTGCCTGGAGGAGCTGGCGAGAAAGGTGGAGAGAGACTTGGGACAACGGATGGAGTGACAAGGGGGAATGGCTCCCCAGTGCCAGAGGGCAGGGATGGATGGGATATTGGGAAGGAATTGTTCCCTGGGAGGGTGGGCAGGCCCTGGCACAGGGTGCCCAGAGCAGCTGTGGCTGCCCCTGGATCCCTGGCAGTGTCCAAGGCCAGGCTGAACAGGGCTTGGAGCAGCCTGGGATAGTGGAAGGTGCCCCCACCCTGTGGTATGGGATCAGCTTTAAGGTTCCTTTGAACCTAAACCATTGTGTAATTCTATGAAGACCAATACCAACCTAGGAATCTTTCTTTCCTGACTACAGAGAAGCAGACCCATAACACTTTGCCTTTGCAACAACATCGCTTCCAAGAGATTTTTCTTTTTAGGTTTGTGGAAGCTCCCAGTAGTTGGTGTCACAATTCCCCAGAAGTGACAGCTGTGCTGTTTTCCATGCAAACCAAAGATCGGGAGCTGGTGGGGAGCAGGTGCACGGGTGAACCTTCCTGGCATGTTTGAATTCTCTGCCATGGAGAAGGGGCCAAGGTCAGAGGAAAAGCAGCTGGAAATGGAACTGGAGAGAGGAAAACCTGGGCGGGTGAGGAGGTGGAGCAGCGCCAGCCAGGAGGGGAGCCCTGCACCTCAGCCCGGGGTTTGGCTGCTGTTCTGCGCCAGCAATGGGAGAAAGGTGAGGATAGAAGCTCTGCCCATCCCCTGACTCACCCAGGGCACTCAGCTGCGAGATGTTGGCGGTGCAGAGGAAATCAGGCGAGCGCTGGTCTCTAATGCTCTGATGAGTAGAGCAATCAGTCCCTGCAAACACTGACAGAGGAAACGGTGAATATAAACATTTTACACACTCTGAGAGCCAAACTTGATGGAGTTCCCCCAAGCATAAATAAGAAATCGCTGTAGAAGTCAGTGGAGCGCTGTGAAACCTTTGTGAGGCCTGATGTGAGCCCTGTTTGCAGATTGTGCCTGGATGATTCAGGGATATTTCCTTGGTACTGTAACAAGCCAGGCCCTCTGTGGGGTGCAGCCGTCGATTCGGAGCCTTACATCATCACAGGGCTCAGCTCCTTTGGACAGGGCTTTTTGGGAAATCTTCTTGGAGAGGAAGGGTTTAGCATTGCTGGAACTGTGGCTGTAAACACCTGTAGAGCCCTAAATAAGAGTCTGGTGCTCCAGTGAAATATTTGCAGTTGCTCAGGACATGCAAATGTCAGAGACTTCAGGATAAATTCTGGCACAAATCTTCTTTCAAAAAAGAAAGGCAGCTCTCTGTGTGACTTAAAGAAACACCGGCCTGTTCTCCAGGCATGTAAACCCTGGATTTAAAATCTGCGGTTTGTGTTTATTATTATAAATACCTGGAACTGCCAAATGATAATTTTTAATAAGCAGGGGAATTAAACTGATTGTATAAAGAGACAGGGCACTTGTTCTCAATGCATCATGAAATAATGGTAACACACTGGTTATTTTCATGTCGGGGGAGCGGAATTTGTGTTTATTTCTAATCCAATTTCAAATATAAATGAATTGTTTTGAAGGCTGGATAAATCAACCCGACAGACCAAGGCAATTATGGGAGGTGAGTGGTGCATTACTGGCGAGGAGAGATAAGAAACACTGCAGGGTCTGAAAGGGTGAGCAGAGGGAGCACCCGGAATTGCAAGTGCTCGGGGCTGCTGAGAGGTTTGGCACCGTGAAACCCCTGAAGTGGAGGAATGGCATCAAGCAGCCTCGAAGTGAGGCTGGAGAAATGAGCCGCTGTCAATTAATGTAATTTGGGGTGTGTGTGTGTGTGGAAATGAGCTTCCTGCTCTTCTCACCTTCCTGAGGGTTTTGCTTTCCACCTCTTGCAGCCAGAGCACCACGACTAAAACAATGGGCGAGGTGCACGAGGCAGCTGGGGCAGAGAGGGGAGAAGCTGAAACTGAGGAGTTCAGCTGTGCTTGTGCCGTGTTTTAAAAGGAAACAGTGAAGAATTGCAGCTGTCTCGTGGAACAGATCACATTTTTGGTGAGCCCGAGTTCTTTCCAGCATCTGACAAGGACCAGTTGGGATTGGGTTGGCGGCGTTGGGATTGTTCAGCCTGGAGAGGAGAAGTGACCAAACTGTGGCCTTCCAGTGTCTGAAGGAGCCACAGGAAACATGGAGAGAGACTCTTTACAAGGGATGGAGGGACAGGACACAGGGAATGGCTTCCCACTGCCAGAGGGCAGGGATGGATGGGATATTGGGCAGGAATTGTTCCCTGAGAGGGTGGGCAGGCCCTGGCACAGGGTGCCCAGAGCAGCTGTGGCTGCCCCTGGATCCCTGGCAGTGCCCAAGGCCAGGTTGAACTTTGGGGTTTGGAGCAGCCTGGGACAGTGGAAGGTGTCCCTGCCCATGGCAGGGGGTAAAATGAGCTGACATTTAAGGTTCCTTCCCACGCAAACTCTTCTGCAATTCCAAGTGTGCCCTGGGAGCTGTTGTTGCTTGTTAGAGTCCCACGTAAAGACAAGCCAAGAGGTGATTTCACGTGGAAAAGGTGTAGAAGGGATGCAATCCAAGGAGGGATTTGTGGGGGGCAGTGAAGGTCACAGTGTCACTGAGCACAGGCTGTCCCCAGCCGTTCAGCTCTGGCTGATGAGAAGTGCAAGGGAGGTGGCCTGGCTGCCCCAGCCATCCATCCCCCCTGGAAATCAGAGCCAGCATGGCTCTCACCTTCCTTCCACTGCTTCAGCTTCCCCCAGTCCAACAGAGATGTGTGTGGGAGCAGGATGAACCTGTCCGGCCACCAACATCCACTGAGCTGATGTTTTTTACAGACTTCACCTCTGTTGCATCCTGGATCTTGTGGCTCCACGACTAAATCTGCTTCCTTACATTTCGTTTAATTGGTCCCTGGGTTCATTTGCTGGTTGCTTATGGCTGAAAGCAGAAGGAAAACTGCATTTCCAGGGCCTGCCTTGCCTAAATGCTGCTTTTGCTCTACATAGTTGGTGCCCCGGGACTGCAGGGAGAAGCAGGGCTTAATCGTGGCAACTGCAAAGAGCACTGAATGTTTATTTTTGCAGCTTGCAAAACAAGTTTTTGCTTAATCCGAGCCTAAGGAGACTTCCTGCCGCAGCTGCATTGTTTAGGAAGTTTTCTGGCTTAATTCAGCCCAGAGCAAGAAGTGTTTAAGCTCTGCCTGTGTCTGATCTTGCTGTGCAGTCCAGCCTTTTCTGGAAAGTGAGAAAAATGAACCGATCACTTGAGGTGTGTCTGGACGGGAGGGATCAGGATGGGGGCACTGGTTCCTACGGGAGGGATTGGCATCATGTGTGTGGTCCTTCCTGGAGAAAGCCTGGCCTCAAGGATGTCATTCAGGCTGAGGATGTGAGAAGTGCTGCCAGGAATGCCTGAAGGGGATTCCCCTGGGATTAACCCTGAAGGGCTGTGGGGACCCACAGCCACCATGTGCACTCAGCTGGTCGGGTGAGCTGCTGAAAATCCAGTTTTCTGTGCGGTCCTGGTAGAAAAACTTCCTGCTTTTGGAGGGCAGAGGTTTCTGTAGGCATGTGGGCAGAGGTGGTGGCAATAGGGTGTTGTTAACGGGGATAACAAATCAGAGGGATGGTTTCGGTTGCTCTGATGGAAGAACAAACTTTTAGGGGCTTGTTGAACTTCTGGCTACTCAAAATGATTTTGTGGTGCCATTTTTTCTGTAGAACTTGTAATGAGATGAGTGATACTGGTGTTATTTCAGCTCTGCAGCCCACCCAGCAGGAAGCACAGCCCAGGCTTTGCTCCAGCCTGGAAAAACAACGAGGGGAGGGAGATCTCTCACCTTGTACTGCCAGGAGGTGCTTTGTGCCATCTCTTCCTACCAGGCAAAGAGCCCACAAAGGAGAATTTAAATCTTCAATGGAATGTGAGATATGCTTGAAACCACTGTGTTCCTGGAGAATCTTCTGCTATTCCATGCTCCCAATGTCTCCTCCTCCGGCTTTGCATGGCACAAACATTCATTTTGGTGTTCTGCGTGTCCCTAATGTGATATAAAAAGCTAAATGCATTACAACTGCAGAACAGCACGTTGTTATTTTTTTCCTTCGGCCGCTTCTGCAGCGAGCCATTTTTTGTTCCATTAATAAGCCTTGTGGTATTTTTCTTTTCCTTCTCATGCACTCTACCCCACATTCATCCTGGGAGGATTTCCTAGGCAGGCTGGAATGGCTGCATGCTCTTCACACTTCTCAGTGTTTCTTACTGAGCACGGAAAGAACCCATGTCCTAAAGGAAAGTCATCAGGATAATCCAGTTTAGATGTTTTGACTTCCAGCATGAAGGAATCACTGGGGTTTTGTCACTGAGACACACAAAGAAATCACACGCAGACAAGAGATTTTCGCAGAGGTTCCTCTGATCCAGCTCCCAGCTGAAAGAGCGGAGAGAAGAGAGACCCTTTGTTTATTCTTTTACTTTTTATACATTTGTGGGTCTAGCAGAAGATTGGCTTTTTGGGGTTTCCACCCCTCAGCCTCAGTGGCCAGACGAATTGTCAGTTACAATTGTTTTCAGGTTAGAAATATGCAAACAAAAGACAGAGAATGAAAAACAAAGGATTTGTTTATATTACTTCTGTGGGAAAGGTAGAAAAACTGCTCTAATATTCTACAGTAACTAAAAGATCTGACTCCATTTATGAAAATCAAAAGGCTAATAAAGAAACTCAGAAAAACCAGGGTAACAGGGTTTCAAGTGCTCAGAGCTGGATATCTCCATCCCAACAAATGGCTTTCAGTTTTGTTTTAGAGGCTCTGAAAAGAACCAAAACAGGGAGTAGGAACATCCAGTGTCATGAGAAAATTGGCCTTGTTTTCCTTGAGAAAAGAGGCTGAAGCACTTCCCAGGTGTTCAGTTCCTGCTCCTTGCTCTTGGAGAGGCTGCTTTGACACAAGAATTTCAGCTTCATCCCCGTTCCTGGGGGCTGAACTAGTTCCCAGGTGCCCCCTGTAACTCTGCAGGGCCCTGTGGCCCCAGGAGCTGCCAGAGGCTCTTCAGGCCAGGAGGAATGGTGAGATGCCTTAGGGAGGAGTCAGGTGTGCCCGTGTTTCAGTAGGTGGCACTCCTTGCTCTGCCTTGCGGACTGCTGTGGATTTTGGGGGCGTGGTGGAATAGCAGGTGGCATCCCATGGATGAGATGTGGTGAGTCTCAGGTGTGGCTGCACCTCGGGGTGCTTTTTGTGAGGATCCAGCTGCTGTGCTGCCTTCCTCGAAATTTTCCTGTATTTTTGTCGTTCCTTGTCATCATAAAGGGAAGGAATTTGGTTGTGTGCCGGTGGAGGGCAGGGCCCTGAAGGTCACACTCCTTCCCAAACCTGCACCAAGTTCCCAGCAGCAGGATAATCCATCACAAAATCCAGCAGGCTCAACTTTCTGCCGTGGGCTGATCCGCTCCTGCAGATATTTTGGGAAAAGAGTAGAGTGGTTTAGGCAGGGAACAAACACGACATCCAGGAGGAGGAAAATGTTTATGTATGTGGTCAGTGGTGCGTGTCCAGCCTCTCTGTCCGTGCTGTCCTGGCCGGCTGGAGCAAGGTGACATTTGTCTGTCAGGGATGGTGCCGGCTCCCTGAGCCTTGCCTTGGGAATCCAGGGAGATGTTTGCAGGATAGACAGCATTCAAATACGGTTTCAGCTTGGAAAATGGCAGCTGAGTGGGTGCATTTGGTGACAGATGATCCCTGAAAAGGTTCAGAAGCAGAAGCTATCAAAACCCTGGAGCTATGCGGAGAGGAAATATTGTGAGTGCAGCGGAGAGGAGAAACTTCCCTGCTCTGTGTGCCGTGCTTTGGGGCAGCTGTCTGCAGATGCTCTTTTTTTGGCTTTCCCCTCGACACCCAGGCACACTCTGGCAGTGGAGGGAGCAGGAAAAGGCTTTGGGAAGTTCATAGCTGAAGATTTCCTTAAACTGCCAGCAGCTTCACCCCATCTTCCCAACGCCGAGCCAGTTGGTGCATTCCTGCCATTTTTCTCCCTAAAGCTGTTTCTTTCCATTCCCTGGATCAAGCAAACAAAGCAGCTGCTCTGTTGAGCCTGAGATTTTTTTTTTTTTTTTTTTTTAATTGGGAGCTTTAGATTGAAAGGAATGGGACCATAGGATTTATTTTTGTTGGAGTGGGGTGATCCCTGAGATCACACACCAGGATCTGTGCTGGCTCATGGTTTCTGTGCTCTGGTTTCCTTGGGAGAGCAGGGAAGAGCCAGAAATAGGCAACTGCCAGCTGCCTTCCCATGGCAGAGCTCAACTGTCAGCTTGTGAAGCCCTTTGGACTGCTTTGGCCTCTCTTTAATCCAGGGAACACCGGCCTTGGACTTGGCAGCTACTGGTTATGGTCCCAAATCTAAACCTGGCCATAAAAATCTCTCTTGAGACCCCCAAGGGTCATATCAACATCTGCTTCCCACCTGGAAATATATATTTATTTTAGATACCCAGCTAAATTCCTTGACAGCTTTATGTGCCATAATTTCTCTTGGTTTTATGTGGATCCTTTCTGTTCTGGGGTGCTGTTGACTCAGTCCTGGGCTGTGCCCCTCCATAGAAACAATGTAATGTTATTTTACTGCTTGTCACTGAGAAATTATGCAGCAGTTTTCCCCAGGGATGTGATTCTTTTGAAAGCCTGGTGGGCTTCAGGTAACTGTATCACCTCTCCCTCCTGCAGCCTTCACTTCTGCAGGGAGGAAAGCAATAAAACTTACAGCGAGTCGGCTGAACGCTGTTAAAATATTTTATTTATCACTGATTCCCAGTTTGTAGGCAGCAGGAATGCATCTGTTTAATGCCTGTTGTCTTTAAAATGGAAATGTTCAGCAGATATTTGGTATTTTTGTTCCCAGTGAGTTATGTGAAATGGAAATAGGGAGAATAGACAGTAAAAAATGCTGTCTGGACTTAAACCTGTGGAAACAGCTGAGGGACTTTGCTTTGTGCCTGGCACGAATGTATCGAGGGGGACTGAAAACTGAAGAGCATAACCCAAATTTCCCCCCTTCTCCCCCCACTCCCTTTTCATGTGCATCTCGAAAAATGCAGGATCAAATGCATGAAGAACCTGCAAAGCCTCATGTCTGTGAGGTCATTTCCAGCAACGGTGCATAGCAGGGAGCAGTCCTAATTCCTCATCTGCTCTCTTTTATAAATTTATTTTATAAAGACCAGCTGCAAGGTTGAAAGCTGGAGCCAGTGTGTAACAGGAAAAAAACAAAAAAAGCGCAAGACCGAAGGAGCTCAGTCCCATAAGCAGGGGCTGGGTGTCTGGCACTCCCAGCTCATGCCAGGCATGGGAGGTCTGAACACAAACATGTAGGTGCCACCCACCTCCAAAAAAACGTATTCAGGGCTCCTGTATCCTCCTCTTCCCCAAATCAAACTCCCCAGGAGCGAACAGCAACAGCTGCTGAAAACCTCTGAGCGTGAAACTGTGCCGGTGCCCCAGTGCTACAGAAGCTTTTGTGAGGGTCTTACGCTCTGGGGCTTTCATCACTGGCTCCTGCAGGCTGGATGATTTTATCAAGAACCC
The DNA here is from genome assembly GCF_015227805.2 of Hirundo rustica. Lineage (NCBI taxonomy): Eukaryota > Metazoa > Chordata > Aves > Passeriformes > Hirundinidae > Hirundo > Hirundo rustica. The sequence continues at coordinate 3,926,241 of NC_053457.1, forward strand.
CCAAAACAGCTCACAGCCCCCTGTTCCTTGCCCGTAAAGCCAAGGCTGGAGCTGTGCTCTCAGGGCGAGCATTGCTGGCCCTTCAGCACCTGGCAAACAGAAGAGTCCAGAACCATTTGGCACCGAGGGCTCGGTTGCTGTGGCTCGTGTATTTGATTTTTGTTACTTCTGTGCTGCAGCCCCATGGGCTGTGTGGCAGAGGTAGGGCCATGCAGAAAACCCGAGTGCACGAAGGAGAACCCCGCAGTCTGGGAAAGTCTGATTGGGTTTGGTATGGCAGAAACTTAATTTAGGCTTTCACGTGGGTATTTGGGCTAGGCAGAAAATCTCCCAGATTTAAAGCTAGGGTTTTTGGTTTTTTTCATTTTTTAGTCCTCTGAAAGCCAGCTGCCCTGCCTCCAGGCTTTTCCAGCGCAGACAGACTTGACCGATATTTCCATGAAAATCTGGGTTTTTGGAGCCCGGAGCTTGCTGAGGCTTGAGGAGGAGCCATGCCAGACGCTGGCTTGCGCTTCCACTCGGAGAAGACAACAAAACCCGGCTCTTTAAAAGCAAAGTAAAGCGGGGGGAATAAGTTCTTTAAGGAGAATTAGCACCTTGAGCGGAGCGGAGGGGAGCGGGGCCACGCCGGCAGCGGGACGGGAGGGGAGGTCCGCGGCTCGGACCTGTGTGCTGGCCTCCAGCAGAAAGCCGGGAGGGCAGGCACCGGGGGCTGCTCCCGGCCGGCCCCCTCCCTCCTCGGCAGCCCGGGGGCGTGGGCGGCGCGGGGCGCGGCGGGGCCGGCGGGAGGGAGCGGGGCGAGCATGTGCATCCTCCCCGCCGCCCCTGCCTCCCTCCCGCCGCCCGCCCGCCTCCCCTCCCTCCCCGCTCGCCGCCGCGGGTGTGTGTGTGTGTGTGTGTGTGTCTCGGCTCCCTCGCCAGCCCGGCCTGACGCAGGCGGATCCACATCGCCCCTGACAACACCCCGGCTCCGGAGCGCCGTGCCGGGGGTCCGGCTGCGGCGGCGGCCCCGCGGGGCCGGGCCGAGCCCAGGGGGGCGGCGGGGGCCGGGGTGGCCCGAGCGCGGGGAGGCGGCCCCGGCGGGGGAAAGTTGCCGGGAGCGGCGAGGGGCGAGCGCGGCGGCAGGACCATGGGCACTTTGCGGGATTTACAGTACGCGCTGCAGGAGAAGATCGAGGAGCTGCGGCAGCGGGATGCACTCATCGACGAGCTGGAGCTGGAGTTGGACCAGAAGGACGAACTGATCCAGAAGCTGCAGAACGAGCTGGACAAGTACCGCTCGGTGATCCGGCCCGCCACGCAGCAGGCGCAGCAGCAAAGCGCCGGCACCTTGCAGGGCGAGCAGCGGACCAAGCGCCAGGCGATCTCGGCCGAGCCCACCGCCTTCGACATCCAGGATCTCAGCCACGTCACCCTCCCCTTCTACCCCAAGAGCCCGCAGTAAGCAGGGGGTCACCCCGCCGCTCAGCCTTCCCTCATCCCGCTCCATCCCCGGCCTCGCCGCCGCCCGCCGGGCAGAGCTCGGAGCGCGGCATTCCCGCATCCTCCCCGGGCGGCCCCGCGGGGTGGGAAAGTTGCGAGCGCCGGGCTTGCGGGGGAAAAGAGCGGCTGGAGCGAGCGCCGCGGTGCCAGCAGAGGGGGACCCGGGCGTGCCCCGTCCCGGCTGCGGGGGGACCCGGCCGCCCCATCCCGCCGGGGGACGGGCACAGCGGCGGGCGCGGGGGGGACGCTGCTGCCGGCGGGTTGAGCCGGATCGTGTCGGGGGCATGGAGGCTTTATCGCTGTGAAAGGGGGCTGGGGAGACCCGGGGCTCGCTCCGGGACTCCGCAGGGAAACATTCCCAGCTGGGAAACTTGGAGCCCGGCGGGATGCGGTGCCCGGCTCTCCGGGCGGGGGCCGGTGTTTTGGGGATGAGGGGGGTTGGCAGAAGCGGGAGCTTATTGCAGTGCCCTGGTGCGCCGGAGGGTGTGCGGGGGACAGGGAAAGTTGCGGGGATCCTCAGGTGCCGGCGCGCCGGGGGATGCGCTGCCCCGGTTTCACACCTGCCGCAGATTAGGGCAATTAGAGCGCCTTAATGGGGAAAGGGAGCCCTCGCGGGAGCGGGATCGCTCTGCCTCGCTCAGTGCCTTTTTCTGGCCAACAAATCGCCGTGCCTTTGGTTCGGTGCTTCTCGAGGGACAAAAAAGGAGGAGGAATAGAGGTGATGAGCGGATGCTCGCCGCGCCGGGCTCCATGTGCGGGGATGGGGCGCGACGTCCCCGTCGACGGGCAAACCCGCCTCCCCTCCGCGGTCGGCATCTTCCTCGTGGAATTATAACCGGGAGCGCTGGCGGATCCCCGGAGCCATCCCGGTAGTGGGGAGCGTGTGTGCCTGGTGGGCTCCGGCATGCGGGCAGCCCGCGGGGAACGGGGCGGACGGTGCTCGGGCGGGGACGGCGGGGCACGGGGACGGTGCTCGGGCAGAGGCGGCGGGGCACGGGGACGGTGCCCGGGCAGAGGTGGCGGGGCACGGGGACGGTGCTCGGGCGGGGACGGCGGGGCACGGGGACGGTGCCCGGGCAGAGGTGGCGGGGCACGGGGACGGTGCTCGAGCGGGGACGGCGGGGCACGGGGACGGTGCCCGGGCAGAGGTGGCGGGGCATGGGGGACGGTGCTCGGGCGGGGACGGCGGGGCACGGGGGCCCTGCCGGAGTGTCCCCTCAGGGACCGTGCCGAGGCCGGGCCGGCTCCCCGCGCAGTCTCAGCCCTTTCCCGCCGCCATGGCGGGGCCCCGCCGTCTCCAGGCAACTGCCCGCCCTCAGGGCGGCCGCCATGGCCGGACCCCGCCGGGCCGGGCCGCGCGTGTCCCTCATGCCGCCCCGCCACGCTCCCATTCCCACATTCCCCTTCCCGCCCCCTTCATTCCCACCGCCGCAGATATTTTGTCCTTTTAAGGCGTCTGGCCGCTCGTTCAAAAGGGTGTCGGGGAGGAACGGCGGTGGCGCGGGAAATGCCTCCCCGCAGCCCCCCCGAACGAATGAAACACCCCAAAAAGTGCCCGCCGCGGGCTGGCAGGAGAGGGGGCACAGGGGCGGGCGAGCGGTCTGTGAAATCCCGGGGGTGTGTGGTAAACATCCGAGCTGGGATAAGGTATCCACTGTGTTAACTTCCTCTGGGGAAGCAAAACCCCAAACTTGTTTGTTTCCTTGTCGGTGTCGTTGCCCCTCGGCGCCCTTGAAGCGCAGATGGAGCTCCCAAGCGCCACAGGTTTCGGCAGAGCGAGCGTGCAGAGTCCGCAGCCTCTGCCGTATCCCGCGAAATATTGTAGGAAGCCTGGCAAAGCCTTGGATTCACGCTTCCCAGCTGGAATTTTAATTGCTCCTCGTGTAAATGCAGCCCTGCGATCTGGTGTGGGGTGTAACGCGTGCGCTCCTCTGAGTGTTTGATATTGATCACCCATGGCCAACACTCCTAGTAATATTTACAACGTTGAAGTCAACTTGTGGCTGCACGTTGTAATCGCTCAGGTGGCGTATTCCAGGGGTTTAGAGCAGCTTGGGATAGTGGAAGGTGTCCCTGCCCATGGCAGGAGGATGGAACGAGCAAAGTTTTAGGGTCCCTTCCAAGCCAAACCGGTCTGCGATTACAGGAAAAGATCCTTACTGATGGTTTCAGGCGTGTACATGGCTCGGGGAAGTGTTGAGTGCTCTGTCAGCCCAAAGAGCCTGGTGGCCAAGATAACTTGTGGTGGTAAGAGTTAAGGTGGTGAGGACCTGGAAATAACAAAATCTGCAAAAAAAAGGTGGTGTTTTTGTTTGTTTGTTTGTTTTTTCCCTGTTCATGTGGAACCTCAGTGACTCTTGAGGTAATGGCACGCAACCTTTGGTTTTGTCAAGCCACCAGGAAATGTTCAAAAGGCAGGTGTATGTGGCGCTTGGGGATACTGGGTAGCGGTAGCCTTGACAGTGCTAGGAGAATGGTTGGACTTGATGATTTTGGAAGGGTTTTCCAACCAAAACGATTCTCACGTAGCTTCTGGGGTTGTTTTTTTTTTTTTTTTTTTTTTTTTATTTTTTTATCTTTTTTTTTTTTTTTTTTTTTTTTTTATTTATTTTTTTTTTTTTTTTTTTATATTTTTTTTTTGTTTTTGTTTTTTTTAGTTAGGTGGTGCTGGATTTGTTCTCTTGATCTGGCAGAAGTGGCTGGAGATTGGAAAGATCAATAGCAGAAAATGTGTTGGAACTGAATTATCATGAGGGTCTTGGTAGATACTTGAGGGTCTCTAGTTGGTGGAAGCTGTTTTGATGCCACGTAGAAGATTCTGGGTTATAGAGTGATTGAACTCTGAATGACTGTAAGAGAGCTGGAGAGGGACTTGGGACAGGACACAGGGAATGGCTTCCCACTGCCAGAGGGCAGGGATGGATGGGATATTGGGAAGGAATTGTTCCCTGGGAGGGTGGGCAGGCCCTGGCACAGGGTGCCCAGAGCAGCTGTGGCTGCCCCTGGATCCCTGGCAGTGTCCAAGGGCAGGCTGGATATTGGGGCTTGGAGAAGCCTGGGACAGTGGAAGGTGTCCCTGCTCATGGCAGGGGTGTGGGACTGGATGAGCTTTAAGATCCTGTCCAATCCAAACCATTCTGGGGTTCTATGAATGGCTTTCAAAGTGTGAAAGTAAATTGAATTCCCTTGTGTGGATAAATACCATTAAATCTGCAGGGTCTTCCCTTATACACACATTCCCTGCCTCCAGCCATTTAGGATGCATATGGATAATAAAATTGCTTTTTTAGAGCTGTAAGAGTTTGAGTTGCTGTTGCAGGGTTGGGCTTGCTTTGCCTCTACAATGTTTTTAAAAGTGAAACAGGACTTTGTGGGCTGACGTGAGGAGTTAAAGTCCGTGGAGGGACACGTCCAGCCATTCAGCCATTTTCTTCCAAGTTATGAGTGAGAGGAATTGGGTACTAGCATCTTTAATCAGTCTCCTTGTCCAAGTAACTGGAAACCAGTTATTTAAAATAAGTGGCTTTTTTCTTCCCTCCTCCTCTCAAAGGAAATAACTTGCAAGAAGTGACTGAGTAAGAGGGCACAGACTGGGGAGGAAGCTGGCTGGTTTTCCGCAGCAGAAGAAATGCCATGACAGATCATTCTCTCATCTTCCCAAATTGCTGCTCGTGTTTGTTTTTCCACACCTTTGACCTCTTGCAGGGTATATCCTGGCTGCTAACAGCCTGTCAGCACGGAGGGAATACTGGGACACTGAGTCTGTACCAACTGCCTTTGCAGTTAAAATTGTAGAGAGCAGCCAAGCAAAGAGAAACCTTTTCAACCAGCAAGCTGCAACTCTTCCCTTTCCCTGCCTTGCTCTTGCCATGGGAAAATACCCAGGACTTTAATTTTAACAGGCTGTTTTGTTCAGGGATCAGCAACAGCTGTTTGCCTTTTTGGAAGACTGTGTAATCAGCGTGTTTTCTTTTCCAGAAGGGAGAAAAAAAAAGAAATGTAGAAGCAGAACACAGAACAAAGCACGGAGCTCATGAGTGTGGAGGGCCTGATCTCTTGGCTGAGGTGGTACAAGCTCTGTTGTTAACAGAGACAGCAGCAAAGTGCTGTGTCATTTTTAAGAAATGTTGAGTAAAGTAAAAAATAACTTGGTTTGGGCAGTTAACTGACTTTTGGGGAATCTGCCAAAATCCCAGAGACTCGTTTGTGAGGGGAGGAGCAGCCTGTGAGTTGTATTTAAGAGGTCTGGTTTAAGAAATATAAAATACTTTGTCGCATAGCCTTAGGGAAGTACAACTTCCATACAAGAGGCTTAACAAAATCCCTGCAATGGCCACATTGGTTCTTTGAAGCAAATGTGCGCATCCTGTGGGAGCTAGAGGCGTATTTTAAATGATCATAATAGTCATAAAACCCCCAGAAATACTTGCAAAGCACTTTGCATTTAGGGTGTTGGCATGAAATGCCCTTCTGGTGTTTATCAGTGCTTCGTATGCTGCAATACCCAGGAGCTGTTCATCTAAAAACCCCTGAAACCACCCAAACCCCTCTTCCCTCAACCCCCAGGCTCTCCTTCCTGCAGTACTTTGGGGGATGGTTGGTACATGAGGAAACCACTGGGAGCTGGTGGTTGAGGTGATGGGGGGAGGAACTGAGGCACGCTCCTGCAGTGATGGTGTCCTGGAACGTGGGGCAGGAGCTGGGGTGGTGGTGGTGGCTTCTTGAGTTCTGTTGCTTTCTGGTGAAGCGTCTTGCCCTGAGCAGTCAGCAGAGATGGATGTAGTGGTGCAACCTTCTTTTTTTCTTCCTTTTTTTTTTTTTTTCTTTTGTATCAGTCCACTCTGATGCGTCCAGTGAGCAATTAATTGAACTGCATTTATCATTTGCTGTGAGAGCTGTTAAATGCCGTGGTTGCTTTTATGTGCCTGAACGCAGAATCCATCTGAATGTGGTTTAAGCTGATGCTCGATGGACAAAAATCCATTAATGTCAGTGGGGTTTCTCGGTGCATTTGAAGGGTCAGGATTTAAGGTCAGGGTTTTATTGCAACGTGTTGAGCGGCGCTGGGGCACCAGCGGTGGGGGAGGATCTGTGGTGCTCCGCAGGGCTGAGGCTCTCGCTGACAGAGCTGTGAACGCAGGAAGGGTAGCGCTGGAGCGAGGCAGCCGAGCGTGGTTTTCCCGTGTTTTGACAGGTCTGGCTCGGCGGTGGTGGCAGTGATGGGGCTCCCCTCTGCGCTCGTGTGACTCACGCTCCAAGCGGCTTTAATGCCTTGGGAAGCGACAAGGGGACGTTGTGACAGCTCAGCCCCTTGTGTAGTACATTACAACCCTCTAAGGTTTGGGTTACTCGCAGTAGTAAGGGGTGGCTGTGGGGTGTCAGGCTGTTAAGCCTGGAACTACAGTTTTTCTTTATTAAAGCAGTGTTTTGGGTCATCTCTCAACGCGCTCGTTCAGGCTGGTGATGTTTATGCTGAGCGTAAACTCCGGAGGGGTTTGACTCAACGGAAGGTAAAAAACAAATCTCCCAGTAAAGCTATTAAAGCCACGTAGTTGTTTTGTCATCTTCTGTCTGGTTTTTGCCGAGATGAGTTTAATGGCAAGATAAAACATCGCTGCAATGTCAGTTATCCTTAGTTCTGTTCAACAAGCAGCACAGACTTCCCTGGGTTTTTCTGCTGTTGGAGATTAAATTTAGCAGTGTGGTGTCAGTAAACTGTGTTCTAAAGCAAAGTAGTTCTGTTCAGAAACTACAGTGACATTTTCTTGGTGGTTATATGCAAAACAGCACTGTTCAGCAAGTACAGTAGCTCCGAGCACGCTAACAGCTGGTAATTAACACAGAGACTCTTTTTAAAATTGTAGTACAGCTCCATAATTTCATTTTCTGCAGAATTAACTTTTTTCCTTTTACCTATACTACTGGAATAATTACCTATATTTGTCTGAGCTGTGTTATGTTCATCCTTAGCTGTATGAATGCTGTAGGTGGAGAGTTTTAAAGCACTTAACACAAAATGAGCTCCTCAGGTCATAGACAGGAATTCCTTCTCTCCAGAATCTGTGAAAGCATTCCTGAGCTTCAGCATCCCATGTTCCTGAACACAGGATGTGCCTTCCATTTCTGAAATTAATAATAAAAAAGCCAGGTCGGAGTTCTGAAACTGAGCAGAAATGGACGTAGTAGCACAGAATTTAGCTCGGCCAGCTGCCTCTGGAAGGAGAGGACTCCGTGAGTCCTGAACTTGCTGAGCACCAGATGGAAAATAGGAGTCAAGGGGAAAATTTGTTTCTTTGAAGGGTAAAAAAGGATACAGTGAATTGTTAGGTATGAGTTTGTGTGGTTATCCTGCTTGAGCTAGATGCTGCAGGTTGATAAGAGTTACTGAGTACAAATACCTTTCTGAGGGAAGGGGTCCAGGAAAGCCGAGCTGGAGGTGGGTTAAATGCCACACACTGCCATCAGTGATAGTCCTTGCTGCCTGTGCTGCTGGTTTTTGTTTTTGGCTTTTCGTGGGGCCCAAATATGCACCAGGATGAACCGTAAATATTTTTGAAATTGTTTTTCATCTGCTGCTTTGCTGTTTCTAGACGGTATGTGCAGGCAGAGAAGTGCGTTTTGTGTAGCTTGTCTTTGTTTTGAAGGGCAGAGAGAACAGGAAAAAACAAAAGTATTGGAGCCTAAACCGTGACAATAATACCTTTCTCTTCTCAGCAGCTACAGAAAGCAGTTTGGTGTAAGTGTGCAATCAGTCGGGTACGTTCTGCGTATCGTGGCATCCTGAACACCTGGAATTGCATCCAGGTGCTTTGGAAACGCTGCTAAAGCCCCTGCCTGGCAGGGTTCGTGTCAGGTTTGTGTCAGGGGAAGCTCCAGCGCAGCGTGCTCCGAGCAGGAGCACAGGACCGGCGTTTTGCAAAGCTCTTGCAGCCTCTGGTTTCCTTGGAAACCAGAGCCTGAGCGAGGGAGAGCCAAACTTCAACACCCGTGCCTGCTTTCCGAGTCGAGAATGGGCTGTCAGACTTTCAGAAGTCTGGGCTCTTTGAGCTGTGTTTGGGGCTTGTTCATTAGGAGCAAACTTGAAGTAGGGTATCAGTGAAAAAAAGCTCCTTGTCAGGCTGCAACAGTTCCTGCCTGGAGCGGTGCTTCTTTCCCCAAATTCCCTTCTTTGATTCGGTTTGTGAGCACATTTATTGGAGGTGTTTCCTGACAAACACCCCAGCTGTGTCAGGAAAGCTGCACAGCAGCTCTGTGACTTGGGCTTGATGTGGGTTTAGAAACTGCTCAGCCCAGGTCAGCTCATTTTGTTCACTTACTTAACGTTCTCTGAGGTGGTGGCTGTGGGTGACGTGAACAAAGAGGAGAAATCATAATGGAGCTGCCTGGGTTGATGGAAAATTAAATTGCAGTCTTGTAAGTGCACACGTGCTTTGTGTTGAATGTGAACAGAAATATATGTATATATAATGACATATGTGTGCACTCTTGTATTTAGTACGCATAGGGGAGTACTGCATTCATGCAAATACACTTTTATTAGGAGGGAAAACACTCAGGCTTTAATAGCAGTGGAGTAGAGGCAGTTTTGTACAGAACCAGCAGGACTGTGGGAATGCATCCTGGTCTAATGGGGGGTGTCACTGCCCATGAACGAGGTGATTTTTAAGGTCTCTTCAAATCCAAATGCTGTTGGTTTCCGTGACCACAGAGTATAATTGAGATTCAGGAGCAGAGGAGTAAGTAACATGGGTGTGATGGAAATGGGGAGCCACCGTTCGCTGCCCCCAGTGAAGTGGGTCTCTGGGATGTGTCAGTGTGTTAGGATTTAAACTGCCTATTTGATGTCATTTGTGTGCAGAGATCTGGTGGCTGAGGGGAATTCATTACTGCTCTTGGAGTCCACAGGCTAAATGAGGAAAATAACTTTCTTGGTGGGTGATATTTCTGCTGAATAGAGGAAATCAACGGCCCTTCGACTGCCAGCAGCACATCAGGGCAGTGGCCAAGCACTTCAGGCAGGTGTAGATAAAGCAAATGTGATGCAAATAGTGCCACTCAGCTGTACCTTAAGGCTTGTTGGAAACAATACCTGGCTTCAGCTATAGAGACTTTCAAAATCAGGCTCTTAAACTCCCGAGAAATTCCTTTAGGTGAAATGGAAGATCAGGCATCCTGGAAATAGAGAGTTAGCTCTTTGCCTTGAAATTGCAGTATTGCCTAAGTTAGTAAAGGCTGGGGGTTGTGTGAAGCTTAAGGGTGGACATGGTCACCTGGAGGAGATGAACATCCACCAGCAGCTCCTGTGTTCTGTGGTGTGGAGCACCATCCTCTTCTCCCTTTTCTTCTGAGCCCTTGGTTGCTTCCCTGGGTGTCCTGCTCCTGCTCCTCCTTCTGCCCTGCTCCTGCTCCTCCTTCTGCCCAAGATCCTTCTCTCTTCCCATGGATGCTGCTTATTCTCTTCCCCAACAATCCCAAAGCTCTTCTACACAGCTGTCCCATCCAGCGGGGTCCAAACTCTACATCTCCAATAAAAATCAGCCTTGTCCCCTGTGTGCATCTGGAGGCAGAGAAGCTCCAGTGACTGGAGCACAAGATTCCACAGGAGGCTGGATTTCCCTGCCAGTCCAGCTTTTCTGGTGTACCAAGGCTTTTTCTGCTCCTTACCTGCCCCACCAGTGAGCAGGCAGAGGCTACACAAAAATTGGGAGGGGAAGAGCCAGGACAGCTGATCCCAGCTGCCCAAGGAGGATTGCACAGGATGGGACCCCACATTCCTGGGAATGGCTGAACACCCACCTGTCCATGGAAAACATGGAATGGATCCCTTGTGGCTTTTGCTTTGCCTGTTGAACTGCCTTTATATCGACCCACGAGTTTTTTTCCTTTGTGCCCTTCTGATTGTCTCCCCCATCCCAGCTGGGGCACGGGCTGTCGGTGGGTGGTGGTGCTGGGCTTCTGCCCCCGGCAGGAGCATCTCAAAGTGTCTGTAGCTCCACAGGGATTGGGGCCCAAGGGTAGGTCCTGCAGCAGGAACACCTTGAGGCATCAGCAGCTGTGCATGGGGCCATGGATAAGCTCATGGCACAGCAGGTTCACTCCTGGAGGGCCTGTGGCTGTGGGTAAATCCATGCTGGAGCAGGTTCATTCCTGGAGCAGGTTCATTCCTGCAGGGCCTGTGGCTGTGGCTGAATCCTTGCTGGAGCAGGTTCATTCCTGCAGGGCCTGTGGCTGTGGGTGAATCCTTGCTGGAGCAGGTTCATTCCTGCAGGGCCTGTGGCTGTGGGTAGATCCATGCTGGAGCAGGTTCATTCCTGCAGGGCCTGTGGCTGTGGGTGAATCCATACTGGAGCAGGTTCATTCCTGCAGGGCCTGTGGCTGTGGGTAGATCCATGCTGGAGCAGGTTCATTCCTGCAGGGCCTGTGGCTGTGGGTAGATCCATGCTGGAGCAGGTTCATTCCTGCAGGGCCTGTGGCTGTGGGTGAATCCTTGCTGGAGCAGGTTCATTCCTGGAGCAGGTTCATTCCTGCAGGGCCTGTGGCTGTAGGTGAATCCTTGCTGGAGGAGGTTCATTCCTGGAGCAGGTTCATTCCTGCAGGGCCTGTGGCTCCTAGCGAAGGCCCTGCTGCAACAGGGGCACCTCAGAGTAAGTGTGGCTGTGGATAAATGCAGCACATTTATCCTAAATAAATAGGTAAACCCCTGATGAGACTGGCTGATGGATGAGGTTCCAGATGGAGCTGGTACATCCCTAAGGGTGTCTGGATAGGTCTGAGCTGGAGCAAGGGGAGGAGTCCACTGCAATGTTCAACTTCTCAGTCTGGTCCAGACGGACGGGGGTGGACACACAAATGGATACACCCTTAAGTTGTTGTGTTCAGAGATTTCAGTGACACCTCCCAGGAATTACTGCAGCAGGAATCCCTTGCTGGGAGCAGGGGGAAGGCTTCCCTGCGGTATCAGCCCCTTTGGTGGCAGTGACTTTGAGCTGTATTCTCACAATGTCCCCCTCCATGCCCTGCGCTGGCTCAGTGGCATCCTGGGGACCTCCGTGCCCTGCCCCAGCTCCAGAGGCTCCGTGTTAGTGTCTGGCATTGCTTGTCCTCATTACAGTCCTGCCTGCAGTCCAAACAACAGCCAGGTCTCACTGGTGGGGAATATCCAGACCAAGAGTGGGATAAATCCCTTAGAAATGTGGGAATGTGTGCGTGCCTCTCTACACAGCCTGTGTCCGAGTCCTGGATCGGGGCTGTGCATCCAAACTTGGCAGATATCTACAAACTAACTGGGGGATGTGTGTAATACCTATTGTTTCTCCTTTATGCCTCCTTGCACATTTAAGTCCTGTTCAGACAGCTTTTGCACAAAGGGGAGAACATCTCCTGCTCATCCGATCCGTGATTGCTTTCTGTTCTCCTGATGGAAGCCCGGCTCTGCGAGGCACGGGAGGGAAACGAAGCGTGGAGAGAAGGCTTTTCTCCATTAACACTGTGCCCAAACACTGGGACTGGGCTACCAGGGTACAGCATGCTGGGAGAGTGTAAGGCAGGCAGATCCTCTGGCTGTCTGTGACCTGCCCTTGTTTGAGGGCACGGCTGGGAGGAAGCCAGAGCCGCTTGAAGTTGGACTGCGATCGAAGTGTCCCTGCTCCTGCTGGAGGAGGGGACCAGCTGGGACAGCTGTGCTTGCCCACATTCTGGTGACCCTCTGCTGCTTTCTAGGTGACTCTGGCAGGTGTCTCAGAATCACAGCCTGCCTTGGCAGGAAGGCTCCTGTGGCCTTTTTCTGGATGGATGCTGTAGCACAGTCTGGATTCCCAAGGGAGCGCTAACTATCTCATCTCCCTCCATTCACGTGCTGGGTTTGTTACTGTGCCTGCAGGAGGGTTTCCAGCAGGCACAGCAAGCTGGGATACCTGAGCACGGTGACTGCCAGCACAGGGGTGTTCCATGTGCCAGCGCTGTTTGTTGGGATCTGGCACTGGGAAGAGTTACTTTGGGCTCTGTGAAGTGACAGACCCGACCTCTGCCTGCTTCCCCTTCTGTTTTGCAAGCACTGCTATTTTCTCAACAACTGCCTTACCAGGTGCTTTGTCTCTTCTAGGAACAAATGATCCCTTCCCTCATAAATCCCCAGGTTTTTCCCCTTTGGACTTTGTGCAAGGATAAGTGTTAGCGTGATCTAGGTAGGCGAAGCGGCTCCAAAAGGGAGATCATTAATCAAATCTCAGCTCTTTGGGTTTTGTGCTGTTACTCTTGCACAGGCAAAACAGGTGTTTTGAAATGGTTTCTTAATTTGAAAGCCAAAAATAATTCAAATGAGAACCCACTAGTGTGGTGCTAAGAGTGTCACTTGGGATGCAAAAATCTGGGTTAAGCATTATCCCACTATTTGCAGGTATAAATGGAGATGCTTCCATAGGGATTGAGGCTGTTTGGTGAGGCCAGGCACATGGCAGACCTGCTGGAAACAGGGCAGCGCCAGGGACATGAGTCCATGTCACACATGTGGCACCTCTGGAGCATGGTGGCTCTCCACCCTCTCCTTGTTTTGACTGAAATTCCAGCTGTGAGCTATAAAGGACTGTTTCAATGGCAGGTTTACTCCATACCCGCACGTTTTTTCATGTTTTCCACCACAAAAGGTTCTTGCTGTGCTCTGTGATGGGCAAGTGTTATAAACTGGAGCCACATCATTTGTTTAAACTGGCTGGGCACAAACATTTTGGCTGTAGGGCTCTGAAGGAGGCTCCTGCTTAATAAATACAGCTGAGCAACATTCAGAGCATTGTGGCAGAGTTGTTATTGATGGAAAATCCATGAATATGTAGCAACCAAAAGATAGAGCTCAGCGAAGCTGTGCTGGCAGGGTGCAGGATTGGGATGGGTGACTTGGGACAGCTGCCCTGGGCACTGGGGCAAAGCAGAAGCTCAGGGTAACTGTGGAAAATACGGATGCTTGTGGAATGTACCCAGAATGGGATCTTCACGGGGATTTGGAGTTTTAATGTATGCTGGAGGAGCTTTCTGAGGCTTAGGTGCTTCCTGGGGAGCCTTCAGCTCCGTTACCTATCCTGATTTCCTTGGTCAGCAGCTGAAATATTTCGTGACTTTGCTCATGCTGAAGAAATGATATATCATGGGGAGATAATATTCCATGCTTATTCTAAGCTTCTTAATGGAATTTTTATCAGTTCCACTGAAGAATAGGATGCACACAAAAGCTGCCTGGCTGTCAGGTTGTTTGTTCTGTGGCTCCTTTAGAGCTGTTTTTTCTCTCTCCATGTGGCTTCCCAGTAAAATGATGAGGGACCATCCCACCCTAGATTCCAAGTGTCTGCAGCCAGCAGGTGACATCAAATCCCTCTGACACTGAGGGACAGGCAGGGCAGGAGTGTGGGATGCAGACCTTGAGCATCCCTTGCTGATGCTTCAGACCTGTCGCTGGCACATCCCTCACTGCTCAGCAGCTGCTTTTTTTCCTTCCACCAATGTCTGCTCCTTTTAAACCTATCTTGTGCACAGTGTTTTCAGAAGACCTAAAAGCTGGGGTTTTTTTTGTTTTTCTTTTTAAATCTGTGTGGGCTGGGGAGCCTGATATTGCTCGGCCACAGCCACTCGGTGCCCTGACACCATTTTCTCTGGGATTGCTTTGTGGACTCAAGTGCACTTTGCTGCAATACAAACATTGAGGATAGAAGGAAGCCACCTCAGCAAATTAGTGTGAAAGCACTGCAGAAGAACTGTAGATATGTATTTTGGTGTTTCGGTCTTTTTTAGAGTCAAGATCTCTCCTTCTGCCCTTGGCCTGTGCTTTTTAAGGAGTACCTCTTGTGCGGGGAGGACTTTTAAAAGTTAAGTCAATTTGTTTGTGGACTCATCTGAAGGGTAAATCAGATGCTGCATTGACAGGGATCTGCCTGCGGGGTAAAACTTCAGGCAAGGTTGGTTTTAAGTGCGTCTGGGGAAAAAAAAATCAGTCATGGATCATTTGAAACCTCTCCTGGGAGGAAAGGCAGGGAGAGCTGGGGATTCAGCCTGGATAAGAAGGCTCTGGGTAGAACTTAAAGCCCCTTCCAGTGCCTGAAGGGGTGCCAAGACAGCTGGAGAGGGACCTGGGACAAAGGATGGAGGGACAGGACACAGGGAATAGCTTCCCACTGCCAGAGGACAGGGATGGATGGGAGATTGGGAAGGAATTGTTCCCTGTGAGGGTGGGCAGGCCCTGGCACAGGGTGCCCAGAGCAGCTGTGGCTGCCCCTGGATCCCTGGAAGTGCCCAAGGCCAGGCTGGATGAGGCTTGGAGCAGCCTGGGACAGTGGCGGGTGTCCCTGCACATGGCAGGGGGTGGGATGAGATGAGCTTCAAAGTCCCTCCCAACCCAAACCATTCTGGGGTTCTATGATTCCATTCCAGTTTTCATAATGAAGAAAATTTTCCTCTACATGCTATGGGTGTCCAGGTGTGCAGTCCAATTACAAAAAAAAAGTAACAAAAAGGCAAAAGCCCTACCCCCAGAATGCTCTGATGTGTTATAGTGCTTTTTAAACAAGAATCTCAAAATGCCCAATCTTATTTTTGGTTACTGTCCATGAAGGCTTTCCTGAGCAGCAGCCTCTACGCTGAGCGCAGCTGGTTGAGAAACCTCCCTTTTAGCAGCAGCTGGGTTGTGGGAAATGAAAGAATTAATTAACCTGGTGTGGAACGAGAGAACTTAATAAACCTGGTGTGGAATGAAATAACTCATCAGCCTGTGGGCAGCCTGGAAGAGCAGCCACCTGATGTGTCTTGTTTGATTATCAGGGGCTTGATTCCCGGCCAGGCATGGCTGAGCTGAGCTCCTTTGTGTAAGGCTGAGGTGAAAAGCTCCTTCTCTCTGCTGGGGCTTTAGCAGAAAACTGAATTTTCATACCCAGGACTCAGGACAGAGTGGTCATGGGCACGTAGTGGCAGAAATTTCTTGCCGAGGAACAAAAGTAAATTCTTCATCAGAGAATGTAATCAACTGGTGATGCTGCAGCTGGTTCCTTGCAGCCTGTGCACGCAGACAAAATAGCAATGTAGTAGAGAGAAAATGTTTGCTGAGTTAACTGGGCTATATTTAGGTGCCAAATAAACAGATTTCTGCTTTTGACCCTCCCCCTCACACCCTCACAACTGCTTCTTCGGCTGTCTGCAAATACCTTGGCTTCTGTTCCCTTCAAGAAGAGTGATGGGGAACAGTAGGGGAGGGACCTCTGTCCCATCTGAGCATGCGAAGGGTGAGTGCTGGGCACACAGCTTCCATCTCCAGCCTTGTCCCCTCCTCGGTCCTTCCTTAACACTGTCTGCACAGGCTGCCTCAGGTACAGAACCCTGAAACCCCCAAACTCTTCTCCAGGGGAGCCCTTGGGAACTGCAGGGGGTTCAACCAGGCCAGGTGCTGGTGCTGCCCCTGGGTCAGGGTAACCCCCAGGATGGATCCAGGCTGGGGGTGAGCAGCTGGAGCAGCCCTGGGAGAGAGACCCGGGGGTGAGAGCTGGGACCCAGAACCCCTCGTGCCCTGGGCTGAGCCCCAGCGTGGGCAGCAGGGGAGGGGGGATTCTGCCCCTGTGCCCTGTGCTCAGGTGAGAGCCCAGCTGCAGAGCTGCCCCAGCCCTGGGAACCAGCACAGGAGGGACCTGGAGCTGCTGGAGAGAGTCCAGGGGAGGCACCAGGATGAGCAGAGGGATGGAGCAGCTCTGCTGGGAGGAAAGGCTGGGAGAGCTGGCATTGTTCAGCCTGGAGAGGAGAAGCTTTGGGGTGACCCAACTGTGGCCTTCCAGTGCCTGGAGGAGCTGACAAGAAAGACGGAGAGAGACTCTTTCCAAGGGATGCAGTCACAAGAGGGAATAGCTTCCCAGTGCCAGGGGTCAGGGATAGATGGGGTATCAGGAAGGAGTTGTTCCCTGGGAGGGTGGGCAGGCCCTGGTTCAGATTCCCAGAGCAGCTGTGGCTGTCTCTGGATCCCTGGCAGTGTCCAAGGCCAGGCTGGACAGGGCTTGGAGCAGCCTGGGACAGTGGAAGGCGTCCCTGACCATGGCAGGGGGTGGCAGTGATGATCTTTAAGGTTCTTTCCAACCCAAACCATCCCGGAATTCTATGACCACTGTGGCCTTTTTGATCCATATAAAACAGGAGCTAAAAAATCAGCATGTTCCCTTCCATGCTGCATTTTGCATCCCATTTTCCCTTGCAGCAGGCTCTTTTCCTGGCACTGCTGTTGGGACTGATTGTACAGTTAGCCCTTTATTCGTGCGTGCATAAATTTGACTTCTTTTAAAGGAAGCAGCTCCTGTAATCGCCTTGCCAGAACAGATTAGGAGAGGGAGTGTGCGGATCACAACATTCCTCTGCTGCCTTTGACAACGAGGATTTCATCAGCCTGCTTCAAGTGCTGCTTTCAGCCTCAGGGGTGGCAAGAGAGCAGTAGGAAGTTCATTTATTCCTTTATTTTCTCCTCTTCAAACGTACTTGTGCTGTTCATATGTTTTTGCCTCCTAATTTACAAGCTGCGGAGTTCGGGGCGCCCAGTGGTGTACCCGAGGAGGAGAGAAGTGTGGTCAGCACAGGGTTTGCTCTGCCCAGCACTGCAGGCTTTGATCTGTCCGCCTTTCAGCGCTGATGAGTTCTTCTAGCCCGGAGAACGCCTGAACTGTAATTGCTTCCTAAGCCCAGGCACTTGGTGATTAGAAATTACTTTTCATTCTTGGTTAAATAGCAAAGGAGAGTCTTTAACAGAAATGTGACACTTAAAATTCCAGTGTTCTTGTTTAAGGGACATTGATTTTCGAAAGCAGAAAAGCTTTCCTCAAATTTCCACCCAAAGAACAAATGTTAGTGCAGATATAGGTTAATGACAGGTTTGTTTAAGGCTTTCTTTTCCTATTAACCCGAGAGTAAATCACACAGCGATCTTTAAAATGGGGTTTATGTCTGTTAGAGGGGTGCTAATGATGTGAAGAGTTTGGAATAGTTAAGGCTGAGATTAGAAACTTTAAGTGGAGTTTTGTTTGTTTGTTTGTTTTTCTTTTGTTCATCTAAAGGCTTTGTGGAGCCCAGCTTGATTGTTGGGGGGCAGAGCTGGTCACTTGGGGTTTCTGCTGCTGAGCTTCCAGCTGGCAGTGCTGGGCTTATCTGTCCAGAGAAATGGAATGAGAGCACTTTGGGGAGTAATTCTTCCTGGCACTTCTTTGTCCTGCCTTTAGAGACTTCTCTGAGCTGCTCTGGGGGAGAACATGATAACCGGCCTCGGGAGGTCCCTTGCTCAGCTCTCTTTTGGGCTGTACCTGTGTCCTTTGACATTGGCTCCGTGGCACGGGACGGCCCTCAGTGGAGATCATCGAGCACAAAATGCCATCCGGGGTTCGGGTTCCTGTGCGGGTCCAGCTGTGGAACGTCTCGTGTCCTGTGCTTTCAGCGCAAGGCGCAGCGTCCGGCTGGGAATGCCGTGCTTGGGCTGGGCTTGGATGGGGTTTCTCTTTGCTCCGTGGTGTGCTGTGTTCCTGGGGGCTGCGTGGGCTTTGTGCAGGGCCAGCAGCTCCACGGGTGCTGTTACCTGGGATTTGAACTGTCTGCCCCATTTTGCTGTGCCACAAGCACCGCTCTGACCACAAAACCCGCTCGCTTGCCATTGTTGTTAGGCGGCTAAAGATTAAACCAGCCTGCTGCTTCTCGCAGAACTGAGGAAGGTTTGGGCACTGGCAGCTCTTGAATCCTCGTCTGACCCCACGTGAAATTCATGTGGGAGTACCAGTCTCTCAGGACATCATTCCAGTACAGGAAGATGTCAGAGGTGTGTCTGAAGGTGACATTTTTGTCCAGGTTAAGCCTCTTAAACCTTGTTTAACCCCCTCCTCAGCCCAAACCCCTTTGTTGTTCTTGGCAGCTTTTCTCCCTGCCCGCAAAGATAACGCCAGGCTTTTTCCTGGTGTGACAGCCGAGCAGGATTTGTGGCTGTGGCTTATCCAAACAACCTGTAAAAGTGTTATAAAGTGTTTAAAAAATAGTAGTTGTTATAATTCAAGTAAAGAGCAAACAAACACTTGCATTGTCCTCCGTGTGCACAGACCTTAACTCAGAATGGAAGGGGGAAGAGATGTTATTGGGAGAAATTTCTTTTTCTTTCTGAAAGGGGCTGTTTAAATGAAATATTCTGTTTTAATAACACAGAGATGTTAAGGCTCCACAGACTGCACACAATTTACTTGACCTTTATAAATAGAACAGCCTTGTCTCTCTATTGGAAAACAAAAAAAAAACCCCACCAAAACCCTGAAAGCAGCCTGCAGATTTATTAACCAGCACAGAGAGGAATTGTTAGATTTTATTCCTTGAGCAGGGAGGCAAATTGTCCAAGTAGGATTTGGAGAGAATACCACCACATACACCAGCTTTTTGGGATGGCTGCCAAAAAAACCTGCCAAAAACTGGCAGGTGCTGTACTCCTGAGGTCTCCTGCAAGAGTTACAATTTGGGAGGAAGGAAGTGCTGGGATGGTTGAGCACCTTGTGGAGTTGTTCTCACACTGAGCCAGGGGAGGTTTCGATTGGATGTAGGAAAATCTTCTCTGTGGAAATGGTGTTCAGGCATTGGAAGGGGCTGTTTAGGGGAGTGGTGGAGTCCCCATCCCTGCAGGTGTCCAAGGAAGGCCTGGACGTGGCACTTGGGCACATTTGGTGAATGTGGTGGTGGGGAGCTGATGGTTGGACTCAGTCTTAGAGGGCGTTTCCAGCCTCGGTGGTTCTGTGATGTGATGGGAACTGGAAGCTGCCAACTGATGGAATCCCAGCTGGAGAGGGAAAACCCCTGGGGATTTAAATCTTAATGTTGCTTTTAGCAGCCATTTAGAACCACTGCACCCATCAACACCAAGGCTACAGATTGTTAAAGACCTGGTAATTTTATTCTTGGAATAGATGGGGAGAATCATGGAATTGCTGGGGTTGGAAGGGACCTTAAAGCCCGTTCAGTGCCACCCCTGCCATGGGCAGGGACACCTCCCACTGTCCCAGGCTGCTCCAAGCCCTGTCCAGCCTGGCTTTGGACACTTCCAGGGATCCAGGGGCTGCCACAGCTGCTCTGGGCAGGGCCTCACCACCCTCCCAATATCCCACCTGTCCCTGCCCTCTGGCAGTGGGAAGCCATTCCCTCTTGTCCTGGCATGACAAAGTGGGTTGAAGCAAGCAGAATGTCCCAGGTCCCTTGGCTGCAAGAGGTGGATTCCTCTTCTTACTGTTCCATAATGGAGAATCCCAGGAGTTCTCATTCCTGGAGGAAAACTGTCTCATAGGGACACAGTTAAAATACTTCTCCAAAAATTTGCCTGTGCGTCACAGCTACCTGAAATGCTTTGTTAGGTGAGCAGAGGTGTTTCATTTCAGATAAGGTGGATCTTAGTGGGTGAAATAGGGATAAATAAATGGAATTCCATTAGAAATAAAGGATTTTTTCAAGTCTCCTGCAAAAGGAGGTGTGAAAGTGCAGGCCCCAGGATGAACAACGACCCACACAGGGTTTGGCTGCTTTTCTTTGGGTTTGAGTTTTCTATTTAGTTCTAACTGCTGTTATGTTTGGGAGAGCAGGCTGAATTTAGATTTTAAAAAAGAATCCTCAAAGTTGTGCTGTTTTCTTACTGACTTGAAAGGCTGGAATGTTGGTGGTTTTTTTTGTTAAACTCACTAAAGGAAGGTGTGTTTTCCAAGAATCCCAGTGCCAGTTAATTTCAGTGTTTAACACACACTTGGGCTGATCTTTCCAATCACCTGCACTCCTGAATATATGGGATATTAGCATTTATGTAAACAGCTTGTGCCTGCTTTTGACTTTTAAAAAGGATTGTTATCTTTAAAATGCACTTAAATTTCAGATGACACTTTTTGGGCCTGTTGGGATTAAACTGGACCTGAATTATTTCAGTTCCCTCCAGCAGTTCCTGTTTCCTCCACGGAAATAACTCCGCTCCTTGGCAGGCACATTTTCCCCGTCTCTTTTTAGCTCTTTCTGTGTATTCCTTCATGTAAATATTTCCTCAACGCAGCCTGTGGCTGGAGCATGGAACAGACTCAGAACATGGGAGAGTTGTAGCATTGCTTTTCAGAAAGTGAGCATGGTTTCTCTCCTAGTCCTGTGAAATACTTGGGACAGAGGAAAGGAACTGTTTCCCTAGAAACCCACATGTGCCATATTGGAAGAAACAACATTTCTGTCTCCTTGTGATGCACTGATGTCCTGTTCTGCTTTTTTTTTTTTTTTTTTTTTTTTTTTTTTTTTTTTTTTTTTTTTTTTTTTTTTTTTTTTTTTTTTTGTGGGGTTTTATTTTCCTCATTATCAGGGAATCACAGATGGGTTTGGGTGGGAAGGAACCTTAATGTCCATCCAGTCCCACCCCTGCCATGGATAGAGACACCTCCCACTGTCCCAGGCTGCTCCAAGCCCTGTCCAACCTGGCCTTGGACACTGCCAGGGATCCAGGGTCAGCCACAGCTGCTCTGGGCACCCTGTGCCAGGGCCTGCCCACCCTGCCAGGGAACAATTCCTGCCCAATATCCCACCGAATCTGATGCAAGGCACATCTGCCATTTCCTTCTTCCTTTCCTCTTCTGCCACATTAAACCCTTGGGGTCTTTCTGGCTCCTTGCAGCCCCTTTCCAAACTGAGCATTTCTCCTGGCCTGGGGCTCAGCTTTCTGATTTGTTTTGGCTGATATTTGTTCAACTGCCCCATGGGGCAGTGACATTGTAAGGACCAAGGACTTGCAGGGGGAGCAGGAGGGGAGAAAGGGTTTGGGAAGATGGTGGAAGGAAAGGAAAGAGAAATCCCTGGTGCTCTGCACTAGGAATGTCAAATGAGGCGCTCAGACGAAAAAAGAACACGAGCCAGAGTTGCTGCAATGGGAGCAAGCATTGTGGAGTTGGGAGATGGTGTGGGAAGGTGATGAGACAGGAGGGTGGTGGAAGAGGGGAGAGTTAAGTGCAGGATAGTAATGCAAGGGAAGGAAAGCAATCTCAGCAGTACATTATGGGAGTAAACTTCGTTTTCTGCTCGTGTGATGCAGATAAAGGTAACTTAATTCCATGCCCTCCTCTGGCTTATTTTTTCTGTCACAGTTCTCAGACGTGGTTCTTCTCTCCGGTGCCCTGTTTGGAGCTTTCCTGGGTACCGAAGGTTTTCTGTTGAGGACCTGGGCAGCAGTGTGGCAGCACATTTGAACTGTAAATCTGGGGGCTTTCCTGCCTTGCTGAGGGAGGCACAAGAGCCTTGTGCTTTAATGCCTGTTGCTGTCTGTCCTCCAGAAACAAGTGCTGCTCCTGTTTCCCCTTGAAATGGCCCTGTTTGTAAAGGGGAGAGCTTTCCCTTGGGAATACTTCTGTGGATCCCACGCTGGGATTCTGGTTTGCCAGGCTGTAACACCAGGAGGTCACAGTTGCTCCTGAAGACCACAGTGAGTGATCTCCAAAACTTGCTCAGGGTCTGGAACGTGAACCCTGTGAGGAGGGGCTGAGGGAGCTGGGAAAGGGGCTGAGCCTGGAGAAAAGGAGGCTCAGGGGGAACCTTGTGGCTCTGCACAACTCCCTGACAGGAGGGGACAGCCAGGGGGGGTCGGGCTCTGCTGCCAGGGAACAGGGACAGGAGAAGGGGAAACGGCCTCAGGCTGGGCCAGGGGAGGCTCAGGTTGGACATGGGCAGGAATTTCTCCATGGAAAGGGTGCTCAGGCCTTGGCAGGGGCTGCCCAGGAAGGTTTGCAGTGCCCATGGCTGGAGGTGTCCGAGGAAGGGCTGGAGGTGGCACTGAGTGCTCTGGGCTGGGGACAAGGTGGGTATCGGGCACAGCTGGGACTGGATGATCCTGGGGGGCTTTTCCAGCCTCACTGGTTCTGGGATTTCCCCAGGCTCCATGCTGTTCCTTAGCTTTCCAAGGACAGCACCTTTTGTATTGCTGCATCCTTCTTTTACCTCTTGTAAATGTCCATTCCTGTTAGGATTCCCTGAGGACAAGTGATGCCATGAAATGTGAAGTTACTACTTGTTCAAAAATATCCTCCCATTTGCCAGACATAGGATGTTTCCCCTACAGTATCCTACCAGGCTGAAATTCCTGGAAACACTCAGTGCCTCTGGAGGAGAGTTATTTTGATCAAAGAAAGGGGCGGTTTCCTAAAGTCCTTCAAATTCAAAGCTCTTCATCTTTCCCTTGCCTTCCATCAGAATTTGGTGCCTGCTTTCTCCTAGAACATTTGTCACTAGTATTCTTCAAAATAATTCCTTTAAGTTTTCTCTTGTGTTTACATGTGGCTGGATGATCCCTGGAATTTGTCTCATATAGTTTATTGGGAATTTGGGAAATTTCTCTGAATCCCCAACCCACCATAAATTGCCCCCTGCAGATTGTTCTTTACAATCCAAGATTTTATGGAGACTTGAGAGCCTTGAGACTGGAGCTTTCCATGCCTGGGGTTGTATTTTTTGTGTTGTGGTGGTTTTTTTTGGTGAGAGGGTTTCTCTGGAGGTGTTTGCCTTGTGCTGCTCTCATTCGTGCTGTGCTGGGTATCCCTTCTGTGGCTCTGGGATTTCCCCTCCTTGAGGACAGTGCTGAGGGCTGTGTCCTCCTGCTTCAGAGTTTGGGTTCTTTTTTTGGTTATGTCCAAAGGCAACATCGCAATCATGAGATTCTTAGCGGAATTCCTAAAACAAGATGAGCAAGAGCATTTCTGAGCAAAAGCGCTGTTTTGTTTTAGTACTACAGAGTCATAGAGGTTAGAAATGCCCTCCAGGGTCTTCGAGCCCACCCTGTGCCCGATGCCCACCTTGTCCCCAGCCCAGAGCACTCAGTGCCACCTCCAGCCCTTCCTCGGACACCTCCAGCCATGGGCACTGCAAACCTCCCTGGGCAGCCCCTGCCAAGGCCTGAGCACCCTTTCCATGGAGAAATTCCTGCCCATGTCCAACCTGAGCCTCCCCTGGCCCAGCCTGAGGCCGTTTCCCCTTGTCCTGTCCCTGTTCCCTGGCAGCAGAGCCCGACCCCCCCTGGCTGTCCCCTCCTGTCAGGGAGTTGTGCACACCAGTTGTTGTTGGCATATTCTTCAAAACTCAGCGGGATTGTCACAGTCAATGCTCATGCAGTCGAAACAGGGATGAGAAAATAACGTTTGGAATGTGCCAACCTCTCCCCCACCTGCCTATGAGCGGAAGGAAAGCAGCAGCAGCGCTGCCCTGCTCCCAGCTCCATCCTCCTGCTTTTCCACAGACACCTCCTGAGCTTCCTGCTGCTGCTCTTTCTCCGGTTAAACGCTATCAGGTTGTGTGGCTGCTCAGAGTTCATCTTGCCTGCCACAAGGTGCTTGTCCAGCTGTAATTTGGTTTATTGGCAGGCTAGACAGAGCCTGCAGGATGTGCTCCCACGGCTGTGTCCCGGAGTGACCCTTCTGGGAGGAGGCACATCTTGCCCTTCCATCCCTACCGGCTG
The DNA here is from genome assembly GCF_015227805.2 of Hirundo rustica. Lineage (NCBI taxonomy): Eukaryota > Metazoa > Chordata > Aves > Passeriformes > Hirundinidae > Hirundo > Hirundo rustica. The sequence continues at coordinate 3,950,203 of NC_053457.1, forward strand.
CTCCTTGCTGCTTGGCAGTGGGGAGTTATTGGATAATGCCACACGTCTTGCAAATATTTATGTCCCGAAGCCTGGCTGCAAACATCAGGCTTCCTGCTGACTCGTGAAGTAGGAAGAAATAGTTCTCCCTAAGATCCCTGGGAATCTTTATTGGAAGACTGAGGCCCCAAGCACTGTCTGCATTCCACTGCCACATGCCTATGGCATTTCAGCCAGGGACTTCCCCAGGCTGGAGAGAGCTGATGGAACTTCCCTGGTGACAGTCCCATCCATCACAAGTGTTGGGTGAATCAGAGTGAGGGATGTGAAATCTCTGTCGCTTTTCTCCCCTCCCCATCCATCACAATTCCCATGAATCCCCCTCCTGAACTTTCACTGGAGCAGCTCTATATTTCCCTGGCTGTGACAGCGTTCCCTGTGGATGTGTTTGTCAGGGAGGAGCAAAGTGCTTTTGCAGAGCACATCCGTCTCTCCTGGCCCACGGTGCATTTGGAGGAGCTCCTGACGCGTTCTCTAATCCCGGAGAGCAGAGGGAGCTGTCTCTGCTCAGAGGATCTCTAATTGGATTTCTGCATCTATGTAAATTAGGTTATCATCCCCTTGGCAGATTTCCTGCCTGTTGCGCCGGGGTGAAGCCATCTCCGTGGTGGCCATCAGTACCTCCCTTCTCCAGGGAACGGGTGCAGCTCACTGTCCACACCTTCATTTATCCCCAGGGAGCCACGCAGACCTCCAAAGGCACCAATAAACCTGGGGGAACTGCTGGAGTTGCTATTTAGCTCCGCTCCTCATCCCTGCCTCCAGTCAGGGGTCACTGCGTGGAGCTGCTGGGACTGGAAGCCCCATTCCTGGGGAATGGTTTGATGGATGGAGAAACTCCTGCCTTTCAACTACATGGTTCTTTCCAAGAGGGATCGTCATGACCTTCAGGATGTGTTGTCTGGGTCTCTGTGACTCCGTCTTGCTGGAGGAGTTTGGGTTGTTTCTGGGTCCCTGGGTGTGGAGACATATGGGAACATGTTTTCTCTGCTATTTTGGTAGGTGCAAGAAGGCTCCAGCGCAGCTGTGCTGGATGTGAGCGCTGAGACTGTGAAATGCACGGGGTAACACCCCTCAGAAGTCTGCTTGGTTTTGGCCAGGCATCCCTGAGACACACCCATCCCCCTTCACCATGACTTTGCTACATGTTCTGGAAGAATTCTGGAAGAATTTCTCCATGGAAAGGGTGCTCAGGCCTTGGCAGGGGCTGCCCAGGGAGGTTTGCAGTGCCCATGGCTGGAGGTGTCCGAGGAAGGGCTGGAGGTGGCACTGAGTGCTCTGGGCTGGGGACAGGGTGGGCATTGGGCACAGCTGGGACTCCGTGGCCTTTTCTAACCCCAATGCTTCTCTGGTTTGGTGTTCTCACCTCTCATTAGCTGCTCAAAGCTTCTGCTGTTTCCTTCAGGTAATTAAGGAGCTGCTTAATCCTGCTCCCAGGGCTTGGTAGTGGTTTCTCAAAATGCAGCTCATGTGGGAGTTCCTCGGAGCTGTCAGAGAGTGCAGGAGGAGGCAAACTGTGTTGGCAGGAGCCAACTTCTTCTTCTGCCTGAGCTTGCCAACATTTCTGGCGTCTAAACCTGGGGCTTTGTAGGATGCGAAATAGGAGCCTAAAAAAGGGTGGTAAATTAAGATCTGTGGGGTGAGACATGTTAAAATGCAAGTTAACCAACTCCTGCCTACAGTATTTTTGTACCAACAACAATTTTCAGCGTAGGTGAAGGGGGATTTGAATATTTTTTTGCTGAAATGATTTTTCTTTTTAAATGTCGGGTGCCAAAATATGATATAATGAACAGCAGTGTACTGATATATTTAGAAATCCTAAGTGGAGCTGTCTGAGCAACACTCTCTGCAGAGCAACTCGATTCTGCAACTCTAAGTTGTAATAAAGTGCAAGAAAACCTGCAAATGTGGAAGCTATTTTCTTGGTTTACAGGTTTAGATCAGGGCAGAGTTGCTTAACCTCTTTTTAAATTGGCATTTTGGTTAGAAAGCTGAGTGGACTCTTGTGAAGAGCATTCTTCCATCCAGCTATTCAGGAGCAGCCTTGCTGAAGATGCTTAAGATCCTGCTCAAAGATTTCGTCTCAAACCTGAAGATGAACTGTGGGCTGTGTGTTGTGGGAAAGGGAAGCGCTGTAAAGAAAATCCACGAGTGCATTTAAAGGCCTTCATGTTACTCGGTCCCAGACTTGAGTCCTACTCTAATTCCCAGTTACTGAGACAAGAATAGCTCTCTGGAGTTATATTTAAAATTCCCTTGAAGGAACATCCAAACTGGGCTTTATCCAGAGCCAAAACAAACAGCTAATGGAGAGTTATCAGCTATTAAGAGCACTGGAGTTCAAACAAGCCCCAGATCTTACCCAAAGGTCTGAGCTCTTCTCTCCTGCTCTGCTTCTCAGGGTGACTTGGAAAAGATCCATTTTTCCCCTTGTAGGTTTTAGGATCTGAAGGCATTATCCAGCATTTCACCCTTCAGGAGGTGTCCTGTGTTGGGGGTTTGTTCCTGCCCCGGGAGCTTTGGCACTAAAGACCCCCCAGGGAGGAGCCTCCACCTCACCTTGGCACCAGGAATTTCGCTTTGGTTGCAAAAGCAGCTTTGCTGGAGGGTGTGGGCTTCAGGCTGGTGCTTGAGGGATTAAATAACCATCCTGGAAATTCTGCTTCCTGCCTCTGGAGCTCCTGCCTCTAGTTCTTAGATGAGAACCTAGGAGCTGACAACAGTCCATAAGGCAGCCTGCTGGGAAGGGGGCAGCGCTGGGAACACGTTTGGACTGCTGTCTCTTGATGATGCTTATTTTGGTATCACTGAAGGCTCTGTGGCTCTCAGCTGCCAGTTTGGAACCCCTGGATACATGGCCAGGCCACAGGAGGCGAGTTATGCAGATACTTCAACGTAAGGAGGACACGGAACTGTTGGAGCAACTCCTGGAACTGCTCAGGGGACTGGAGCAGCTTCCCTCTGGAGCCAGGCTGGGAGAGCTGGGAATGTTCAGCCTGGAGAAGAGAAGGTTGTGTGGAGACCTCACAGCAACTTCCAGGGCCTGAAGGGACACAGGGGAACTGCAGAGGGAATTTGCAACAGGAACTGGAGTGACAGGGCACAGGGAATGGCTTCCCAGTGCCAGAGGGGAAATTCAGCTTCCAGAGACAGAATAAACTCTTCCCCATGAGGGTGGAGAGACCCTGGCACAGAGCAGCTGTGGCTGCCCCTGGATCCCTGGAAGTGTCCAAGGCCAGGCTGGATGGGGCTTGGAGCACCCTGGGATAGTGGAAGGTGTTTGGGACAGCCCAGAGAGGGTGGAAAGAGGTGATTTTGAGGTCCCTCCATCCCAAACCGCTCTGGGATTCTATTCCAGAATGGAGCTGAGTGTGTGTTTTAGTCTTGCCTCCTTTTTGAACTACACAAGGGCTTAAAACAGAATTAGAAGCTCTACAAAGGTGAGCTTTGAGCAAAAAGCTTCCCCAGCACTGCTGGAAACTCACAGCTTTTGCTTTTTGTGCCACTTGGAATGGACAGCCCCTTTGGAAAGGTAGGAATGTCTGGGAACAGCTTTAAAAAAAAAAATCTGTCTGACACTTCTTGCCGTGTATTTGTATCCTGCTGGATAGTTTCTGGAAAGCTGGAGCAGGCACAATCCTTGGCTGTGTTTTCCCTTTTTAAGGAAGTTTTTTTTTTTTCTTTTTCCATGGCCACATTTTGTAGAAGTAAACACTTTTAAACATTTCACGGTGTGGATTTTAAACAGACGGTTGTTGTAGGGATTGGCTGGATTCTTGTATCCCTCGTCAGATTCAGGGGCAGAGGCTGCAGGGTTTTTTCTTTTTCCATACTTCTTATCTCTGAAATCAGCTTAATTCCTTGGGCAGGGATACGGAAGGTCCCAAAAATAGTACTTTTGGGCATGAGTTTCTACAAATAATTTGAATTTTTACAGCAGTGATGACCCAGCCCAAAAAGGTGCCACTGGTTGTAGTAGCTTTGAGCAGGGTTTATTGTGTGAGTAAATAGGGAGTTCTCATCTCCTGCCTTTTTACTGCTGTAAACTTGAGCTCTCTCTGTCTGCTTGGTCAAGTTCCTGTGGATGTTTCCCTCCTAAATATGGAGATTTAGGTTATTAGTAGTATTTGTTAATTCCTGATGGGGGAAACTCCAGAAAAAAATACTCCTTCCCCCACCAGTATTGGCATGTTGAAAAGTTTTGCTCAAAGTTTTGAGATTGAAACAGCTAGATAAACGGTCTTGCTTATTTTTGTCTCTCCAAAGTGCGCTTTTTCTCCCCCTTTTTTGCAGGCACCTGCCAGCCTGTCCAACCAGTACATTGCTTTTCATTTTCCTTGCTGGCGGTTTCAAATGGTTCTGCCTCAAAGCTGTGGTGGTGAACACCCTAAAATTCAGAATTGCGTCACTAATCTTTAAATTTCACCTGTTTTTCCCGATCCACCTGTCTTTAGTCAGCTCTTGCCAGCAGCAGATTCCCTGGGGGGTGATTCCTGGGTAGCTCCCCTCGACCCTTGGGTTCCTGCAGGAAACTCCCTTGCAAACTGGGGCTGCACCAGAGCAGGGTGTTCTGGGAGGGCTTTGGTTGCTGGAGGCATCCCTTGAGGGGATCTGTCGGAAGATTTTCCATCTGCTCCTAAATTCCTTAAAGCCACCGAGTGGCTTTTCCACATTGAAATGAGTCCTTTTGGGATGAAGAATAACTTTGTGTTCTAATGTTTGTTGTAGGTGCCAGGAGGTACAAACCCAACGTAAGGAACCTGGCTTTCGCTGCTATGAGGGAAGAGTCTGGGATGAGCATTGCTTTTGTTCCTTGGAAAATGGGAATTCCTGTTGGGGTAACAGCAGACTGCTGTGGGGTTCAGGGTTTTACTGTGTGCATTGCAAAGCACCAAGCGTTCACTTGGGCTGCCAAGCGTCCAAGAATTGAGTTTGAAGGAACTTTAAATTAAGGGATCTTAAAGCTCATCCTGTTCCAACCCCCTGCAGGGACACCTTCCACTGTGCCTGGGTGTTCCAGCCTGGCCTTGGACACTTCCAGGGATCCAGGGGCAGCCACAGCTGCCCCACCCTCCCAGGGAACAATTCCTGCCCAATATCCCATCCAGCCCTGCCCTCTGGCAGTGGGAAACCATTCCCATGTCCTGTCCCTCCATCCCTTGTCCCAAGTCCTTCTCCAGCACTCCTGAAGCCTCTTGGGAGCTTGGAGCTCTCCCTGAAGCTTCTCCTCTCCAGGCTGACCAATGCCAGCTCTCCCAGCCTTTCCTCCCAGCAGAGCTGCTCCATCCCTCTGCTCACCCTGGTGCCTCCCCTGGACTCTCTCCAGCAGCTCCAGGTCCCTCCTGTGCTGGTTCCCAGGGCTGGGGCAGCTCTGCAGCTGGGCTCTCACCTGAGCACAGGGCACAGGGGCAGACTCCCCCCCTCTCTCAAGCTCCCCACACTGCTGGGGATGCATTTCAGGGGTTTTATTTCCCATCTGCTACAAACCAGTATTTTTTTTTTAATCTCCTGCCCTTGTGCCAGTGGGTGTTCATAGCAAGGTTTGAAATTTGGCATTTTATGGCCACTGCAAACCTTTAACATGAGGCTTTCCACAGCTCAACGTGGCTTTTGTGCAGGGCCCCTTTTTGCTGGGACAAAAAAACCTAAATTTCCTTGGCTTGTTGGGGATGCTGGTGGCCAGCTCTGGCCGGGCTGGGGGAGCAGAGCACCCTCAGGACAGCACTGGGAGGTGTGTGATGGACGCCCCTCTGCGTGTTCTGCCCCTCAGAGGCAGCACAACCAGGTTTTTATGCATTAAGTGTATTTGTAGGCGACTTGTTAAGGTTCTTTTTGCATGACTTCTGCAAATTCGAATGCAATTAGCTTCTTCCTCCTGTTGCCTTATTAATTACCGTGATGGGCCTAAACTGATTTGGGACAGGATGTATCACAGAGGATTGTGCCCTCTTTTTAAACTCTTCATCAAGTCTCCAGCACATTTGGTCATTAATCTTTCAGGAAAACGGGGATGGCTTGGTGCCAGGCTGCTTGCTCTGGAGAGGAAGGATGGCAATAACTGCCTTCTACTCTGAGTGACCCTCTGAAGGCAGAGACATTCACTCCAGTGCTAAGCAGATATTCATGGAACTCCTCCTCCTTCAGACGAGCTCATTTGGAAGCAGTTCTGCTGCCTTACAAATGCTGCAGGTTGTTTTGTTTGCGCGTTGTTCCTATTAGAAACCTGAACCAGAAAGTACAGAAGAAGAAAGAACAGCAGAAGAAATGCTGTTGGAAAATAAGAGGCAATGCAACAGCTGCATCTTGTTTAAAGCACTTGCTCGCCGTGGCAGGAGCGTGATTTTTAACCATTTAAAACACTTTTTATTCTGTATTACTGGGCGGATTCCTGTGTTCACATGTGTGGGATAGCTGCTCTTTTGATGGTGATGATGAAGGAATGGTGTGGTTTGGAGAAGCATTTGCCATGGAATAATTGGGAGCTAGGAGTTAATTTCTGTGCTGTGAGGTTCGTGTGTTTCTGGGCTGGTGACAGGGTGGGGATTGGGCACAGGTTGGACTCAGTGGTCTGGGAGGGCTTTTCCCACCCGGGATTGTACCTAAGAATAAGCACAATAGAAAAAAAATCCCATTTATCTGAAATGGCACCTGTGAATTACAGGGAAAGAAAAGATAATAATAAACATGGAAGTTGCTGAAGGCCTGGCATGTGCGTGTGTGTGGGACTGGCAAGCCACAGCGCATGAATAATTTTTCTGAATTATTAAGAGTGACGAATATTCTCTTGCAGGGAACAATAGAGGAGCGCTGCTTGTAGCTCTGACGTTGTATTTTTAGTGCCAACTCATTTTCAAGTATGCCAAACTCAGCTTTTTTTCTTACTTGATCCTAAAGGATGGGTGGAATATTTCCTGCTGGAAGGGTTTGGAGCTCCCAGACTATAGAGGGTGGTTTAGTCTGGGGTGGGAGGGGTGGAAGAAGATGACTTTTAAGGTTTTTTTCCAACCCAAAGCAGTGTGGGATTCTATGAAATACTCTCATAAATAAGCAGCTGGCTTGCAAGGCGGTTTTGCTCCTCCAGCCAGCTCTGTTTAAAGGCAGCTGGAGGTGCTTTTCTCACAGGCTTTGTAGTCAAAGTCTCATCTTAACCAATTATCCCGACTAATAAAGCCTATTCTGCTCACATTCAAGCATGACTGAGTTATTATCCAGCTCTTTCTGTGTGAGTATTTAATTTTAGGGTGCTCCGATGTGGCAGAGATGAAGCTGTGTTTCATTGATGTCCCAGACAATGTGTTTTCCTCCATGATGATGTATTTTGTGGGGTGGTTAAAAGGGTTTGGATGACTCGAGGGCCCCGAGCTTGCTCTGATATTCCTGTGTCAAGGCCAGAGATTGAATCAGGTGGTTCAGATGTTCTCTTACATACCTTATATTATTATTAATAATACCATATTGATGATATTATTAAGCTCTTGAATTCCCTGAATTTGTTCACGTTGGGTCTGTTTCGCTGCTTCTTCCCCAATGAGAATCATAAAGGTTGAAAAAGATCTTTAAGCTCATTGAGTCCAGCTGAGTTTTCCTGTTCCTTTGCTGTTTTTCAGACCAAATTTCTCCTTAACTCCTCCTCAAATCTTTTCCCGTGTTCATTTCCAACAAGGAGAGCATTGTTTTGTGCTGGAGATCTCTACATCTAGAGGGAAGTTTGACTTGGGCCAGGAATTGCCCACAGTCTTTTTGGGTGTTCTTGCAGCAATTCCACTTGAAAGCTTGACTTTATCAAGGAGAAACGAAATAAATTTGGAGCCTTGGAATGAAATAAATGCCTGGAACTGGAATGCAGGATGACATGATGAACACAGAGGCTTTAATTAGGCTTTCTTTGGTGGGCAGTTGGGCAGCACTAACAGCAAGCTCATTATGAGGATTTCGGGTGGCTGAGACCAGCAAAGCAGTCAGGAGCTGAACCAAAGCACGGCACTGGAGGTGGGGTGAGGAAATGGCGTTATGCAGCATCTGGTCAGCATTGCAGATCCCCAGCTTTGCTGAAAGGAGGACATCCCCCAGGTGCAGGTTTTCCCTGGGGTCCTTATTTGCGCACAGGAGGGGCCGGGGTGGCAGTCAGGGATCGGTGTGAACGACGGCAGATCCAGACTCCCAGCAGTGGTTTTTGGGCAGCCTGGGCCTGTCCCCTCCTACCCTTCAGCAGGGTCACTTCTGGTGGCCTCTGGTGTGCAGTGGGATGAGCTGTGTTGAAATGACCTCAAAACTAGCAAAGGAATAAAAAGAATCTTAGACATCACCGAGGGGGCTCTGCGGTGGGTGGAACCCCGAGCTGCTTCTAACCCTGTGCAAGGACCGTGGAGTCCCCAAGGCTGGGCAGGTTTGGGTCTCCTCAAGTCCCAGTCTGGCACTTTGTCAAGAAGATGTGACCCATTAAAGAGTTTTTCTTTAGTAACCGCGTTTCATGTTCACCTTTCCAAAAGCTAAAGCCCTCCTGATAGCTCAGGCTCTGCAGGGAACTCTGAACCGTTCAGCCCCAGCGTGAGGAATGAAGGGTGAGGAGCTGCTGTCCAGCCTGGAGGTGTTTTAGGAGCTTTAGTTTAACATTCTCAGTTGTCCACCTGCACAAGTGGCTTTAGGAATTTTGTGCCAAATGCCTCCTGTAGTGATTATATTATAAATCGTCAGAGAATCCGTGCAGTGTCACCCTTTGGTGTGCTTCAGTTTGTATAATTAATAGAAAATATAATAAACCAAGTAATAAATCTGCTCTTGTTTGTGCCTCCTTTCAGTTTTGTGTATGGAAGATATTCCAAGTAGCTGTGTTGTTGTAGATGTGAAACTTGTAGCTAAAAGATTTTGCAACTCCACAAAATCTATTTTTATTTCAATGCTGGACGTATCTCAAGCTTATTTACAAAAAAAAAATTGCAAGTTCACATCTCTGTAATTTCTTTTGACTTCTCTGCACATTTTTAGGGAAAACACTGATTTATTTAATTTTATTTTTTTTTAAATTTATTTGTGCCCCAGGTCCAAGGAACTAATAAAGGAAGCAATCCTTGACAATGACTTCATGAAGAACCTGGAGTTGTCCCAGATCCAGGAGATTGTGGATTGTATGTACCCCGTGGAGTATGGCAAGGACAGCTGCATCATCAAGGAGGGAGATGTGGGCTCCCTGGTCTACGTCATGGAAGGTAGGGTTGGGAAATATCTTACTTATTCCTTTTTTTTTCAACACTTAGAGACAAAAACTTTTCATGGGAAAAACGGTTTCAGAGAAAGAGGTTGTCTAAATATGGTTGCTTAAAAATGGTGTGGACCGCTTTTGCCTGGAAAATTCTGCCTGGATTTGTGTTCCTGCCTGGATAAAGAAAGGAGGTGAAAGCTGTTAACCCTCCCCTAACCGGAGTTCCTGCTCTTGGAGGCGATGGTTTGCTGGCCAAATGAGGATTTCAGCAGAAGGAATGGTGGCGTGGAGATGGGAAGTGGCTGCAGAGCAGGGAGAACGTGGTCACAGCCTCCTCGCTGGGGTAGATGTTGGTACAGCACGTGGGGCTCTCCACAGGAGCTGTGCTTGGGAGGATGGAAAATGGAGTTGGTGCGTCCTGGGCACAAAGGGAGTGCAGCACCCGTGCTGGAGCGCGTCTGCTGCGTCACAGCATGTGCTGGGGTTTCTCAGGGAACGCCAGAGCAGGGCGTGTTCAGCTCTGTAAAACTCTCCTAACAGATGTTGCCAGTGCTCTGCCCTTCGAAAATCCCAGCCCCTTGTGCTTGGTGTTGTCTTCTCTCCAGGTTCTCTCACTCTCCACGTGTCAAACTGAGCATATTTCGTGTGTATTTGCGGATTTTGTTTTTAAGGAAGTGCATGTCAGCTGTCAGAGTTACTGAGCTGGATCAAACCTTGTGTGCATCCAGCATCCCTCTTCCCACAGTGGCTGATCCTGAGTTCTGAGGGAAATATTCCTGAATTCCTTCCTGGTCTGATTTAGTACCACAATGGATAAATGCTTATCAAATTCTTCTTGCCCCTCACCAGAACCCTCTGGTGGACTCAAATATTTTGGCCAGATAACACCTAAGGGGAGTGGAGGTTTTTCACTTGCCCATCTATACTCTAATATCTTAAATTGTTCTTTTAAACAAAAATCTTTCCAAGGCAACAAGCCATCCTTTAAACAAGCTTTCCTGCCAAATTCCTCATGCTGTATAGTTGCAAATACTCCTCACTGGTTTCCCAAAACAACTTGAAGCTTCTGTCCTTTTAAGGTTAAGTACTTTCTCAAGGCACAGGTTTTATTCCTCTGGTTTTTCACAGTTTTGAATTTTGCACATTGAAATGGTTTTTCTGTGAATTATGTGTTTCCACCCCCAGCACTGCATGGAAAAATTTAAGGTTTTCAGTCCTCTGGATACAGAGACTATTTTTGAGGTGTAGAATCTGTTCTGTTGATGATAAAAAACCCCTACTTTAACATAATCATTGAATACTATTTTCTTCCGAGTGGAAATGTGGAGGATTTGCACTGTGCAGTTCTGTGCTCACTTCCCAAATTCCCCCCACACCAGAGGTTTGCTCCTGGGGTTTTTGCTTCCTGGCTGCTTTTGGGATGTTGTGTTCAATGCTGTCCCCTGAAAATACCCTAAAAACAGTTCATGTTGGAATCAGGGTGCATTTATCTCCTGCTCAGCCTCTTCCCACTCCCTGGAGAGGTTTTGGGGACAGAACTATTTCCAGCGTGGTTTGGGTTATTGAGCGTGGCTTGGTACTCAGATAACCCTTTACTGCTGATAGATTTGATCATATTTATGTGATAAAATGGTATTATTTATCTGATATTATTTATCAGATGGCCGTGTGGTGATGAGTGTGCAACAAACGTGTGTCAAAAACAAATCCTGTGTTCTTTGGGCACTTGAGGTTTTCCGTGTTCTGGCAGTCCTGTGTGTGTGTGACTTGGCTCTTCCCTTGGCTTTGTAACTTAATTTAAGAGTATTTAGATAGCTCCCTAAATATGCATAATGGTTTGCAAACCCAATTAGGGAGAGTTTATAGTCTATGTTTAGACATAATGCAATGAGTGATGATGAAGTCATGGAAATGGGGGAGGACATTATCAAATAGGTTGGGCTATGGTTATGAGAGCTCATTTTGGTTTATCATTCTGCGTCCTCTCAATTATTAACACGATAAACCCAAATAAAAACTCTGTTCTTTGCAAAACTCTACTGGAGAGGCCCATCTTTGAGTGTTACTGAGAGGTGTTTTGTCAAAAATCAAATAAATGCTGTCCTCCTTCCATTAATTCCTTTTTCCTTCCTTACTTGGGCTTTTGCTCTTCTGTGAGGTGGTAGTGAGAAAAACCAGAGCTTTGAGTCAGGAGCTGAAGCTGAAATTTCTCAGCAAGCAGAATCCTGAATTTAGAGCTTCTTTGCTTTTAATAGGTCCAATAAGCTTCTGTATTTTGGGGCGCCTTAGCCACAGTCTGTGTCTTGCTGGCCAAATTCCCACCTCTAGGAATATGAGGGCCTCCAGGTCAGGCTTTGAGGTGCTGACCCCACCACATCCTATTCTTTGAAACATTTTATTTCTCTGGCTTCACCCTGCCTGTGCTGTTCCTTCAGCCCTCTGGGAACACCCCTTGACTCCCTTGTGTTCAAAATGCAGCAAGAAACCCCCTCAACTTTTCCTTATTAACTGAAATGGGTCAAGCCTTGAGCGGCACCAAAAAAATTCCCCTTACAGCTGTGCTTTGAAGGTGGGAATGAATGTATTTGTGATGTGACAAGTATCCATCAGGGGCTGAAACTGCTGGCGGCATTAAACATCCCTGCTGTGCCACCTCCAGCAGGAATATTCCTCCAGGCTGGGAGACTGGGAATGAAAAGGGATGGGAGTGATTAAACTAGGTGGAACTCTGGGCTCTGCGGGCAAAAGAATTGTGAGAGGAAAATAAACTTATTTACTGGATATATTCCCTTTCCTGGGAGAAAGTTTGCTGCTCTGAGAGGGGTTCAACAGGTTATTTGTCTTCAGATTGAGTGTTTTTAGAGCCAAAAATAGTTCTTGTTCATTAATCATAAATAAGTCCACTACCTTTTTTTTTTTCTTTCTCTTCTCTTCTCTTCTCTTCTCTTCTCGTCTCTGCTCTTCTCTGCTCTTCTCTTCTCTTCTCTTCTCTTCTCTTCTCTTCTCTTCTCTTCTCTTCTCTTCTCTTCTCTTCTCTTCTCTTCTCTTCTCTTCTCTTCTCTTCTCTTCTCTTCTCTTCTCGTTCTCTTCTCTTCTCTTCGTCTTCTCTTCTCTTTCTCTTCTCTTCTCGGGCCTTCTTCCTCTGTTCTCTTCTCTACTCTGTATCTTCTCTCTTCTTTCTTTCTCTTTCTTTTCTTTTCTTTTCTTTTCTTTTCTTTTCTTTTCTTTTCTTCATTAAGGGAAAAAACCTAAACATTTTCCAGGTGGTAGTTTTGCAGGTTTGCGTTTGCTGGCTTCACAGCATTCCTGAACCGTTGCTGAAAGCCCGTTCGAAAAGGTGGCAGCCTGCCTGGAGAGGTGTTTCCGGAGAGCTCCACCTCAGATGCGGGCGGTGTGGAGCTGCCTCCTGACACTGATGGGGATCAATGTGATGTCCCACCTCCGACCCCGAACGTTTCCTCTGGCCGAGGCAGTCAGCTGCAGGCTGTCAGGTTGGATTAGGGCAGGAGGATGCCGTGGAGAACATCAGGTGACAGGTTTGAGGCTCTGCTGCGAATAAACAGATACTCTCGTTTCTTTCGAAACTAGTAATAGGTGTAAAGAGTCCTCCCTTGAGGGCTGCTGCCATTCCCATGAAGCATGGAAGAAATAATTGAGTGGTAGGGGGAAGGGGGGATTCCTTGGAAGAACTCTTTTGTGGCTCGTGGTTTTGTGTGGGCAGTGGTACCGCACAGTGGTTCTGAGGCTGCGCCTCTGCACGCGCCTGGAGAACCGGAGGGGAGAAAAATCCCTGTGTGCTCCTGCTTCTGCAGGCATGGAAAGGGAAGGAGCAGCGTTTTAAGAACCAGCCCACGCTTCCCTCAGCCCCTGTTTTAGTAGTTTTCCCTCTCTTAAATTTCCTTTCATTTTTGTCTTCAGTTGTGGGGATTTGCCTTTTATTTTTAAAGGTGGCTTGGTATCTCCTCCAGAGGAAGGATCTAACTGTGATTTCCCATGGGAACATGGGTTTCTGGAGTCTTGGGAAGCAGTGTATTCCTAGAAGCTGTGGGATCTGCCGGGACATCGAGCTGCCTGTTGATAAGGGAAGCCAAACAAACTCTGTGGGGCCCTTTGAACTGCACAGACAAATGGGAGGCCGTGGCAGCACTTCCACAGGGCCTCAGAGGAGTGAAATGCACCTCTGGGAGGCTCCAGGGGTTTTTTCCTGTTGAATCCACAGCAAAGCAGGCACGTGGATGTTGTCTGTGTTCCCCTTGCACGGCCTCTGCCCCAAGGATTCATCCTCAGTGTGTGGCACTGGCACTTCTGGCTTCCCACGTCTCCCTCTTCCCTCCTGTTGGCTTTCCCCCAGGGTCACTGCAGGCTCTCTGGCTGTGCAGTCGTCCCCAGTGCTGTGCTCTTGGTGTCACCTCCCTCTGACTCTTCTTTCCTCTCTTTCTGTGGGTCTCATTTAACAGGAGGAATTCCCTTGCAGGGTCTCGTGAGTCACGTCCTCCTTCTCCTCCTCTCAGGGAAAGGGTTTGGTAGGGCTGGCACTTTAAAATGGAAATATGATGGGGAACGGAGCCTGTTTGGGATTTAAGGAGCATAAATGATGCGAGGGATGGAGCAGTTCTGCTGGGAGAGCTGGGGAGTTCACCTGGAGAAGAGAAGGCTCCAGGGAGAGCTCAGAGCCCCTGCCAGGGCCTGAAGGGGCTCCAGGAGAGCTGGAGAGGGACTGGGGACAAGGGATGGAGGGACAGCACACAGGGAATGGCTTCCCACTGCCAGAGGGCAGGGCTGGATGGGATACTGGGAAGGAATTGTTCCCTGGCAGGGTGGGCAGGCCCTGGCGCAGGTTTGGCTGAACTCTGTGTGTGCTGGGGGCTTCTGGGTCACTGTCATGCTCTGGGATCACACCTGGAGAGATGGAGCTGAGCCCCTGCAGGTGGGATTTTCCTGGCTGCACACTGTGGTTTGTCCTGTGTGCCCAAATACTGTCCTTGCTAGGCTTCCTCTGGGAAATTCCTTCCTTTCTGGGGGAGGACCAGGCAGTTTTGAGTGCTTTTTTCCCAGTATATTCCTGATAACGTTGTTAACTCCCACCTCTCTGCATCTCCCAGGGGCTCTGTGGAAGGTGGTAACAACAGCATCCATTACAGTCAGGGCTTTTCCAACACAACTGGGGCCGTTCTGCTTCCAGGACTTGTTCTGCCTTTCAGAGCAGGTGTTCTGGGCCCTGCCTGAGCCTCTGAACCTCCTCTGGAGAGGTGTGGATCTGCTGTCCCAAGCACATGCCCCAGACAGCATCTCACTGCACAGGAGTTGGCTCCGGAGATGGGGGAGCATTCACTCAGTGGCCAGAGGAGCTCAGTGTGGAAAGGAATCATTTAGAAACCTTGGCAGTGTGGGAATTTCTGCACAGCCTGCCAACGAGCCGGTGTCCTCCAAGGAGCCTACCCTCCCATGGGCTTTGGGAAAATGTCCTGTGGCAGCAGTTTCCTCTTTGCTCTCCTGTTCCATGTGCTTTTGTACTATTCATTTTTGTTTCCTTCATCCTGCTATTGCAGGGCTGGGCAGGAGTCAGATCAGGTTTTTTTCCCTCTGCTCCTCTCTGGAATCCTGCAGGCGTCATGAGTTTCCTGCCTCTTGTAGGAATTGGGTTGTCCTGCCATAGCTGGGGCAATGGAATGCAAATCTTCCACTGTTATCAGCTCATTAGTTTAATTTTATGGTGTCTTAATAATTAACTCTTCCAAGAGTATTATTTACCCATATTAGTGATGGGGAATTAAACATTTCTTGTACTTACTTCATGAAATGTTCATGAGATGAAATGGGATATGAAAGGATGATTGGGCTCATGACAGATGTGGTTTGATATTCTGGATACAGCAGTTATTTTTAAAGCTGCATAACTAAAACTTAGCACTTGAAATGCAGTAAGAAATAATAGTGAAGTCATCCCTTTTCAGCCGGGAAAAACCTAACCTTTGGTTAACTAGGCCAGTATTTGGTTGGGAGGAGAAGAAAATGGAATCCAAGCCGGGACTGATGACTTCAGACTTCCCAAATTTGTGAAGGTGTTGCTGGACTGGCAGAGGAGAGGAGGGACTGGAGGGTATTTGATGATTTATACAGATATAAATCCCCCAAACAGCTAAGTCTGGTGTCTCTGTCCTGCTGCCAGCACAAATTCCCGTTGGAACTGGATGAGAGGGCCCTGCTGGCAGGTTCTTCTGCGGGGCTGTAGAAGTTTGAGTGTCGAGCTGACCTGAGAATTCCTTTCATTTTTCCAGTGAATGCCTGGCTTTCTTTGGGATCTACTCCTGTTCACAGTGATTTGCTCCTCTTTTCATTCCTGTCATCATTACCTGAGCCTCTCGGAGTCTTCCTGCAGTGTGGTACTGACACAAAACTGGGGCAGCCTTGGCAAAAGCTGAAAGGGTTCATTGCTGGGGAGGAGAACTCGGAGTTTATCAAACAGATCAATTATTCTGTAAATGCTTTCCTACAACCTGGTTCATCCCCAGGCAGCCAGATATCCATCTTCCCCTCTCCAGGGAGAACAGTGGATAGGCGTGACCTCTTCCAAAGCAGTTCCTGCTGGATGACAAACGTAATTAGAGTGGATTTTCCCCCCGCAAAAAGATCACAGCTGATGTGCCGTTGATTTCTGTACTGCTCAGCAGTTATGCGAAGGCTGCTTTGCGGTGAAGGGGGTTTTATTTACCGAAGAAATCGGGGAGATAAAGCCTCATTCATTTTATTAATAATAGCAGCTGGAAAGGGAGTCACAAATGTCTTTCTTGTCCCCCCACACTGTTCCATGACTCCCTTTTGTTGCGGCTCCCACAAGTGAAATGTGAAATAAAAGGACTTTTCAGCCCAGCAGTGAGCACGGGGGAGCCTGGGTTCTGACCTTTGCCTGTGCCCCTTCAACTCCAGGGCTCTGTAACTCAGGCTGTGCGTGCAGATAGAAAAATTCCAGTGTTAGAATCCAAACTATCTTTGAAGGACCAGTAAAGGGAAGACTCCCTGTGCGTGGGCTCCACGGGCTTTGGATTCCTTGTTTGCTTGGAAAACTCATCTACGAAAATAATCAGACCATGGGAGCTCCGTGCCCTTTGTTTCTGGTCTTGGTTCTGGGGAGAGAGCTCAAAATCACCGATTTTGGGAAGGGGAGGGAGAGAGAGGCTGGGTCAGAATTGTGCAAATACAGAATAGCCCGAGCTGGAAGGGTTCAGCTCCGGGTTCATCTGGAATCCTGCAGAGTTTCCTGTAGGAGCTCATCCCAAAGAGCTGCTGAGTAGTGACCTCATCACTGTTATTCCAGGCAGGAAGGGGTGAAATGGGGGAAACCATTCCTCTTGGTCCCAGGGAAGTTTTCCATGTTCCTTAAACACTTCACCTTGGTTGAACATCTCTTCACGCCAGGGGAAGCTCATGAGAACATTTCCTGCATTTTCTTCTCCATGGAGGTTTCTTCTCCTTTTTTTTTTTTTTTTGGTGGGAAAAACCTCCCATGGATTTTTGTGGCCAAAGTTCAGCGCAGCCCAGAAGTTTGACAGAGACAGGTCTGAGAATAAATCCAAACAAAAGGATAAATCCGGGAAGCGGGGGGATGTTTGCATTGCATTATTTGGCAAAGTTTTCTGATTTTTCCTGCGCTTTGATGTGCGGGGGGTCCTGATCTGCAGCTTCTTTGCAGCCCTGGCAGATGGGTTTGGGGGAAAAATGAGAATTCTGCTCTTAGGAAACAAATCAAAATGTCAGATCAATGTTTGCACTGTATTTATCTAAAATAATGGAAATTACAGTGTATCCCAGCAGCTGCTGCTCCTCGCACATCCAGGCACAGATGATAATTAAACGCAATCAGAACACGTTGGATTTAAGATGGAAAAACTAATAAAAATAAGATGTTTGCCATCCTCGTGCTAAATATTTTCATAACCTCTCAGTTCTGACTGCAGAAGCTATTTTGTGGAGCCACCAGAACATGAAATAACAGTGGGTGAGCTTTCTCATATTCTAAATAGCAGCAGCAGCCGGGATTGGAGATGCTGCAGATCTGGAAAAGCAATAATTCTGGGATAGTTCTGCAGCCCCATCCTTGCAGTGGAGCTCCACAAGGGACTCTTTATCACTGCTGGCACTCCGTAAACTCTTATCCTGGAGTAGGAGGTAACTTGAAGTCATTTTCTGCCTGGATTTTTTTTTTTTTATTTATTTTTTTTTTTTAACTGGTAGTGACGTGTAACTTCACAGGCTTCCTAAACTTAATTGTATTTTTTGTTTCTTGTTGTTCTTCTGCTCCCAGCTCTTTCCTCTCATTACTTTTTGGGGGGGAAGGAGAGGTCCAGGAGCTTTTAAAAGGTCTTTGTTTATAACATTGTGAAATCTGACTTAAATGAGATTTTTTTTTCTCCCCAGAGTTTTCAGCCCAAAACACTGTGTTCTTTTGCCCTGTTCTCTTGTGACAGTTATTCCCCTCAGAAAAGGGAAGTCCAGTTGTAATGTGGATTAAAGGTGTGGAGTGGACAGTGAGGAACTGGCTATGGCAAAGCCCTGCTGCCTTTAGGATCATGGGGCAAGTCAGGGTGGAGGGGACATCTGGTGCCACATCCCTGCTCCAGCAGGGTCATCCCAGAGCACCTGGCACAGGATTGTGTCCATTGAAAATGGTGAATAACTCAGGAATTTACTGCAGGCGTCCCTGAAAAAGAAAAAAAAAATAATTTAAGGATTATGGAACCATTTGTGCTCCTAAACCATGGCAGGAACGAGATGAACTTTAAAGTCCCCCCCAACCCAAAGTTTAGGATTTATTTGGCAGAAGTAAGATGGAAAACTGACATCACCGCTGAAATTTAAGTTTGGCAGTGATCCCTGGAGGTTTGTTGTAACCCACGGGGATAAAAATTCCCCAGTGGTTGAGGAAAATCCTGAGTGTCAGGTCCCAGGATAGAGGTTTTTTAGAGCCGACTGGTCAACGTGCCCTGAAGTGAGAACCAGCTCCTGAGATCTCCATTTAACACTGCACTCCTGCGTTCAGATTTGGACTGAATAAACCCATAGAAGATCATTTTTTTTAAAGCAAGGAATATTTTTGTTCCCGGTTGGTACAAGATAAGAGAAGGAGATGTCCTTGGGAATGTTCATCTGGAGGGAACAAGTAGACCTGCTGCATGATGAATGAAAAGAAAGGAAGTTTATTTTCTGCTTTCCACCAGCAGCCTCAGCTTATTATCATTTGTCAGCTCTCTCCAGGACGTTGCTTCCCTTCTTGGAAAAACCAGGCCTTTTTCACAGACCCCACTTGGCTGAACATATTTAACACTGCAGAACATATTTAAGACGGCAGAACTTAACTTTGCTCATCATTGCTGCTGGGAGGATCATTTGTTTCCTGCTCTTGTGCTCTGTCGACTGGAACAGAAAACATTTGGGTTTCCTCGGGAGCTTTGGGTGGGGGTTGGGAAGATCAAGGGGCTGAGAAGTCCCAACAGCTTCTCGTGCTGCTTCGCCTTTTAAGTTTTAATGGTAATCTCAGTTTTCTGTCTTGTTTTGGCAAAATAAATCCTAGATCCCAGGATGGTTTGGGCTGGGAGGGACCTTAAAGAACATCTCCTTCCCTGCTGTGGGCAGGGACACCTTCCACTATCCCAGGTTGCTCCAACCTGCCCTCAAACGTTTCTGGGGAACCTCTGATTTAGCTGACAAAAAAGCAGGGCTGGAGCTCTTTATCCCTCTTCCTGTTCCCCAGATTTGCTTCCCAGTTCTGCAGCCGGGTGATTTCCATGTGTTAGCATTCCGAGCCAGGTCCTTGGGTGACACAAAGCAGCACAGCCCCATCTGTCACCGAGCTGCTGTCTCCATGCTCTGCTTAATGTTGTTATTTACCAGAGGAGGATGAGCAGTAAGTGAAACCTTTCCTTCGTGCTCTGGCCTCAAACAAGGCAGCTGAAAAAGAGAATGAGAGCTGGGGCCAAAGCAGAACATAAAATCTCACAGTAAATGAAAGCTGATGGGAGGCAATGGAGTGTGGAATGGGATGTGGATGTGGGGACTTCCCCCGAGGACTGTTCAGGGCTGATCGGGCCAAGGCAGGAAGGAGCATGGGAAGGGACCTCTAAGGGACACCTCCACTGTCCCAGGCTGCTCCGAGCCCTGTCCAACCTGGCCTTGGGCACTGCCAGGGATCCAGGGGCAGCCACAGCTGCTCTGGGCACCCTGTGCCAGGGCCTGCCCACCCTCCCAGGGAACAATTCCTTCCCAATATCCATCCATCCCTGCCCTCTGGCACTGGGAAGCCACTCCCTGTGTCCTGGCACTCCAGATCCCTTGTCCCAAGTCTCTCTCCACCTTTCTTGTCAGCTCCTTCAGGCACTGGAAGGCCACAGCTGGGTCACCCCAGAGCTTTTCCCCTCCAGGCTGAACAATGCCAGCTCTCCCAGCCTTTCCTCCATCTGCTGCTCCATCCCTCTGATCCAGAGCTGCTCCATCCCTCTGATCACCCTGGTGCCTCCCCTGGACTCTCTCCAGCAGCTCCAGGTCCCTCCTGTGCTGGTTCCCATGGAATGGATAAATCCCCATTCCTTAGGGTTACTGATGTCTAAACAGGTTAAGGGTTAAAAACTCTTGCTGGGCTTTTGTTCCCCTTGATGTTCCCCTTGAGTAAGTGATGAAGATGATCTGTTTTCTAACACAGTTTTAATTTTCTGAACCCTACAAGTCAGAATTGGCACTCAGGAGGCGTTTCCAGAACTGTGCATGGTGCTGCAGTGCACAGCAAAAAGAGGTGCTGGAGATTTATTTCCCTGTCTGGAGATGAGTTATAAGTACTTCCACCACATTATGCAGATCAGCTGTCAGACTGTGGGATATCTGCATCAGGAATGGCTCTGATGCCAGAATAAAAATCAGGGAGTATTCACTCCAATATTACAAATTAGTGATTTTAAGAGCTCCATAAGGAGAAGAAAGAATCACTGCTTTTAAAAGCTCAGAATAAACAAGTTAATGCAGCGACAGTGCTGTGGGAGTGACGAGCATCAGTGTTACGGTTTCTCAGAGTCCTGTCAGACTGATTTGGATTGTCCTGTGTTTATTCAGGATGTTGTTCCCCATAATGGGGAGGTCCTGGCACAGGTTGCCAGAGAAGTTGTGGATTCTCAATCCCTGGAAGTGTCCAAGGCCTTAAAGCTCTTCCAGTTCCACCTCCTGCCATGGGCAGGGACAGCTTCCACCAGAGCAGGTTGCTCTGTATTGGGGAGAAGGGGAATAGGGAATGGAAACATGCCAGGGGTGAGGGGGTTTTCCTAATTCCATCTGGGAATTAGGAGTCACCAGCAGACCCAAACAGGCAACAAGTCCTAAGAGCAAAAAAGCTCTCTTCTCTTTTTTTTCCTCCTTTTCTTTTCTTTTCTTTTCTTTCTTTTCTTTTCTTTTCTTTTCTTTTCTTTTCTTTTCTTTTCTTTTCTTTTCTTTTCTTTTCTTTTCTTTTCTTTTCTTTTCTTTTCTTTTCTTTTCTTTTCTTTTCTTTTCTTTTCTTTTCTTTTCTTTTCTTTTCTTTTCTTTTCTTTTCTTTTCTTCTTTTTCTCCAGTGGTGAAAGGATACAAATTTGACACAAACAATTCCTTAGGAAATGTAGAGAGTTTTACATTTCAAGTATGATTCCCTCCCTAAGGGAATGTGTAATTTTATTAATTTGACTTAGCTATTTCCTTCCATGGCATTTGTTCTGTCAGCTTTGCTATGTGCAGGACATTTGAAATATCTCCCTGGTGGCCTGTGAGACCTTGTGCTCGCTCATCCCTGGACATCCTTCTTGATCCCTAGAAAGATTTGAGGCATGGAAGAGGCACCCTTTAAAGAAGCAGAAGGGCTCACTGAATCTTGGTGTGCATTAACAGCTACCATGTTTCTTTTGAAAGAAATGCTTTCCCAACATCCCCGCTCTGGTTCAGCCTAATGATTACCACAAAAACCTGGCCAGAACAGGTTGGGAGCAGCTGCAAACGGAACTGTTCAACATCACAGATTCATATCAGGCTCTAATGAGGCAAAAATTAGCTCTCCCCATGGCAGATGATTGCTAATGTGCTGGAATATTGCTGCTGCTGCTGCTCTCTCCAGCCTGCTTGGAATTCTAACATCATCCCCTCACCCGGGCAGGACTGGGAGAATGCCCTGCTTCTCCTTGTGGGGCTCAATTCTTCAGGACATCAAATTTGAGCAGAGAAAAGAGAACTGGGTTTGTTAAATGACTGAGATTTTCCAAAATGCGGCATTGCTGCCCCTCGTGTCACAGCTCCAGTGGCTCAGCCCAATTCCCTGAGTTCTTTAGCAAGGAATTGCACCTTCCCTGTTCCTGATGGGGAGCTGGGCACAAAGGTTTGCTGGGGTGGTGCTGCCTGGAGGAACGGACACCACAACTCCTCCTCGGGGCTCTCCATCACAAAAACAGCCTGAAAACTGGTCTTTGCTGGGAGAAAACAACACCTAAATTTATTATCTGGTCAAGAAATTAAACTTTAGCGATTGGTTTGTTAATGAAGGTGATTAAAGCAAAGTGTCTCAGCTTTTTCCTTGCTTGTTCTGTGGTGGGAAAGGAGTTCAGGTAGAACATCTGGCTGGGAAAGCCTCAAGTCATCCATCAGGGAAGCTGAGTGATTTTTCCTCCAGTGCTAAAAGTCCCAGTCATAGGGAGTCTGGAGAGTTGCTGATGGAGTATTGAGAACGCTTCCACCCCTCAGGCCCCACACCCCCGTGGATGACTAATGGCATCATAAAAAACCAAAAGGAAACAACTGGGACACAAGGGATCTTCCTGGTAAATGGGAATATAAACACTGTGCTTCTGTTACACTCTTGGACAGAAATGGTTCACTCTGTTCTTTTTCTACAGAACTTTCACCCTTCAGTGCATGATTTAGGAGTTGGGATTAAAGCTTTGTCCTTTCCAGAGCTAAGGGCCACTTCTTGAAGCGTAGGAAGTGCTTGCATCTTGTCTTTGCTGTGGGAAGTTCAGCTGGAGTGACTCTGCCAGTTAAAAATATTGATAATGGAGCCATTTTTTTCAAGGCCAAGTGAATTTGAAAATCCCAATGTGCCAGGCTGCTGTCTTGCAGCAAGTTTGGGTGGAAACACCTCCAGCCTGACCATCACTAGGCACTTTCTGCTCTTTGGCTAAATGATCTCTCTGTCTGTGTTTGCCCTCTGCAGCCTTCCTGAATGACCTCGTGATCCCAGTTTGCCACACAGTCCTTACTGTGTGGTTTGTCCTGATCTCAAGATATATCCCAAATTTCTTGATGTGATTGGGGATCGCTTTGTTAAGGACTTTCCCCATACAATAACCCAAGTACTGGGTGTGGAAATGGAATTATTTTAACTGACAAAATGAGGGGGTTTTTTTTGTGGTGTTTACCAAAGTTAGACCTAATTCTTACAGGAGAGGAGCAGCCAGATTCTGTTGTTGACGAGCTTTAACAAAGGTCTTGCAGGAGATTTTTTTCCCAATCCTTCCTATTTTCTTCCTTCTGTCATCATTACAAGTCACCCCCTGAGCTGTTGTTGCTAAGCTGCCCTAAGAATTTGCATTCCAAGGCAGTCTGAAACTCTCCTAATTTCAAGAATAACCTCAGCAAGAAACAATTCCATAACCTAAAACGTGGGCTGAAAGCAGCCACTGGTGTGTTTGGTCTATTATTCGTGCCAGGGAACAACTCCTTGGGCTGCTGTGCAATCCAGAGGAATCCGTTTTAGAGGATGTGCAGAATTCTCCCCTCAGCTCCCCTGTGCAGGTTAATAACCTCAAAAATGCTTTTGTTTCACAGCCAACACTGCCAAGGCTCTCGGGGAGGGGAAGGGAATGCTGGCCTCAGGAAAAGGCAGTCTTTTTGTCTTTTAAAATATATTGATTCCTGCACTGTGGGAACCTGGGGAATGGAGTAACAGTGTGTGGGATTTGTGTCTCAGTGCATGGGGAAAAACGATCAGCAAACAGATGAAGCCGTTGAGGAAAAGCAGCACAGACACACAGAAAGGGTTTTATTGACTACTGGAATGGAATGGCAGAGTGGTTGTGCTAATAAAGTCATTTTACCTGCTTGGGGCAGGAAGGAAGGCAGGGCTGGGAGGAGGAGAAATTCCCTGTTAGAGGAAGCATGGGGATGGAGTCTGTGCTCCATGTGGACACCCAGCCCTAGGATGAGCTGTAAACCTGCCCAAACCATGGAGTAAACCCTGAGCAGGGTGAAAGAGAAGCACTCAGTGCTGTCAACAAGCCAGTATTACCTTGGCAAGCAGGTTGAGGCTGAGTCTCCAAGGCGGAGTCCAGCAGGATTCGGCAGAGTGACAAAATCTCAGGGATTATATATTTTTTGTGGGTCTTCCCAGCACTCTCAGCCTGGAAAAGCACAGCACATTCCTAAAGAGCTGGGTTTCACCTCCAAAGGAACAAAACAAACCCCAATTGTCCTGACTGGGAAGAAACATTTATTTTTAGAAGCCCCCAGGCTCCATGCAGATACTAATTATGAATTAATCTGCTCAGGTGATCAGTATTCAAAGCAGCTGTTCCCTGCAGGCGGCACACCAACAGTTAGTCAGTGGCTCCCTTTGTTAAATACTCCTTAATGAATCCATATTGGGCACTTCCATAATCATCAGTAATCCAGGGAAAAACAATCCCACTTGTTTTGGTGTGCTTTACTGACTGAACCCTGCGGAAGGGACCAGTGGCTAAAGGCTTTATTGTACTTCCAAGTCTTATTTGCGTGGAAAGAAATCCCATTTCCTGCTCTGGACTTGCACTCCATTATCTTGGCTTCCTTTTCTGTGTGATGGAGCGTGGGCCGGGTGGTGTTTGTGGGACATGTGGGTGCTGGAACACCCCTCTGACAGTGTCACGCTTTTCTCCTTCATCCTTCCTTCCCAATCCATTCCCTCATGGCTTTGCACCTGCTGGGTCTCACCTGGGGAGTAACTCCCAAGGAGATGCAAGTTCTGATTTTCCACAGCACACAAGCAGATGCCAACATCTGCCTCCCTTTTTGGATACACCAGTATTTCACACGATTGCTGCTCCAGGCTCGGGGAGATGGCTCAGCACCTCATTTATTTTGGATCCAGCCTGCCATCCCCTCCTCAGATGAATTACATTTGCCCACAGGAGTCCCTTTTCCCCTCAGCCTGAAAACATTTTTCTGTCATTTTTGATCCACTTCATAATTTTCAGTGGGTCAGGAAACGACCCTTTCATTTAGAGGGAGAAAATACAGGTGCAGAAAGACATTTTCTCTTCTCCCAGCTATTTGGAGGCGATACAGGAGACTGGCTTTGAAAATATTGGCAGGCTTAAAAATGCCTCCATCTTTCATGTGTAGGAAGGAAAACCTGTCTGCGACCTTTTAAGTGTCTTTGTTTACTTTTTGGAAGGTACTTCAAAGAAAAAGCAAGATTTAAGAAGAATTTGCTACTTAATGGGTCGATAAAGTATCCGATAAGGTGGGACTGCTGCTTTCCCAGCCCAGAATAAATCACAGCACACACCAGCCTTGCACCTGAAAAGCTCGAGAGAGCAACTATGAAAAAATATGTCTTGGTGGGTGATTGTTCTGGGCCGTCTGGTGACGTCCCCAAGTCATGACTGTGTCCTTTCAAGCATGGCAGCCACGTCACTGCTGTGATTCATCCCAGAGCCTCCAATGTTTCTGGCTAACATGGGCACGGTTTGTTTTCCTGATATCAGGGTAATTTGTAGAGGTGTTTAATAGTTGATTCAGTTCTGATTTGGCAGCAATTGCAGCCTTTCAGACGTTCAGGATTGCTGGGTTTGTGTCCTTGCAGCACAAACGCCCCAAACCAAACCAACCCCCCAAAACTTGTGGCAAGAGCGTTTATGAGCTGTTGTTTTTTGAATGGATCTGTGTGTTGAATATGATCTAGCAGAAAGTCTGTGTTTTGCTTGTGCGTGATGGAGAGATAGCAGTCAGGCATTATCGGGCTGTTTATTATGGGTTTGTTTTTCTGGAAGATGCTCATTTTCAGCTGCTTAGAAAACACAGGCTCCTCTCCTGTGTATTTACTGAAACTCAGTGGGTTTTGCTGCCAGCAGAGAGGCTGCTGAGCTGCCTGCAGGTCTGGAGGGGAGAGATGGCAAACATTTCATCCTTGTGGAGATCACTTTGGCTGGAGGTCCTTGAGGAGGGCAGAGGAAGCTGAGATCATGTTTGTACAGCAAAATCCTTACCCCTTTCTTCTTTATTGCTCTTAAATACCCATGACTTTGGAAGCATCACTTGGAGAAACACTTGGCTACTGATCTGGACATGAGGCAATAAGATCATCATTCCTGCCGAACAGCTTCCCAGCATTCCTCAAAAAGGGAGGAGCAGGAGTTTCCTGCCTCACTTTGGATGTGTGTCCTGTCTGGAGAGCTTGATGGCATCTCCAGGTTGTGCTGGGCATCTCTGGGCTCTGGGGAAGGGCTGGGGCAGCGCAGTTGCACATCCCAGACATGGAGAACTCTGCCCCGTGATGGGAAGGCTGCCCTGGAACAGAGACTGGGCAGAGCTAAAGTAGAAATTTACTGAAAGGCCTTTAAGGGTACACCCTTGGCAGGACAAGAGCCTACACCCAAGGTAGAGTTAGAATGGTCACAAGGTCTTACACTTTTATAAGTTTTGGTCCATTTGCATATTGGGGTTTAATTGTCCAATTACAGCTTTGGATTAGGAAGTCCCATCCTTCTTGTTTTCCTTTTTCAGTCCACAGTTGTTTGTGCTTCTGGGCCTGAAAGTTGTCCTTGGTCTTGAGCAGGAAAAGGATTTGTTTTGTGTCCCTGCTGTGTGCAGAGAGCTGAGTGACCCTGAATGTGAGCTCAGAGCTGCACCCCTGGGCAGCACAGAACCTGAAATACATGAAAGCTCAAACTTAAGGCATCATTTGCACCTGGAAGTGTCCAAGGCCAGGTTGGACTTTGGGGCTTGGAGCAACCTGAGACAGTGGAAGGTGTCCCTGCATGTGGCAGGGCTGGGGACAGGATAGACTTTAAAGTCTCTTCCAACCCAAACCATTCCGGGATTCTGGGATTTTCTCCTAATTGTATCATTCTGTACCAGGTTGGTAAAAAATGTCTGGAATTTGGAAGGAGGGGTGTCAGGAGTGCATTTGGGGCAAACAGCCTGAGCACAGTCAGAAGTCACCAGAGTGGATGTGCTGAGTTTATCAGCAGTTCTGGGCAGCTGGAATGCCCTGGCTTTACCAGGAATGAAATCCACACCTTAGTACAGGAGCGGGGCAAGGAGCTTTCTGATCTTGATGATTCTGCCAGCTTCTATTTTAACCTCCCTCCCATTTCTCTGAGTTATCCCAAGTACTGATGGAACCAGGCATTGTCACCTGAAGTCGAGCTGGGACACTTGTGCCAGGGTGGCTTTGCTGCACTCAGGGACAAGTGTGGGATTTGGATCATCCTCACACTGCTGTGAGTAACACCTCCTGTGTTAAATCATATTTCGTACTGTACTTGTGAAACCACAGCGTTTCCAAACTTTGAGGCCAAGGCATCCAAGGAGCAATTTCTCCTTCCTTGCTGCCGTTCCCAGCGGCTCTTTGGCACACCAGCTGACACCCCCTGAGCCAGCCAGCCCTTAGCATGCAGGGCCAGCAGTCGTGGCTGGAAATTGGTGTGTTCTTCACTCCTCGCAGCACTCAAGACAATGATCTCATCAAGTTCTGGGAGGATGGATGAGGCAGTGTGGAGAGATGGAGGCCAAAATAGCATCTTCATCCCGAAGGACGCTCGGGAATGGACTGATAACCCTGGAGCTGGGAGAGCAGGGAGCCGAGCAGCTGGAGAGCTGCACTGCAGAGCTTTGTGCTGATGGAAGTCTCAGCCATTCAGACTTATTTAGAGTGAAATGAGAGCCTTGCTAACGGCCTGAAGCGTTCCCAGTGAGAGGGGTACGGAAATTCCTTGTGTGGGGCACGGACAGTTTTGTAGCTGGGATAAATCCCAGGAGAGCCGGGGCATGGCCCCAGCCTTGCACTTTACCTTCACACCAGGTGTCTGGTGAAGCTTTCCATGAAATGTTTAGTTCCTGATTATTTTTAAAGCAGGCCTTTTGAAATTTCTGCCGTCATGATTTGAACCAGGTTACTCAGTTTTTTGTCTGGTCTGACACCTCTTCTAATGAATTTTTTGTTGTAACTCGGTGTCCATGTGTTGAGTTTTATTGTCCTTGCACCAAGCTGCTGGTATTTGCATTTGAATTGCTTTCCCAGATCTGTCCAAACGTTCTAATTTTCAATTTACCAATTCTTTTGCAGTAAGAGCTAGTCAGATGAATAAAAGATGAAAAATTTCCTGGCTGTTTCATACCCATAGAGATGCAGCATTTCTGAGCACTCAAAGAAAGGTCAGCAGTGCTTGTGCACCTTCATTTGTGCTCTTTAAATAACTCCATAGTCCAGAAATGACAGGACAAAGCACAAAGTAATGGCCAATGCTGAGGACAGCTGGGAGTACCTAAGGAAAAATCAGGAATTTGAGGCCAAGGATCACACTTTTGTCTGTGTGTCAGCCCGAGGTGTTGTGTCCCACACAAACCCGAGTCAAACAGCCTCCGTTTCTCTGAGTTCCAGAGTGTTTGCATGACACAACCCCTTTTGTTCCATTCCATTATGATCCTGTCGAACTTGGAGGAGGAAAGCCAAGGGAAGATATTGGTTGTGCTGAGTGAAAACATTTGTGCCAGACTGCTCCAGTCTTCACTTAGCAGCTGGACGTTCCGTATGAGTATTTTGGTAATCTGTAGGAGAAGCGTTTGTTTAATTGGAGAAATGAGACTACAGCATATCCCGGGGGATAGAAGAGGCTCTGCTGCCATCCTTCCTTTCCCGGGAAAGGCTGAGGGAGCTGGGGCTGTTCAGCCTGGAGAGGAGCCCCAGGCGAGAGGGGCCCCGAGCCCTGGGTGTCCCTGTGTGCAGGGAGGGCTCCCAGCAGGGCCCAGGCTCTGCCGCGGGGGCCCGGCAATGGCACCGCAGCCACGGGCAGGGCCTGAGCCCAGCGATTGCCCCGGCACGGGAGGCACAGCTTCTTCCCTGGGCGCTGCCCGGCCCTGAGCACATTGTCCACACGGCCTGGGGGGGCTCCTCCCTGCGGCTGCTGCAGAGCTGTGTGCGCACAGTGCTGTGCCCTGGGCTCTGGGATGGCCCTGCTGGAGCACGGAGGGGGCACCGGGTGCCCGCTGCGCTCCCTCAGCCTCATCCCGGGATCCTGTGACTGTGTTTGTGCCCAGGCTTTGCCAGCTGGGCAGCACTGGGAATTTCCAGGAAATCCAGCCCAGCAATCAGTAATTGAAGTGGTTAAGGAGCAGTAATGGGGTCTCCAATGGCCAGAGGGGCTGTTTGGTGAGGGAGCTTTATGGATATGTCTCCCTCAAAGCTCCCATTACTTCTTGTATTGTTTCCTTCATTCCAAATAACTTCTCATCTGACTTCCTTAAGTAAATGTGGTTTGATTTAATCGCCTCCTCCCTATGTCCAACTGAGGTTACTTGTTAGAGTCCTATTACGTCTCCTTCGATTTGGTACTGCTGAGGCAAAGTTCAGAAATTCACAATTTAGTAGCTTCTTTCCCTTCCATGGAAGATTTAATTTGGAAATTAGGGAAAAGTTCTTCCCCCAGAGGGTGCTGGGCACTGCCCAGGCTCTCAGAGAAAGGGCACAGCCCTGAGGCTGTCAGAGTTGCACGAGTGTTTGGACACCGCTCCCAGGGATGCACAGGGTGGGATTGTTGGGGTGTCTGGCCAGGAGTGGGATTGGGTGATCCTCGGGGGTCCTTTTCAGCGCAGGATATTCTCTGATTCCATAACCAGAAGAAAGCACAGGAATGAACAGAGAGGGACTCTATATCCTCACTTGACTTTTTAAGAAAGCTTTCACATCCTCAGGTTCCGAATATCCTGTTACTATGGCTGCAGGTTTTTTCCCCTTTAAAATTGGTTTCCAATCAGTAAATCTTATTTCCCCAGGGGATTTGCTTTTTGTCGGGTCTGGAGTTTTTGGAAGGCGTGATTCCATGCAGTATGGATGGAACATCCATGGAGGGAACATCCTTTTTACCTCTCCAGTTATCTTGTCCTGGAGAATTGGAGGGAACCTTGATGCACATCAAACAGTGCCTGCATTTTTGGTTTTCATCTTTGGCATTTGGATTTACCCCAGGAATAAATGGAGTAACCTTTGGGCTGCGAGTGGTTTTCTGTGTGAAATGAAAGCAGGCTCATTTTCCACAGGACCCAAAATCATTTCCCCACGAGTTCTAATTAAGCAGTGTTTGCACTTGAAATCAGGACTGTTGATAGGAAATTAATGTTTTCAAATGTGATTAAAAAGCAAATAGTTGAATATAATCTCTGCAAACTAATGAAAAAGAATAAAGCAGAATGGTTTAAACCAGCTTTGTTTACACTCCAGAATCACTCTGTGTGCACATTCACTGCTGGCTACACTTTTCCAAATCTAATTGCTCCTTTTTTTCCTGCTGGAATAGCTGATAATCGGATTTATGTGTGAAGAAAAAGAATGTTTTATATGAAAAACCGAAAATGTTTTATTTGAAAGAAGACTATCACCATCATGTTGTGTCACTGAGTGTTTTAAGGGGAGCTGAGTGATTCCCACTTCTCCTGAAGCTCAGCCAATTGCCTGAGTCTCCATCTTGGCACTTGTCTTACTGGGGTTAATGTTTCAAGACCTTGCAAAGAAACTCTGCTGTTTCACTCACTTTTTTTTTTTCTTTTTTCCCCTTCCTGGAACAGAAGGAGCAGCACTTTGGCCTCTTGCAGGGTGAAACCAGAGCCCTGCTGCTTTCCTGCAGTTGATATTTTTGTTTGGGGAAGGGGTCACAGACCTCCAGTGCTTGCTGCATTCCTCATGCCTCTGGTTTTTTTCATCTCCTGGCAAAGCCCAAGCCTCAAATCTGAGGTGGATGGGGCCAACAAGCTCAGTGGCTCAGATTTTTAGGGGAATCTGAGGCTCATAATTATGCCTAGATCATCTTAGATTTATTTGTTGGAGTGTGCAGCATTCTCTTGTCTTGGGAGTGAGGGTTCTGGTTGCTGGAAGAGGCAAGAAAAATCCTTGAGTGATACTGGTTACAGCAGGGTTTGCTTGCTGAGAGTTCATTTTCCTCCATGAAAGGAGCTTTAATTCTCTCTCTTTGAAACCAATCTGCACTTGATGCCTTCTACTGGAAAAAGGGAAACAGCTAGCAGTGGGAAGAGCGTATAGTTCCAATGGTAATAGAGAGAAAATGAGCTTTTTTTTTAGGAATTGGCACATAGGTCTGTTTTCTTCTGGAATTAAATAAAGCAGGAAAGGCCCCAGCAAGATGCTGCAGGTCCCCTGCAATTCTTACAATAACAGTGACCATCTGCGAGCCGTAAGGTTCCATAACAATAAATAATTAACTCCAGCAAATTAGCTGAAATTCTCATTCATCAGAACAACAGGGAGGAGAAGGGTTATTGAATAATCCCGAAATCAATGTTTTCTAGCATCCTTCATGCAGGGGCATATTGTGAATTTGTTGGCTTCGATATTTTAAGCACAAAAAAAATCCTTAAGTGTCTGAGCTCTAAAGGAAAAGTTGTTTTTGTCTCTTGCTTGCCCAGGGTGCATGTGCCAGGTCATCAGGCACTGCTCTTCTCATCACCTCATTGAGTTAAGTCCTTTCTGAAAAGGTTTCCTTGCATTCAGTTTTGACTGGACTAATTTTCTCCTCCTCAGGATGTCTCTGTGCTGCCTCCTGACTGCTGAGCACAAGAAATGGCACACGAGAGAGAGTCGCTGGCTGTGGGATGTGGGCAGCAGCCAGAGAGCTCCATCCTGTTGGGATGTGCAGATCACAGAATCCCAGAATGATCTGGGTGGAAAGGACCTCAAAGTGCATCCCATTCCACCCCTGCCATGGGCATGGATTCCTTCCACTGTCCCAGGCTGCTCCAAGCCCCAAAATCCAGCCTGGCCTTGGGCACTGCCAGGGATCCAGGGGCAGCCACAGCTGCTCTGGGCACCCTGTGCCAGGGCCTGCCCACCTACCCGGGGAACAATTCCTTCCCAATATCCCATCCATCCCTGCCCTCTGGCAGTGGGAAGCCATTCCATGTCCATCCATCCCTTGTCCCAAGTCTCCATGTTTCTTGTATCTCCTTCAGGCACTGGAAGGCCACAGTTGGGTCACTCCAGAACTTCTCCTCTCCAGAGTGAACAGTCAGGACTGTTGCAAGGCCAGGTTGGACTCTGGGGCTTGGAGCAGCCTGGGACAGTGGAAGGTGTCCCTGTCCATGGCAGGGATGTGACTGGATGGGCTTTAAGGTCCCTTCCCACCCAAACCAATCTGGGATTTCTTTAGCCTGTTCTTCATTAAGCAGTAACCTCTATGTCCAAGTGGGTAAAAGATAATTTAAAAAAAAAGAAATGAAAAAGACAATAAAAACAAGCAACTATTTGTTCTTCCAGAATTACTGCAGTGTGGCAGAGAGAGCAACAGCCAGGATTGGGTGGGAGGAGCAGGGGAAACTTGGCTGAAGGGTGTGCAGGAAGGATGGCTGCTGCCCGCAGAGGAGAGGCGGCACTGGGGGGATGCATTTTGGGCAGGCAATTCCTGCTGGGATGGCTGCTCTGGAATTCCTGCAGCCTCCTGGACTGAGGCAGCCCCAGTGCCTGCCACAGTGATGTTTCCCAGAGCCCCGAGACTTGTTTGAACAGAGCAGGAGTATTTCCTGTGGGACTGCTCTGGGAATGCTCAGGCAGCAAAGGGGCTGCTCTGCTTGGAGGTTTGCAGCTCTTCTGTTGGTTTAGAGGGAAAAAATGAGGAGGAGCACAACAATCAGGTTGTGTCTGTGTTTTTTCCTCCCGTTGCAACTGCCCAGCCGAGGTGTCCTTTTGGCAGCACAACTTCTGATTGCCCTCCTATAAATCAGAATAATTCATTGCTATCAGGTAAAATAATATTGGGGAAAGTGAATTGGCTCTTCTATTAAAAAACTCACAGGGCTCACTCTGCTTACAGCCCAGAAGAGTCAGAAATGCTGCAGGAATTGTGGCATTTCAGGTGGTGATTGTGTCTGGATTGCTCCAAATGGGAGCTTTAATTTCCTTGGATTTCTGCCTACCCCGGGTATCAAATAGCACAAGATTTTGGATGTTTGCAAGTGGGGTTTGACTCTGGAATTTCCTTCATGGCTTTTTCTGTCTTGGAGGTCTGTTAGTCTTCTTTTTTTGGTGGGGGTAAAGCTTTGAACACCAGGCCTGGCAGTTGTGTGTGGTCTCTGACTGGGGGGACGAGGCAGCCATGGAGAAATGATGTGAGCATTGTATGGTGCCTTTTGGCCCTCCTTTTCCTGGGTCAGGGGCATTCCATTGTGCTGTCAGGATAAGAGATGTCCTGTGTAGGTGGCGGAATTGTTTGCTCTTAGTTTGTGCAGCACTTCTAGGAATAAATATTAAAAATGTCATTTTTTTTCACTGCTGCCGTGTACCATGAAATCCATGAAGTTCATCTTTCCCAGTGTCATCTTCTAACTGGGAATTAAACTTCTCTGTATTACTGGAATGTTACAAGGTTGCTAAGTTGTTGTATTTTTAGAAAATCATGCTTACATCTTGTGTGACAGGGGGCTGCTGCTAATACCAGAAATGAAGAACCCAGCCCAATGTTTTCAGTTGCACTGTGAGAGTAAGGGTGATGTTTTGAGAGATGATCACTTTTTCCTGAGCCATCAATCCTGACTCCAAATGCAGCATTGTAAAGAAAGGAGCCCTATCCTAGTGCAAACCAGAGCAGTGGGAGCACCGTGAGAGCTCTTTGGGAAGTGCTGATTTGTGTAGAACAGAGGCTCTGCAGGAGTTGGGGAGCTGCAAACACAAACCTCTTGCTGGCCCTCGCCGGCCAGGTCAGGCAGGCTCAGCAGGGATGGGGGAACTCCAGCTCCCTTGGTGCCTGCAGGATCTTCCCAGGCCCGGAGCAGAGTTCCCAGCTGGAGCTGCCACAGGAGCTCACCTTCTGGGGTGGCACTGGTGGCACCGGTTCCTGATGTGCCCCTTGCTCTGGGGAACGCTTCACTGCCGTGGGCTGGGCTCCCGTTTTGACTCGCAGGCTTTCCTGGCCATGAGCTCCCTGAGGGCTGAGCCGGTCCTGCTGCCCCTGAGGCGGGCGGGACGGGGATGTCACAAAGGGGGTGACACCGGCCTGAGGCTGGGCTGTGACGTCACACCGTGTCCTGGCCGCAGCGCTGTGACGTCACCGCGCCATCCCCACGCAAGCCAAGTCATCCCCAGCCGTGCAGCGGCGCTGGGCCGAGCCAGAGCCGCGAGTGACGGCGGCGTCCCGCTGGCTGTGCTAGCCCTGCTGCTGGCCACCGTGGGGGTGGCAGGCGGGGATTCGGAGCTGTGAAAGCACCCCGGGGCGAGGCCAGGGGCCCGTGGAGGAGCCCCTGTGGCTCCCAGGTACTCCAGGCCTCGGGTGACCCCTGGACAGCGGCTGGATGCTCCCACGAGCCCCCCTTGGTCCCCTGCAGCTGCGGCCCCTGTGTGCCCATAGCCAAGGAGCTGCAGGAGCTGTTGCTGCTGGGGCGTTCCAGACGGGACATGGCTCCGCTTCATTCCGGGATGTGGCAGAGGCTGTGGGCATGGCTGGAGGAGCTGGGGAAGTGGGGCCACCTGGCCTGCTGTGGCTCATCCAGCTGCTCCAGGTGCTTCTGTCCCCTCAAAAGGCTTTTCTCACTGGGAATGGCCACTCCTGGGAGAGCCTCCAACCCTTCAAAGATGGCATTCCAATGGAGATCAGCCATCCATCCAGGATCCTCAGGCTGTCATCGTGCCAGGAGCCTCCTCTGCCTGTCTCCCGACCTCCAAGCCCCCTGCTCCTTCTGACAGTCTCCCTCCCCTGAGAATTCCCCATCCCTGCCAGCACCTGCCAACAGCCTCCATTCCCATAGAAGCCCCCAGCCCCTCAAGGTCCTCTGCCTGCAGCGATGCTTCGTTCCCTCCAAGTGCCTTCCCCCCACTCAGAACATTGCTCATGGAAGCCTCTGCCCATCCAAGAGTCTCAGGAAGCCCTGCTGGCCTGCAAAACATGAGGAGGCCACGGACAGCTCTCCCTGCTCCCTTGGAGGTCAACAGAATCCCAGGGGGATTGACACCAGCAGTGCATTCCTGAGCATGGATGTGGCCAGGGAAAGCTGGGAAGTGGGAATGAGAGCCCAGCCTGAATTCCTAGGAGCAGGTGACAGAAGAACAAGGGTCCTGCAGCCACCAGTGTCCAGTCCAGGGCTCCCAGGAAGCTGTGGCTGAGCCAGCCGGGAGCAGCCCGAGCATGGCAGAGGAGATGAGCCCCAGGATCCCAAGGAGGCTCACCCGTCTCCAGGAGGCTGCCCCGAGATGGGCACCGGGCCCCAGGAGGACGTTTGGATGGCAGGAGAGGACTTGTAAGTAGGATTAGTGTTAAATAAATTAGGATTTCCCCACAGAGCTGAGTGTTCCTACTGCTCTGGATTTGACTGGGATAGGGTTCCTTTCTCCCCAGGAAGTGTCTCAGCGCTGGGTTTGGATTCAGGCTGGGGATGCTGTGGGTAACAGGTGGAAGGTTTGGATGTTGCTGAGCAGGCTTTGCCCTCCCCAAGAGCTCTGCATGGGACAGTTCCTGTCCCCTGCTGTGCCAAGGAGGAGGTAACAAGGAGACAGGAGGTAGCACAGGCAGGGCAGCCTGTCCAGACTGGCCAGAGGGATATTTCAGCCCATGGAACTCCCTGTTGAGTCAGGAGAGTGAGCAAGCTGGGAACAGGAGAGAGTGATCACTGCTGGGATGGGCTGGGCAGGTGTCCATGGTCACCTCACAAACAGGGACAGAGACAAGGCTGAGGTGTTTAATGCATTCTTTGCCTCCATCTTCAGCACTCATTCCTCCCCTGCCAGTGGAAAACATGGATTGTTCCATGGGACCCTGCAGAGTCCTTGCGGAGGGCAAGCCCCGCTCAGCAGCAGTTCTCCCACGTGTGATCCACAGCATTGGATGCACAGCACTGGCAGGGTATTTCACAGTCACAGAATCCACTTCAGCCTGTCCCCACGACGTGCAGTTCCCAGCCAGAGGTTAGGAAAGCAACGGGTAAAGGGCAGAGTGTTTGTGTTCCCTAGCTGTCCCTCTGGGCCCTGGATGCAGGGATTTGCTGTGACAAGCCCAACTAGTTTATTCAGTAAGTGTGTATTGCTGTTAGGATGAATTTTAGCTGGATTTTACCCTTGGTTCCTGCCTGGCTCAGAGAGCTCTCCTGTTTGGGGTGAGCTGGGAGTTACACAAAATGGTTGAGACAGGATGGGAAGTGTTTAATAGTCGCCAAAACAGTACAAGTTTCTGCTCTTCTTGCTGTCTTTTTCCACCCACAAAGTGAGGTTTTGGTAAAAGTCTGCAAAATAGCAACTGCCTGGAAATAAGTGAGTTCAGGTGGCCTGGAGGTCTGCAGACCTGGAGGGACCCGGGGCTGTGGGAGGGGCAGAGGCCGTCTGCAGGACCTGCAGCTGCTTCCAGGGTCAGGCAGGATGGCCATGGCTGTTCTGCAGTGCTGGGAGAGCTCTGCTTCCAAAGGTTTCCATGTTGACCTGGACTGGAGGTGCTGTGTGTCCGTGGTGGTGGCTCCATGGTCAGCACCTCACTCCACAGGGTCCCGGGCTGGCTGAGGCTGAGGGAGCCCAGCGGGCACCCGGTGCCCCCTCCGTGCTCCAGCAGGGCCATCCCAGAGCCCAGGGCACAGCACTGTGCGCACACAGCTCTGCAGCAGCCGCAGGGAGGAGCCCCCCCAGGCCGTGTGGACAATGTGCTCAGGGCCGGGCAGCGCCCAGGGAAGAAGCTGTGCCTCCCGTGCCGGGGCAATCGCTGGGCTCAGGCCCTGCCCGTGGCTGCGGTGCCATTGCCGGGCCCCCGCGGCAGAGCCTGGGCCCTGCTGGGAGCCCTCCCTGCACACAGGGACACCCAGGGCTCGGGGCCCCTCTCGCCTGGGGCTCCTCTCCAGGCTGAACAGCCCCAGCTCCCTCAGCCTTTCCCGGGCACCCGCATGCTCCGGGCCCTTCCTCGGCTGCGCAGCCTCCGCTGGCCCCGCTCCAGGAGCTCCCTGGCCCCGCTGTGCTGAGGAGCCCAGTGTCCGGTTTGGGATCAGCACAGGCACCTTGCTTCTAGTTCTAGCCCCAGGATTAACCTCCTCTTTCTAATCCTTTCAGTTGCTGAGTTATTACCAGACTTCAGGAGATGGACTTCATTTTTATTGACCTGACTTAGCCTAAGCCGGGCCTGAATCCCCAGAGGACACAGTTAATATCAAACTCGGGGTCGTTCAGAGTGAGCCTTGCTTTGCCTCGTGGTTGGATGGGCTGGCTCAGCCTGTCCTAAATCTGTTCCCGTTTGTGTAAATATTTGCAGCCAGACGTCCCCTTCCACCCACTGCAATCCCAAGTCTCACTAATATGTGTCACCTTCGACTCTGTGCTGCTGATCCCTGTTGGTTTTTCTGATATTTATAAGCTCAGCTGGAGCTGAGTGACCTTCAGCCAGCACCATTCAGGGATGACCTTCCTTACACTTCCCTTTCTACTAGCAATGAAGAGAAGTTTATAATTTGATTTTCTGTGTATGTGTGTGTCAAGTGTTCCTTTCAGGAAGAATCCTGCAAGTTACAATTCTGAGAAGGTGATGACTAGATTTTTGAACAGCAAAGAATTAAGTTTAAATCTGAGAGCAGATAAAACATAAGGTTCTGCTCTGGCCCTCGCTTTCAGTAGCCCAGGGCAGTGGTGGAATCACCATCCCTGGAGGGGTTCAAAAACTTTAAATTCCCAGTGCCTCTGTCCCAGGCCTGTTTAAAGAATTGCAGAAGAAGAAAGAAAAGAATCCCAAACCTTAACCATTATTGTGAAGTGTTTTCAGAAATGTAGAAAAAGCTTAATTTAAGATAAACATGTGTTGTACAATAAAATTTCAGCGCTAATTTTTGGAGCCTTTTGGGGCCTGTTAAAATGAGGACTAGGGTTTCCCATCAGAAACAACACTTTGATTAAACATTATCTGCTGTGGTGCTGTGATGCTGCACTTCCCATGCTCAAAGGGGTCAAAGAAAACTTCAAGACCAAAATTCTCATTTTTGTGTCCCTCTTTTGTAAAGAAAAGCTACTGTAAGTACAGTAGGCTGTGACACACAGCCTGTTCTTGTTCAGGTCTCGTTTCTAGCTAAATATATATTTATCCCATGACATGAAGTATTCCCCAAGTGACTCTTGTTCTTAAAATACACTTCAGCAAAGGTCAGCTTAGCCCCTCACAGCACCATTTTAGAGGAGAACATGACCATGCATTTTTCAGCTTGTCTTCCCAAACCCATCTGGAAGCCTCTCCAAGCAGATCATCGGCTGAACATGTGAAAATATGTCCCAGGGTTCCCTAAGGATTTTAACTGAGGCACTGAAACAGGGGAAAAAAAAATTGGCTTGGTCTACAGCTGATAGAAATCAGCTCCAGCCCAGCTCCTTGGATTTATCCTAGCTGGGGATGCAGGGGATGTGGAGCAAGTTATTTCACTGAATTGACTGCTTTGTCAAAAAGATTAACCTGAAACATTTCCACCGTTTCAGAGCAAATCTCTGTTGCCAGCACTGGAAAGGGTTTCATTCATCAGGACATGATTAATGAGGGCTGGCAGCTCCACACAGGATTTGGGATTTTTTTTTTTTTTGGGTACAGATGTGATATGATTTAAGTATGGCTGAGTTGTTTCATATGCACTTTCTGGGAGCTGAGAGCACTTGGAGTAGCTAATTCCTTCAGCTGGAGATTGCCTCTTGGAATTTATGATGGGGCAGGTTTAACCTGAGCATTTTTGTGGATTGTACTGCAGAATAAATAAACACAAGGTAATAGATTTAAAAAGCTGTGGAGCTGCAGGATGGGTGAGGGAGTATGGGGAATATGAATAATGGGACTGGAGGGTCCTTAAGGTCCCTTCCCGCCCAAACCTTCCTGGTATTCCATGATCAGTGAAATCAAAACCCCTACAGCGAAATAGAAATACGCGATTAGAGTTAAACAAGCAAATTCAGTTCTTCAATTTCCCTTTCAGCTTTTTATGGCCTTTTTCCCCCTGTAACGTTTAATGGTTCTGGATGGTTTTCATCCAGCAATAAGTGGAAGGAGAATTGATTTTGCCTTCATTTATGTAGCAGGAGCTGTTTGTTCATATGATTCCTTTATGTGCTTTCTGGCACGCTGTATGTGCTGCTGCAAGGCAGCAAGAAGTGCGGGGTTTTTAGCTGTGTAAAAAAGATTTGAAGATTTCTCAGCTGTATCTCAGCACATAAAAGGAGCTGTTAATATGTACAGGTTAGAAATGTGTGTTTTCTGTCCGTAATTGATTTCCTCTAGACCTGTGGCCATTTATCACCTGAAAGGGAGCATTTTTATTCCCGTTAGCAGGAATCAGTCCAGGCTTGGTGCTGTCTCTGTGAAGCACTGAGTGGGAGGGGAATGGGGGCACAGTTTGTGAAATGTCACCGGTGTAAACACATCCTCCTGAGCCTCAGGCACAGCAGCAGCCAGCACATGGACTTTCTGCAGGCAGGGGGAGGCTGGCAGGTACTTCTGACAGAATTATCCAACCAGAAGAGTGTTTTCAATCCAGAGAGGGCAAAACAAGGCAATATTTTCTTAAATTTGTAGCCATGTCTTGTTTATTCTGACTATTTAACCACAGTTTGTCCTCGTGAATGTAATGCTGGTGACTTCTGACCCTTCATTAAGTGCTTTAAATTCAGGCTTTTGCTGGCTTTTTCAACCTTGGCTCACTTGACTCTTTCCTTGCTCTTACTTTAAACTTTGGAAGTTTTTGGGTCACTTCAGTCCTGTTGCAAGCCCAGAGCGTTCAGTGGGGCTGCTCAGGATGGGTTGAGAAGATGCTCATGTTAGGAAGAGAAGAGCTGCTGATTATTTGTTTTACCTATCAGCAAACAAAATGCAGGTGGAAGAACTGAGTGGTCTCAGGCTCTGCTGAGAGCTGGAAAACACTTGGAATTTTACAGGCAAAGAGTGGAGAAGCTGCATTGGTTTCACTGCTAAAAAAATTGGAAAGCACAGAGGAAAAAGCAGCAGAAGTTGGAGGCTCACATCTCCAAAAGCCACCAAACAGATTGCAGCACGAGAGTTTGGATTTGTTCAGGATTGTGTGAGGCTCTGGGAATTGTCCCTGCTTTAGACATTTGATATTTCTCTCAATATCATGTTAATTAAGCTGGGAAAGTGCCCGTGTCGAGGCTACTTTTCTTCAGAAGGGCTAAATAAAAGTCACCATCTGCTACCAAATCACTGCAGAAAAACAAGTCTCCCTCTAATCTCGATTCCTCTCTAAGCCTTGAGGTCATGCTGGTAATTGCTGACATTCCCTGAGCTCCTGTGTAAATTTTATTAATTTCAGCAGAAGTTGTCCAAAATCCCTTGCCATGAGAAGCTGGGGAGGTGGTTAAGGAGTTTAGCAGCAGGAGCACAGAGTGCTTTTACCTAAGAAATTCCCTTTTAAAAGCTGAGCAGAGGAAGAAACTCTTTATCTGGCAGCAGGAATTGTGTGGCAGTTGTAGAGCTGGGGCATCAGAAGCATTCCAGGTGTTCCTGATGGAGTTTGTTAGCATTTCCTGGAGCTCCTCTGCAATTTGGATTTTGGTGATGTCAAATCTCTCAGGCCCCGCCTTGGAGCACGTTGAAACCCTTTTTGGCTTGGGTTTTGACACAATTTTTCAGTATTTCCTGGTGTCTGCTGACCTTTCTCAGGGCTGCAGGGAAGCCAATCCTGTCCCTCTCTGCAAAAAAATTAAATGGTTGTTTGCCTTAACTGGCAGAGATTTGCAGCTGGCACCGGGAGCTGCCCAGTGCACGCAGATGATTTTTGCTGTTTCCCTGCTGGAAAGCAACTGGGTAACTGTCATCTCCTTCAACTCCTCCGTGCTTTGGAGAGCTGCTGTGCCAGCTGCCAAAGCCTGACTGCCTTTGGTTTTAATGGAATACTCTTTCCCTGGCATCCAGATTGATGCACAAACAGGGTAGAAACTGTGCCTCTAAAACACGGCAGCGTGAAAAGAAAGTTTTGTCCGCTGACGAGGCTTCAGAAGGTAAAACCACTGGGTTTCCACTGTAAAAAAATCACATTTTGGAGGAGTTTTTCAGCTGCTGTCTGAGGCAGTTGCACATGCATAGGTAACAGCAGAGCAGCTGTGGCGAGGAGCCTGGTTGAAGGGAGCAGAAGGAATAACTGTGATGTGTCTGATATCACTGAAACACCGTGGGATGACTGCAGGAGGGGTGCTGCAGCTCATGGAGATGACACATCCCATTGCTCTTTCAAAACCACGTTTGTTAGTGCTGGGGAAAGGGAAGGGACAGCCCCTGGGAGTCTCAGAGCGGTTCCTGTCTGGGGTGCAGACGGTTCTGCAGGGTGTGGGAGAGGAAATTGTCGGCGCTTTGGGGTGGTGAGAAGGGGCCGCTGAGCTCTGAGAAAATCCACGGCAGCGTAGAGGTTTTCCTTTTGTTAATTTTAGATTCTGTGTCTGCGTTTGCAGTCCTGAGGTTTCTTTTTTTATGTTTCACTCGAACTGGGAGTGATTCAGAGTTGTTGGTGAGCTTAGACTGAAGGAGGCTTTAGATAGAGACAAGAAATAATGAGGGATTTCCCCCTCTGCCCTTGCTAGGAGGCGTTTCTGTTGTGCCAAACTGCTGGGGTGGCCTGAGGAAAGGCTTGGACTCCCAACATCTCCAGTGTCTGTCATCCATCCTGGACAAGGGGAATAAAGATTCCTTCTCCTTCATCCCTGCAACCCTAGTAGGTCTCTGGTCCCCAAAATTGGTCACTAATTAGTGGAAAGCCAGATGAGGATCAGCCAAGTCAAGCAAGGTGAGGTGGATTTCCATCCCTTGCTCCCTGAGCTCTTGCTCCAGGCACGACCAGAGCAGGGATGTTTGAAGAGGCTGGGGGCTCTCATCCAAGGGGTTTTCCAGGATTTAGCAGCTCAAAACCAGCCCAATTGAGGTGTTGTGAAAAGAAGGAGAGTTTTGGAGCAGAGCTAGGGAAAAAACCCTGGAGTGCTGCTTTGGGAAGCACCTGCCAGCTGAAGGGCTCCAATTCCTGCTTCCTGCCCAAACTCCTTTGGAAGCTGGGGTCCAGACACGGGCTGGGATGAAAGATCCCTGGTGATGCACCCCATGGGGAATGCTGCAGAAGCTGGATAACCTCTCCAAAAGTAAATATGGCTGTATTATATTTCAGGGTTTCTTGGGAACGTATTTATGTGAGACAGGAAAAAATTACGTTCGGCAGGGTGGGAATTTTTTCCACGTCTCCTCTGTTGACATTTCTTCCAAAGTTTGGGTACTGCTAAGATCAGCAGTTTCCTATGGGAAAAAATGGGAACAGAACATGGCTCTTGCATAAGAAAGAAAAATAAAGCGCTTTTTAGAAGAGCTGCCTTTATTTGTGACTTAATGCCTATGAAAGTGATTAGTGAGTGAGTACAAATCCAGAAAATAAATGTTCTGGAGCCTCCAACACTGAACTTACTGCAGAATGATTTAGGAATTCGGTGTAGTAGTTTCCACACCAGAAATCAAATATTCCACAGGAGTTTTGTCCCTGAGCTGAATTTACTGAGCACAATGTATTAAAAAGCTCTACTCCAAACATTATCTCACTCTCTGAGAAAAAAGCCTCCTATTCTCACTCCGTGCCTCCAAGGACCCCTTGCTTCAGTTCATTTTTAAGGTCACTGAGATGAATTCATTTGCATTCCCAGTCAGAAATGCCATAAATTGTTTGATCAAAACCCTGCTTTTTTATTTTTTGTCAGTCTTCCCACTCATTTTATGTAATCTCAGTTTGGTATTTTTGGAAATCAGGCCTGCCTGGCCATGTCTTGCACTGATATCAACTCACAGTGGAAGTCTCCAGGGATTCAGGGTCTCAGAAGCCCAAACAGGCAGGGCTGGAGTCCCTAGAGGAACAATTTTGAGTAGGGAGTGTCCCTATTTCTCTAAAGGTTAAAGATTTGGATGCTAATTACCAGTCTTAGAGAAAAGCATTTAGGAATATTTCCTGTTGATCTCCTTGTCAGCTTCCATTTCCCAGCAAAATGTGTGTTTCCCTGCAAACCTCAGAGACTGGGATTGGAAAATAATTACTTTAATAATGGCTTTGCCCAGCACTGCCTGAAAGATTGTTGTAAATAGTGTCAGTGTAACAAATTTTGTGGAGAGAAAAAAATCTCAGAGGTCTGCTTATAGTAAAGGTTATGAAATTGTGGAATAGTGGAATGGTTTGGGTGGGGAGGGACCTCGAAGCCCATCCAGTCGCAACCATGCACAGGGACACCTTCCATGGACCAGGCTGTTCCTCATCCAGCCTGGCCTTGGGCACTGCCAGGGATCCAGGGACAGCCACAGCTGCTCTGGGCACCCTGTGCCAGGGCCTCACACCCTCCCAGGGAACAATTCCTTCCCAATATCCCATCCAGCCCTGCCCTCTGGCAGTGGGAAGCCGTTCCTTGTGCCCTGGCACTCCAGGTCCTCATCCACAGTCCCTCTTTATCTTCCTTGTAGACTCCCTTCAGACACTCCTTTCTCCTCCTTGTTTGGTATCCTAAAAACTTCATCCTGAGAGGAATCAAAACCCAGGAACTCCAGGTCTGGGTAGCTGTAGAAATGCAGTCGTAGAGGCAGAGAAAAGCAGGACCGAGCTGCACAGCGTTGCTGCCAGCTGCTGGAACCATGGAAATGACCCCAGGAAATCAACCCCTCCTCCCCAGAAAGGCAGCAGGAGCACACCGAGGTGCTCAATAAGGGCTCAACTCCTCAGCCTTCTGGCTCACACAGTGAAGGACAGACTGGAGAGCTGGGTTCCAAACCCCGGGGACTGGGATATATTTAGGAACAGCGGTGTTGCTTTTCTCCACGCAGATCTGAAAAGTGTGGTCTTGGTGCTGCAGTCAGGAGACAGTGGTTCATTCTCTCTTTTGTTTTGATGATGGAAGACTTGTCTGCGCTGGGAGCTGGCTGAGAGCTCCTCCCCTGTGGCCTCTCGCTTTTGGCTATTTCCTTTTATTACTTGTGGAGAGAAAAATCACAGTGGCCTTTTCAGTGAGAGTGAGGGCAGAACTCACTGCAGCTTTTCAGGGCCTGGAAAAACAGCAGGGGCACTTCTAACATGGGCACAGAGAGACAGGACAAGGTTTTGAACTAAAGAGGGGAGATTAGGGGTGAAACTGGGAAGGAACTGTTCGCTGGCAGGGTGGGCAGGCCCTGGCACAGGGTGCCCAGAGCAGCTGTGGCTGCCCCTGGATCCCTGGCAGTGTCCAAGGCCAGGTTGGACCACGAACAAGCTGGAACAGTGGAAGGTGTCCCTGCCATGGCAGGGGTGGCACTGGGTGGGCTTTAAGTCCCTTTCATCCCAAACCAGTGTGGCATCACCCTGTGTCTGCAGATTCCAGAATTGGCAGCAGAGCCCCACCCCAAAAACTTACACCCAAATCTGGTGTAATTAGGAATTAAAGGCAATCTCCTGCTAGGGAAGTGAGTGATGCTGAGCCAGTGACTGCTGGAAGTGCCCAGCATTCACTTCCAAGATCCCAGGCTTGTTTTACAGCCTGTGAAAGGAGCTGGGTTACCTTGGGCC
Organism: Hirundo rustica; assembly: GCF_015227805.2. Lineage (NCBI taxonomy): Eukaryota > Metazoa > Chordata > Aves > Passeriformes > Hirundinidae > Hirundo > Hirundo rustica. The sequence continues at coordinate 3,994,190 of NC_053457.1, forward strand.
GTCCCTTCTCCAAGCACTGCCACAGCAAACCCGGCTGCTCTCATTGCTGGGGATCAGCTACCTCTTGTTTCTCCATTAAAGTTTAATAACAGTGTGATTTAAACAGGATTTCACCATGGAGGTCTCAGCTGTCCTTCCCTCCTCTGCTTTTATATGGCATTTTTCCCGTGACTTGTCCAGGGGAAGAACAGTTTGTCTGTAATGTGAATCCAGACAAATTTTGGCAGGCGGCTCTGTGGAAAGGGCATTTGAAAACCTGATGCACTTTAGGTATGCAGCTCTTTAAAGTGATGGAATAGGCTGAGTAACAACTTGTACTTGGTGGTTTCTTGGCTTAAAAATAAATATTTTAAGCTAACTGGTTTGGAGATGATATTTTATTCTTGATTTTGCTCCTTAAAAAAAAAAAAAAATAGAATTTATTGTGCTTGTGCATTTATCTTGGTGAATTCTTTTGTCCTTAGTTGGTGTATTTCTAAATCTTGCCTTTCTTCTTATATTACATATGGAAGAATGCTCAGTTTGGAAGGAGGGCTATATATGGAATATACTCACCAAAAGGAAAATAAACCCAAACTGAAAATCCTTTTGGCTCCATGTCGAAAAAGTTTAATGTCTGGATCCAAGAGAAACACAGCAGTTTCTGTATGAAGGGACTGCTATAATGTGAATAATGTAATTTATATAATATAACGTACACATCTGGGGTTGCCTGGAGGATTTCTGCTGCAGAGGAACTCTAATGACAGACAGATGTTTTACCCCAAGTTCTTTCAGATCTGGTTCAAAAACTGAGTTTCCACTGTTGCTTCTCCTTCCCTGAACCAACTGAAATGTGTTTTATAGTGGTGCCAAAACTGATTTCAAAGGCTGCTGGTGCACCCAGGAATCAAATCCCATTTTGCTCCTTGCCTTTGGCAATGACCTGTACACTTGCCGTGATATTTTTCACTGCCATGGAGGGATTTTTGGTATTTTTGATATAATCCCTCCTTTAAGGGTGTGTGAAATGGGATATTTTAAATAAATGTGCGGGGGTTTCGTCCAACAGAGGTGCAGATGGCAGTATCAGACTGCAGCTGAGGGTGTGGGTAGAACCACAGGATATCCTGAGCTGGGAGGGACCCACAGGGATCATTGATCCAGCTCCTGATCCCAACAATCCCACCCTGTGCACCCCTGGCAGCGCTGTCCCAGCGCTCCTGGAGCTCTGGCAGCCTCGGGGCCGTGCCCATTCTCTGGGGAGTGCCTGAACCCTCTGGGGGAAGAACCTTTCCCTGATGTCCATCCTAAACCCTCCTGGCACAACTCCACGAGCAGAGAGAACTTGTTTGTAAAGTCCTTGTGCTGGAGAAACAGCCAAAATGCAGTGGCTCATTAAAATCCAGCAGTGGGATTGTTGGGTTTTATCAGGGCAGTGTTTCCCACCTGGGATTAACTCGCTGGGAGAAGATACAGGAGGAATAAAAGAAGCTGGCAGTTCTCACAGCCGTGATTTTGAGGCTGCTTATGCAATCTGAGACCTTCAGTGCAGAATCAATTATGAAGAAAAGAACCAGGCACCGAGCAAGGCAAACATTATTGCTTTAGAGCTGTTTCATTATGGATCGATTGCCCAACGTCTCTGCTGTCATCCTTTCCCTCCTCATACTCTGCTGAACATGGAGAAATCCAGGAAGATTTTTCTTCCTAATCGCTCTGCCCTGCTGGAAAGCTGGAATTTGCCTGGTTAAATTGGGTTTTTAATTAAAATACAGGGTTTTCAATGGAGTTTTGTGCCATATCGTAGGATTTTGTTTTTAAATAACAAAAGCGCCGTTGCACCTTCATGGAGCTCTTGCTCTGTTCATTGTTTGGGAATAATTCCAGATATTGGGCTGTTCCCTAAACCTTCAGGGAGGGGGACTCAAGGGCAGAGTTTTGTGTCCCACAGCTGGATGGCTAAAGTGAATTTCTTTAGATTTTCCTGGATGATTTTAATTTTGACATTTCAACCAGCAGAATTATTTTTGTCAAAGCTTCTCTGAGGATCAGGGAGTCTGTACCAAGGAGGTTGTGTGGAATTGTTTTGAATGGAGGTTCTCATGGAAAAGCCCTGTTATTTCCAGGGGTTGGCTTTGAGGTAGCTGTCCTCACCTTTTGGGTTTGGCTTTTATTTCATTGGGAATCTCTTAATATAAAATGGCTTTAATAAGAAACTCTAAGCTGGGTTAACAGGCTCAGGTTTCTAGAAATGTCCATTGATCCTTTAGATGGCTGAAGAGGAAATTGATTGGGGAAGGCGCCAGAAAGACCCTTTCAATATCGGAGGGTTTTAAGAAGTCTCCTTCTGGGTGTTTTCAGAGGGGAACATGCTGAAAATCAGATTAATTTGGGAAGTCTTGGCACAAGCAGAGCCTGGGACATCAGAGAGCGCCTTGGGACTTGCCTGGTTTTCCCTGCTGCTTGATGCCTTGAAGTCTTTTGGTGGTTTACTCAGAACTCCAAGGACATTCTTCTCCTCCAGCCTGTTGTTTTTCACTTCGATGGCATGCTGGAATGTCTTCTTGCTTTAATAAATTGTCGAAGCACAAAAGCAAGCCCTGCCTGGGTATTTCTGTTATCATTTCTCTGTGATTCAGCAAACACTTGCTTTAGTCCGAAAAATATGAGGTGATTGGCAAATACATTGAGAAATGCTATAGAAAGTGTTCATTTGTGTGGTAGATATGAATGGTTTGGACAATTTGGTTCCTCACCATGGTGGTAGGAAATTATATCCCCGCATCTTATTGAAATAATTAAATACAGTTTTCCAAAGGAAGTGTGGATGAGTGTGCCCTGCGAAGGTATTGACGTTTTGAATGTGCCTTTATGGTCCTAAGAATGAAGCAAACAGGGAGAAAAACCCTCTCTTTAGTGTCTTTTGCATTCCGTGGAGGTAATTGAAAGAGTTAGAGAACTCTGGTTTTCATTAGAAGGAAAGAAATTCCAATTTATTGAATCATTTCTGTTTGCAGGTTTATGAAATAGCTTATTTGTTCAGGCAAATGCCAAGAGGCATCTGCAGCTCTGATAACCTGAGACATTAACTCTGCTCAGACATTATTTTTGCTTACAGTCAGGAGAATAGAAAGTTGACAGGGAAATAATGTGTTTTAATGAAGTATTCATCGCTTCTCCCCATTTTTCATCATTAAAACATCCATTTCAATTTAGAAATGGACCTGGGAAGTCATGAAATCTCTCATGCAGAACAGATGGTTTGCAGTGCAGATGGAAAAAATTCAAGCTGTTCCTAAACATCAGTCTGTGTATTTTAAGCAATTAACTGCTTTTTCTGGAGGTACAATGGGTCAATTCCTTTTTTCTTTTGGCATGGCAGAGGTGAGTTGCCCAGAGTGACTAGGCTCATATTTTGTTTTCAACCAGCTAAATGAAGCTCATATTTAAATACTGCATTTGATTAAACACATGGGGTATTATTTTGGTAGATTTCGGGGTAGGTCAGAAGGATTTGGGGGCATTTTTGTGGTTCTCTTTTCCTGATTAATAAGGGCTTCTCGAGGTTCCTTTGTGGGCCACAGTCACAATGGAGTTTTCCATCCAAGTCCCTTGTTTCTCTAGATGAGATTTTCCTCCTGCTTCCTGTGGAAGTGGGAGGACAGGGTGTGATTGCTCAGTGTTTCTGTGCTGGTGTTAATTAGCTCGTTAATTTGTCGGGATGCTCGTTCTGGTTGCATTTAACATATGGTTGCGTTTGGCAGGGGAATGACCTGGAGGAGCTGCTGTCTATGTGTATCTGTATTATATATATTTACATTTATTGCTTTGTTAGACATCTCATCTGATGGAGCACTTGAGGGTCACTAATGAGATTTCATGAGGTGAATTGAGAGGGAATTTTAAATGGGCCAATAGTGACAGGAGAAGGGGGAATGGTTTTAAACAGAGGGCAGGGATGGATGGAATATTGGGAAGGAATTGTTCTGTGGGAGGGTGGGCAGGCCCTGGCACAGGGTGCCCAGAGCAGCTGTGGCTGCCCCTGGATCCCTGGCAGTGTCCCAAGTCCCAAAGAAAGGACTGCCTGCACAAAGTGTGATTTTCATGGAACTGGAGCAGGTGCCAGCCATTGGATTTGCTCCTGATTGGAGCTTTTAGAAGGGGGATTCCCTTTTCTCTTTGTGTGCTTGCTGTGGTCCAACACACACCCTGGGAAACACTCGGCAGTGCGTTTTATTCTCCAACACAATCCTTTCAGGAGCATCCCATATCTTTCCTGTGAGGCTTTAGAGCTTCCTGGTCATATAGAATCATGGATTCATTGGAGTGGTTTGGGTCAGAAGGGACCCTAAATCCCATCCAGTGCCACCCCTGCCATGGGCAGGGACACCTTCCACTGTCCCAGGCTGCTCCAAGCCCCAGTGTCCAGCCTGGCCTTGGACATTCCAGGGATCCAGGGGCAGCCACAGCTGCTCTGGGCACCCTGTGCCAGGGCCTGCCCACCCTCCCAGGGAACAATTTCTGCCCAATATCCCATTTGGCCCTGCCCTCTGGCAGTGGGAAGCCATTCCCTGTGTCCTTGTCCAGGCCCTTGTGAAAAATCCCTCTCCAGCCTTCTTGTAAACCCCCTTTACGTACTGGCAGGGGATCTGAGATGCCTGGGATCTGCTTGGAATCTTTTACATTTGTGAGATCTTTACATCTTTGATCTGGGACACCTTTTAAATTTGCCATGCTGCGGGACTGGCTTCACCTGATGTGTGGGTGAAACTTCATCACCACATCCAAGATGGGATTTGGCCCAAGATGGATAAAATCCCGTATTTTGGGAGTGCTGGGGATCAGCGTCCAGCTTACATGGGGGATGCTGCGGCCAGAGAGATTTCAAAGCTTTCACCTCTGCTGATTTTGGAATTGAAAACCTGCAGAGATGCTTTATATTTCATGTCCATCAGCTCCCAGGAGATTAAATATGTTTTTGGAGTATTGCAGACAGTGTTACCTGACTGGATTGCAGGATCCATCTCACATGCAATATTGAAGAGGGCAGGCCAGGAGCACTTTCCTGTGGATAAAGCACGGATAAAGCATGGAAAAACCATGGATTAATCATGGATAAATGCTGGTGCTGTGTTCTCCTGTTGTCTGGGTGGGATCAGCTGGGCTCCAGCCACCTCTGGGAGCAGACATGGAGCTGTGGCTCCGAAAGGAAGTTGTCTTGATACCCAGCTCTTCCCAAAGAGCCCAAACAGCTCTCTGTGGAATCCGAAGTTTAGGCAGGCTGGCATCTTTCTACCCTAGAAAAGCCAGCATTTCCCATGGTTTGTTAGCCTTGTGCCTTTTCCCAGCACTGCTCCTGTCTGACAGACTGCAAATCCAAAGGGTTTCAAAGGGTTTCTGCTGGCTCCTCCTTCAGCAGTGCCCCCCAGGCATGGTCAGGGTGGGGGCTCCAAAAGGAGACTGCTCCCTGCGCTTCCCTTCTTTCCTCTCAGGAACCCAAACATTTCCATTTTCCTGCTCACCAGAATCAGCAGCTGAATAGATTAATAAATTTTAAAAAGCATACTAGATGAGGTTTTGTGTTTGGCCCAGAGCTGTGGGACCTGTAGTGAATGAAATTAAAAACATAAAGGAGCTCTAACCACAAAGGAATCATGGAATGGTTTGGGTTGGAAGGGCCTTAAAGATCATCTCCTTATACCCCCTGCCATGGGCAGTAAATCATGTGGCTCCCAGCCCCATCCAACCTGGCTGTCTGTGGACACTTCCAAGGAAAAAACATCCACAACCCTTCTGGACAACATCTTTGAGCCCTACTTGGTATCCTAGAGGAAAAACAAAGGCAATTTGAAGTGTTTTTCAGTTGTACACAGAGAAACGTGAGTATGGGGAAAGTGTCAGATCAGATATTCCCATTCTGCTGGTGGAGGGAAGGAGCTCTTAAATTCCTGCACATGTCACCTGTAATAAGTACAATAGTCAGAAATATCAGTGTGGACAGTGCCCACAGCTCAGAAAGAAAATCAAATTCAGCCTCCCCTTGGATTTTCAGCTTCCTGAATGCCAGTGAGGCTTCTAAGCAAGAAAATGATGGATTGTTGGTTTAGTTGACACATTGCTGGGATTATTTCAGGTGATTTGCTGGGAGGGTGGTGTGTTTTTTTCCTTGGCTTTGAGCATTTTGCTGCATTCCTGGGCTGCAAGAAGTGGCCCTGCTGAAGAAGAGCTGAAAATACAGCACTGTACACAAAGATTGGACACGCTGGTGTGGCATCTCAGCAATTAGTCACGACCCAAATGAAATAAAAAGCAAATCCAAACCAGCCAGAAATAGGCCCCAGGTAAAAGCCACATTCACATTCTGTTTCCATTCTTTAAATTGCTCCAAGGGGATTAAAAAAATCCTGGGAGCATTAGGCAGAAGTGCCAGAGAGAGGCAGGAATGTCACATCATTTGTGGATATTTCTGTGTGCTAATAAGCCAGTAGCCTTGATAGCTGAAATATTATCCCAGTCCATCAAATATCCATTTTCCGGCTAAGGAAAAAAGGCATCTGCACATCTTGGCTGCTGTCACCTTGTAAGTTTTGATAAACAGATGTAGAACAATCAAAGAAAGTGTGAGCACCAAACCTCCCTCTCAACTTACTGCACTCGGAATTTACGAATGTATTTCGCTTTTCTAAGAAATACTTAAATAAATTTTATTTATTCCCCTGGTGGCTTCAAACTGTGCAGGGAAATGGTGGAGTCACCACCCCTGGATGTGTCCCAAAGTTGTGGGGATGTGGCACTTGGGACATGGTTTAGTGGTGGTGGTTCTGGTTGGGCTTCATGATCTTGGAGATCTTATTCCAACTTTAATGATTCTGGGATTCTTTGCAGTTATTTTTAATATTTTCAACTGGAAACATAAAGAGTTTCCACATTTTTCTTGGAAAATAACCATGAATTCAGAAATCACTGGACTTGCATAAATCATTTGCTTTTTGAAGTCCAAAGCTTACTAAATCACTCCCAAAATGGTATTTCATGAGGGGCTGTACTGAACACAGAGACACTGAGCTATCCTTTTCCATCCCTTCTCCTCCACCAGCTCCTGCCTTGGATGTTCCTCCAAGGACTGGATTTTTGCCTCAAGATCTCAAGCCTAAAGGTTATCATTTAATGGCTGGGTGACCATGGATGTTAATGCTCAAAACACGAAATACAAGTTGCAGAACTCATGGAGAGCACAGACTGTGGGGTGGGAGACGGTCCCTCCCCGTTGGGCTCCTGCAGGTTCCTACTGTGCTTTTCTGCTCCTTTCTAATGAAGCATTCCGGCTGCCCAAAGGGATTTCTGGTTTGGATGCAGCATTTCTAGCCTCAGGGAAGGTGGGACAGCAGGAGCTCTGCTCCGTGGTTAGGAAGGTTTGAAATCAGAGCTTGGAATGGATAGAGAGGGATGGCTCGCTCCCTCTGCTCTGTGTTCTGAGTCCCAAATGCCAGCAGCAGCCCCAGATGCACCAACGTGAGAGAAAATAAGGTAAATTTTAAGTATTTTTGGGCCTTCTGGCCAAAAGTATAAGGTGAATTTTAAGTGTTTTTGGGCCTCGAGTCACAGAGTTCAGCAAAGATGAGGCAAACCCCAGCTGGCACCGCAGAGCCAAGAGGACGTTTCAAGTGGTGAGGGGTTTATTAAATCATGGAGCCACTGAAGGAACGATGTTTGCACACCCTCAGTGGTATTATTTTGTTCAGATAAAAAAGGCAGTTTAAACAGTAAACCTTAGAGGAATAGTTTCTTTTAATAGTGAGCTTTCTGGGTTAAAAATCTTTATTTGTGTTGCATCTGAACATTTCTGCTACGAACATCTCCTTAACTAAAGCCTGAGAGAGGAGCAGTGTGTTCTCACTGAGGAGAAGTGACAGGGACTGTTTTGGGGTAAATTCAGCAGCTCTGGCTACCTGGTGGCTGTCTCTGTTGCCCCCAGACTGTGCCAGCTCCCAGTAACACTCACCAGTTGAGATGTCTATCATTCCCATTATTGTGTTAACCCACAGCAAGTATAGAAAAGTAGTAAATGGTAAAAGATAGATCTTTTAATATATTTGAAATTAGCCACCCTTTGTGTTGCCAGTTACTGTTCCTGCAAGGCAGCTCTGAGAAGGTGATTTTCTGCCGGGTCAGGTTTGGGTTTCCTTGTTCCAGATCCACCTGATGAGTCTTGTGTCTTCTGGTGCAATGGGAAAAGCAGGGCCAAGCCCCGCATGACAAAATCACAGAATTCCAGCCTGGTTTGCGTTGCTAGACGGACACGAGAAGAACGACACTCACGCAGTCAGGGCAAAAGAGCAAAAAGAAGAAGCGTTTATTTCTTGACCTTGATTTATATAGATTCTGGACAACGACCAGGGGTTGGAGAATGAGGTTGCCACCTCTCTGACCCCACTAGAAGTCCAGGCTAGAAGTCCATCAATTGTCCCTCCTCCAAAGAGGAATGCGAAAACAATCGCTTTGTTTATGTTACAGTCCGTGAGAAACTCCAGTACAAAAATGCAAACTCAGAAGGCTGAAAAAGAATAGGCAACAGGTTTGGGCTGGAAGAGACCTTCAATACCAGCCAGGGCCACCCCTGCCATGGGCAGGGACACCTTCCACTGTCCCAGGCTGCTCCAAGCCCCAATGTCCAGCCTGGCCTTGGACACTGCCAGGGATCCAGGGGCAGCCACAGCTGCTCTGGGCACCCTGTGCCAGGCCCTGCCCACCCTCTCAGGGAACAATTCCTTCCCAATATCCCATCCAGCCCTGCCCTCTGGCAGTGGGGAGCCATTCCCTGTGTGCTGTCCCTCCATCCCTTGTTCCCAGGTCCCTCTCCAGCTCTCCTGGAGCCCCTTTAGGCCCTGGCAGGGGCTCTGAGCTCTCCCTGGAGCCTTCTCCTCTCCAGGTGAACAGCCCCAGCTCTTGTCGGACTTCATCCCTTCCCTGTTCCTGGTCACTCCAGACAGATCCCATGTTGGAGGTGTGTGGGATGAGCAGGACTCATGTCTGGCTGGGTTTCCATCCCCTCCTCTGCACAGGGGTGCTGGGTGCTCACACCCAGCTCATTCTCCTTCCTCTGGAGATACTTGGATTGCCTTTCCTGACCTTTCCTGGAGAACAGGACTGGGACACAAATTTTCTGTGTGCTTTGGAATGGGTGGAGCTTCTCCATTGTTTGATCCTGCAGCTCCATGGGCATCTCTGGCCTCCTGAGCCCATGGGTGACGTTAATTAATGTGACACTGGGGCCCTTCTGTCCCCACCAGTGGTTTCAGAGGGTTGGTGGCTGCGGGAAGGAACCAACAAGGCCTTTCCTAAGTTCTCTCTGGGAGCCCTTAATTTCAGGAGCACACACTGGGATGGCAGGACAGAATCCTGGCAGCAGGAATTGTGTTGCAGAGGAAGATTTCTCTCATTTTCAGGCCTTTTCTGCAAATTTGGAAACGTTGACGCACAACATCTTGGCTTAACCCACTGTGGTGCAGCAGCAGCTGGGGCTCAAGTGCCTGAGGATGGCTTTGGGCTTGGTATCAAATATTTGCTTATCACTCCTGTGTGATCTGAAGGTGTGAGCCTGTGCTCGGACTGAGCAAATCCCTGTGCTCTTGGAGGCTTTAAGGAGGTTAACCCCTGTTTTTTCCCAGCTTCTCCTGTAAGATCGTTGTGCAAAGGAATGTTTTTACCCTGTATTTTGTATGTCCTAGCTGACTCTGAGCTGAATTCCTCCCTTGAAATTGTTTCTATGTCTCATTTTATTCGTGGAAATAAAAAGCAAAAAGCTGTTTACACCTTGGCAAAAAAATTTAGGAATAGAGGAAATCTTTCAGGAAAGCTTTTTCTCTTAGGGTTTCCAGTGTGGGGTGGAGATCAAAGGAGCCTTGAGCTTTTGGATGTTCCATCTGTATGAAACCGGACCTCTGAACCAGTTGAGATTTTCAGAACCCTGCTTCACAGGAAATATTTATTGTTCTAAGGGGAAGAAAAAAAAATCCCCAGGAGTTTACTTGTAAGTGACAATTTTCCAAAAGAAATATTCCCCAGCTGAAAAAGTGGGGCATGAAAATGACTTCCACACTGAGACATGAATTTCTTGGTTTTTCCCATCTTCTTCTTAACCCCCCAGAGGCCTCATGATCCAGTTACACACATATTTTTCCTTCCTTGAAAAGCTTTGCTATAACCCAGGCTGTTGTAGGGATGGGTAGGAGCTGGAGTTGGCTCTGTAGTGAAAATGTGACTGCTTTTGTTTGTTATGGTAAAAAAGCCCTGAGAGCTGCAAGTTGGCTTCTCACTTGCTGTGTTCCCTGGATGGTCCCAGATAAAGAATCAGAGAATCCCAGATTGGGATTGGATTGAAAGCCCATCCAGTGCCACCTCCTGCCCTGTGCAGGGACACCTTCCACTGTCCCAGGCTGCTCCAAGCCCCAGTGTCCAACCTGGCCTTGGGCACTGCCAGGTATGGCAATCACCCACCTTGGCTGAATTGAGGGTTCAGGGATTGCTCTTGGAAGTGTGATGAGTTCCAGACGCTGACTGGGAGAGCAGGGCAGTGCAGCTGGCAGCTGATAAGGACCTCCTTTGCTCCCTGCTCCCAGGATAAGAGAGCAAATCCTGTGGATCCCTCTCGGTGTTGATCGGGAGCTCGGTACCATCGCTCTGCTCACCTTCACTCTGAAACTCTGATTAAGTTATAAACTTGTGGATGCAGGGAAGCTCAGGCAGGTGTTTAGATCCAACTGAGATTTCCCCTCATGGGTTCTCTGCCCCGTGGCAATTCTGGCAGCCTTTCCCTGGCATCCCCTGCGTGCCCATACGCGGAGCAGAGCCTTTGATCCACACCGCTGGCGGGACCTGCGTGCGTGAAATTCTTCATTTCCCTTCTCCTCCCAAAACAACAAGAACCAGAAGCAAAGAGCTGGCCTTGGGCTGCTTAGGGATTTGAAGATATCAGACAGGATATGAATTTTCACACAGGCAGTTTGCTGGAAGCGAGTGGAAGTGAGACAGGAGCATTAAATGCTCCTGGAGCTCAGCTCCTCCTCTCGTTGGCAAACTGTTGGAAATGAGTCCCTACAAACACGTTTGTATTTTTGTCTGTTGGAGATGAGGAATTGAGGTCCTGTTTGGAAAATGTGCAAATGGTCTGGGAGCATAGGGGACTTTTTAAAACCCAATCTGTGTGTCAGGCATCTTGTGGGGTGCAGGCAGCCCCTCCTGGGATTTGTCACAGCTGCTGATTTGCAGAAAATGTGGGAATCCTTCCTTGCCAGGAACTCTGCTTTGCTTTTCCTTTTGCTTTTGCTTTTATCAGTGCTGGCTTCCTGGGCTTTTTTAGGGGATGGAGCCTTCCCCATGGCCAGCAATGTTGATTTCTTGCTGAATGGTTTGAAGTTGGATTGATCTTGGATTACAACCCTGGGATGGCTCAAGTCTGGCAGGGTTTTGGTGCTGGGACCTAACGTGTAAGATTAGGTTGAGTTTATGGTTCAAGACACATCTCAAAGGACTAAACACTTTAAGTGCTTGGGGAAGACTTTTCAAGCTCAAACAAGCCTCACTTGGTCCATCTGGAATTATTTTTCCATGGAGCTTGCTGTGTTTTATGCTCTCTAGTCCTTCCAAGGTGTGTGAGGTGACACCAGGCTGAGAAGTCGTGCAGGTGCTTTAGTGGAAAACTTATCAACTTCAGCCGTGTGATATTTCTTAGGGATACTTCAGGCTGACCTGGACAGATCCATCCAAGGGAGAATGGAGAGAATCTCTTAGAAGTGTCTGCGGGAAATGCCTGGAAATGCTGCAGGAACATGGGGCAGGAGGGAGCAGTGAGTGTGGAAACAATCTTTGGAATGGGTTTAACACAAAACCAATGGCAAACATTTGGGACATCAGGGTGTCCAACTGAATAAATGCCTGGAAGCTGCACAGGGAGCATCCCTTGGAGCAGACCTGGGTACTTACTGGTGAACTTTTGAAAGCTCACTAATGCACACAGGGTAGGAGTGTCCCGGGAGAAGGCTGTTCCTGTGGATTCAGCTTTTCTTGCCATGAATATGCATTGCCATGGAGTCAGCTGTGCCATGAGGTCCTCTCTGGGCAGCTCCCCAAAGGTTCCTGGGCTGGAATTGCACCTTTCTGCTGTGCTCCCTGGAGCTGCTGAGTGCAGGAGTCTCCCTTGCTGGGATTTTGGCAAGGGGAGGAGACTGGAGCGAGTGGAGTGTCTGGCTGTGTTGTTGTGCTTCCCCTGCTGGTTTGTGCCGTGATTTTCTGTCATTGCCGCGGTGCTGGTCCATGGGGGTGGAATGTGGATGGGATATTCCTTTCCACATCGGGAGCAAGGCGAGGTTTGTGGTGCTGCTACTGCCTTCAGCTCAGTTTTCCCAAACCCATGTGAAGACGTGCACACCAATTGCCCAGATTTGCCACGTGTCACCCCTTCCTGAGCTCATTAAAGCAATTCTCTTCACTGAGCTGGAAATGTACCCCAAAAGGTCCCTCAAGGCTTTGTTTCTACACTTGGGGACATTCCCAGCAGGAATATGTGTGGGATGAGCCTGGAAATGTTGCTGAGCTGGTAAAGCAGTGACAGCCTGGGCAGGTGTCGCTGCCTGGGGTGGTGCTGGCAGCTGCAGGGGTGCTCCAGCTCCTCACCAGACACAGCCTCACCCTGCCAGCTCATGGGTGTCCTGGAAAGGTGTCAGGATGGTTGTGCTTGATGGGCTTTTATTCTTGATAGAGCCAAATGTCTCTTGAGGCAAGTACATGGAAGAACTGTGTCAGGTTTCTCCAGCAGGTGCCGGTCTCTGGCAGGCTGGATGTTGGTTAAGCAGTGCCCTGCAGCCAGAGGAATATCCCTGTCCTGGGGGCAGAGTGGGCACTGCAGTACGGAAAAGACACAAAGCCGCCAGAGAGTGTCCCAAGGAGGGACACAGGGATGGGGCAGGGTCTGCAGGGGCTGTGTGAGGAGCAGCTGGGAGCACTGCGTTTGCTCAGCTGGAGGAGACTGAGGTCAGACCTCACCGAGGGCTGCAGATCCAAACTCTGCTCTCTGTGCTAGGGACAGCACCCAGGGAGCGGCTGGAGCTGTGCCAGGAGGGTTTAGGTTGGATCTCAGGGAAGGGTTCTTCCCCCAGAGGGTTCAGGCGCTGCCCAGGCTCCCCAGGGAATGGGCACGGCCCCGAGGCTGCCAGAGCTCCACACAGGGTGGGATTGCTGGGGTGTCTGTGCTGGGCCAGGGGCTGGATCAATGATCCCTGTGAATCCCTTCCAACTCTGGGAGTTCCATGATTTTACAATTCTGTCTGTGACGTGTGACCCTCCAGAACTTCAATGTCTGTTGAGCCTGCGCCCCCTCGTTGCCCGGAGAAGGGCACGATCCGTGTGGGCACAACTTCTAGTCCTTTCTGTGGAGCTGTGATGACTTCTCAGGTCAGCAAGGTAAAATAATAATTCCATGTGGAGCTTTTGGGTGTCTCCAAAGGGGGTGGGACACCAGCAGTGTTCCCTGAGCATCCCAGTGGTTTCAGGTGTGGACTGCCTCGTGCTGCTCTTGAGTAGAGCACAATACTACAGCGATCCAACTGGTAGGAGATGACAGCAGGAATATTTCCAGGTGCCTGAGTGTGGGGATGTGTCTCTGTGCACGCAGACGCGCTGTCCTAGGGATAGCAGGGAATTGCGTTTTGGATTTCACGGGGCTCTTCCCTTTTCTCCTCAGGAAATAGCGAATTGCAATGCAAATTGCCTGGCAATTGATTCTCGGCCAAATCAATTTCTGAAGGGAATTTTGTTATTCTAACCGTCTCTAATGCACAGCCAGTATTAAAGGTTAAGAACTCGAGGGAAAAAAACACAGGAAAATTGAGACCAGAACTCCATTACTGAGGTATTCACCTCCTTCCATGCAGGAAAAGCGCAAGTCCTAATGCTTTCACAAGGAGCTGTTGATGATTTCCAGTAGATCAGAGTGTAATTAAATCAATTTTCTTTTAATGTGCTTTAATTGTTAAGAAAAGCTCATTAGGCAGCTTTTTATCCTGTGTCAGCAGCATCTTGTTTGGGGTAAGACCTGAGGATCCAAGGCTTACAATAGACGTTTATAATCAGCCTGTAATCCAGCTCTGAGCTGTGTTAAACTATTGATTGGTTACAAAAACAACCCCAAAACATGTTCTACAGTTGAAACGTTGACACTGTTGGCTGCAGCTGCTGAAACAGAGCTCCTGTTTAACAAACTCCGCTCTCCAGGCTGCTCCTGGGTCCTTCCTGCCACAGCTCCTCTGCCCGAAGGAACCTCTCCGAGATTCTTTGGCCCAGATGCAACACTGAGTGCCTCAAGATCGGTGACAGGGGATGGTCACGGTGCCCTGGGAGTGAAAACAGCCTTTTACTAAACATTCCCTTTCTCTGAAGTGTTGGTGTGTAGAAATTCGGTGTGAAAATGGTTTACTTTGCCTGGGAATGGCTGATTTCCCACTCTAACATGGTTTGCTCAGTGCTTGTGGATTAGGGCTATTATTTAAAGAGGTTTAAGAGTTAATCACCCAGTCCCAAGGAAATTTGGGAGGGCAGATTTAGGCAAAGTCCACATGGATCTGGAATTGTAGCAAGAAATATTTAGAGCTCGATTCTGGGCCTGATTTAGTAGGTTTTTGTAATGCTCCAGTATAAATCTGCAGGTTGAAAGCAGTTGTGTGGCTGAGGAGTGGCTTTGGGGCAGGGCAGGGAGGATGGAGCTGTTTCCTTGGAAAAGCTGGAGAGGAGGGGGATAAACTACACATGAAAGGGCAGAACAAATCAGATCCAAATGGAGCTGGTGGAACGATGATGAGGATGGAGCAGGAGCCTGGGAAGGTGAACTAGGAATAGCCTCAGGGTTTATGGTGGAGCAGGGACACCACGAGCAGCAGGAGATTGGGGATCTGGAGCACAATTTTAGTCAGGCTGGGAAAAGAGGCTCCTCAGTTAATTAAAACTGAAGGTGACGAGGCAAGAGTTCATCTTTTCATGTCTCCTTCCCTCTGCAGGTGCTCCCAGCAGTCTGAATTCAGAGGGGAGTGCCCAAAAGGGAGCGGGGCGGGAGAACTCTCGGTGTGTATTCTTCAGAAATAAATTCACTGTGAACTCTTTGTTTAAGGAAAAAGAAAGGGACAGGGCATGAGTGAATGGGTTTCAAATAAGAGAGCACAAAGAACCATTTCAGCAGGTGCAGCCTCATTTCTGCAGGACGGGCAGGTGGCCAGGGCACAGTCAGAGCTCTGCCTGGGGGCCACCAGGCACCTCGGGGTACAAAAGCCCCTCTGGGCTGGGCAGGGCACGGGCTGTCTGCAGAGGTGGTGGTGCAGGCACAGAAAAGAAGGTTCTGAGTTACCTGTGCCAGCAAGAATCACTGACTCCTGGATTTAACACAAAAGAAAGCAGCAGGACTCTGCAGTGAGCTGATGAGATGGGAGCAGGGAGGGCAGAGCACACAGCAGGATCAGCAGGAGGCTTTCATTACCCTCTGTGTGCCGTGGGGAAAGGGCACATTTGGGATTAATCACAGCAAGATGGACTAGTGTGGGCTGGAAAGGACCTCAAGAGCTCCCCAGGCTGGCACTGCTGCTCGAAGCAGGGTGATATCCATGTGAGGTCCAGTTTCTCTGTGGAATTTTGAGAATCCCCTCACCTCGAGTGCTTGGGGAAGTTTGGGCACCGCAGTGAGAAAGAGATTTAAATGTGTCAGGGAGTGACCAAAGGAGGGACACGGGGATGAGGAAGGGTCTGGAGGGATCACACGGGCAGTGGCTGAGGGCACTGGGTTTGCAGCACTCATGGGGGGTACTTTGGGACTTGGCAACTGAAATTTTCTCTCAGCACAAAACGTTTTCCGTGGGGCAGAGATGGACAGCTCAGCTTTGGCACAGAGAGGGGCTTTGGCATCGCTGCAGGTAATTTATAGAAAACCATCAGTTTAACTCCCTGTGTCAAAGCTGGAGGTGTTCTGTGACAAAGGAGAGGTGCCCAGGTTCCTGTGGGAGGGTTGTGCTGCTGCCACAGCGTCTGGGCTCCGTGTGCAGCCCCGGGGGGACCAGGTGGCACTTCACAGGCTGGGCCAGGGCACACCGAGAGCCCTGCCACGGAAATGGGATTGATGACAGCCCTGTCAGAGCACCTGAGGCTCTGAATGCCAGCCCTGAACCTGCCCAAAGCTTTGTGACAGCCCAGCAGCTGCGATCTGGGGCCTGTGGGCACTGAGCCTGCTCAGCCTCTGAGCTCTGTCTCCCCTGCTTGGTGTTTGTTGACAAGCAGTACATTTTTTACTTGCCTGCTGAAGCTCTTCCAGTGAATTTCCTGATTTTTTTTTTTTTTAATTTTATTTTGCTGAAGCCTCTTATTTATAACAGCACCTGTAAGACCATTTTGTTAAACATCTCCTGAGGTCTAATGGCCAAACTTGTTGGTTTTCCTTCAAATCAGAGCACTTGCATGAGTTAAGTGTGGCATGGAAGTGAAATAGCCTGAAAAGCTGTACTCTGTCACTCAAATTTAGCTGGTTTGGACCTGCCTTTTTTAAAAAATCAGACTCTTTGTGGGAGCTAAAGCATCAGCACATGCTTTTATCTGTTTTGCTGTGCATCTGTGGATCTTCTGCCTCTGCTGTGTCCAGTTCTGGGCCCTCCTGGCCACAGAGCCCTGGAGGGACTGGAGCGTGTCCAGGGCAGGGAACGGAGCTGGGGAAGGGGCTGGAGCCCCAGGAGCGGCTGAGGGAGCTGGGAAAGGGGCTCAGCCTGGAGAAAAGGAGGCTCAGGGGGAACCTTGTGGCTCTGCACAACTCCCTGACAGGAGGGGACAGCCAGGGGGGGTCGGGCTCTGCTGCCAGGGAACAGGGACAGGACAAGGGGAAACGGCCTCAGGCTGGGCCAGGGGAGGCTCAGGTTGGACATGGGCAGGAATTTCTCCATGGAAAGGGTGCTCAGGCCTTGGCAGGGGCTGCCCAGGGAGGTTTGGTATCCCCATCCCTGCAAGTGTTCAAAGAACAAGGAGATGTGGCACTTGGGTATGTGGCTTAGTGGGCAAGATGCTGTTCTGTCAAAGGCTGAACTTGGTCATCTTGGAAAGCTTTTCCGACCTTGATGTTCCCGTGATTCTGTGTGGGAATAGCCGGTGATTTCACAGTGTGTGCTTTTCTCCCAGTGGAGGTACCTGAGCTCAGTCCCTGAATTTGCCATTGTGGGCAGTGGCAGCAGTGGTTTAGTGGTTTAGCTTATTGAATTCAGTTCACTTTGCTGCTGCTGGCTCGGGTCCTGCATTCCCACAGACAGCACTGCAGGAATCCAGCTCGGCAAACACCAATTAAGATGACAGTGGAAGGCACAGTAATTATAGGAATACAGTAAAACCCCAATGTTTAGCTTGGCTGTTTGCTACTTGTTGCAGCCTCTGCCCTGCAGACAGACACCTTGGTGGCTGCTGAGGAGCGGAGCAGAAGCAGGCTGGGATGTGTAAGAGCTCATTAAAATGAAGCAGTGTTCACCTCGGTCACGGCTCCTGTGCTCCCATCTGTCTGTGGGCTCCTTTCCCCCTCCACTTTCCCCAGCAGCAGCCCTGACCTCTCTGTGCCCCCCTGGCAAGGCTCACTTGAAAAACCAACTCACAAAGTTCTCCTGGCAGAGCGTTTTGTGCCGTTTAACACTTTGCCCATGAAATGTTTGCCAAAGTCAAATGCTTGTCTGGCTTTGCTGGGGATGGGCTCAGTGCTACAGCGCAGAATCCTGGAATGTTTTGGGCTGGAAAAGGCCTTGAAGTTCGTCCCATCCCATGGGCAGGGACACCTTCCACTGTCCCAGGCTGCTCCAAGCCCCAATGTCCAACCTGGCCTTGGACACTTCCAGGGATCCAGGGGCAGCCACAGCTGCTCTGGGCACCCTGTGCCAGGGCCTGCCCACCCTGCCAGGGAACAATTCCTTCCCAATATCCCACCCATCCCTGCCCTCTGGCAGTGGGAAGCCATTCCCTGTGTCCTGTCCCTCCATCCCTTGTTCCAAGTCTCTCTCCATGTTTCCTGTAGCTCTGTCAGGCACTGGAAGGCCACAGTTTGGTCACCCCAGAGCTTCTCCTCTCCAGGCTGAACAATGCCAGCTCTCCCAGCCTTTCCTCCCAGCAGAGCTGCTCCATCCCTCTGCTCACCCTGGTGCCTCCCCTGGACTCTCTCCAGCAGCTCCAGGTCCCTCCAGCAGAGCAGAGCTGAGGAGCAAAGCTCTGCAGGTTTTGATTTTTTTCTTCAGGAGGATAAATTGGGATTGGGATCTGTTGACAGCCTTAGATGAACCTTTCTTATCATTAAAGACATAACAAGAGGTTCACCTCTAAATTATGGGTACAAGCATGTGTAGGATCCCAGACTGGTTTGGGTTGGAAGGCACCAATCCCAGAAAAGGCTGCTACAGCTTGTAGAACTCTCACTTTTCCCCCCATGAATTGAAAGCATTTTATTGTGACTTAAATGATGCAAGGAACGTGTTGTGGAGACACAGATCAGCCTTTTTTTTTGTTGTTGTGGTTTTTTTCACTCAGGTGGTTTAAAAGAAAGGATCCCCTGAAGAAAAATGGTTAATTGCCAGATATAATTTCATTATGGCAGGGTAAAGAGTTGTAACAAGCCCCTGAATTCAAGGCCAGCATTTCTGATGTCTGCAATGCCTGGAATTGCTTTAATTTCATGTAGAGTTTTATTCCGCTTCTAAGAGCTCTCATTTTCAGAAAACTTTCTTTAGTGGGGAATGCAAGGCTGAGATATTTCCAGCTTAACCAGCAGAGATAGGGATTTGTGTGCTGTTCAAGGACAGCTTTTTCGCTGCAATGAGAGTAGATAAGATCCAGCTGGTAGCACCAATAATAGCAATTTTTTAATTTCAGAGAGCCAGGCCTATCTCTCTGTTTCACTATATGATCTGTGCTGCTCAAATCCAGTGAGGGCAGTGAGCGAAAGGGGCACATTCTGTGTGTGTCTCCCATCTCTGGTTTCGGGCTGCTGTTCCCCAGCTGCTGTCCTGACATGGAGAATCATGGAATATCCCAACTGGGAAGGGACCCACACTGTCAGAGGCATCAGCAAAACCAAGCTTAATATTAATTTGCAAAAGCACAGCCAAGTTGGATGGCAAGGATTGCTCTGCTCCTTCCTGTGTGGTTAATGCGGATGAAGGAAAATCAAATTAGAGTTGAGTTATGGCGGTGGATACAGAGCTCAAAGGGTGAGGGGGGGTGCCAGGGGAGACTCAGGTTGGACATCAGCAGGAATTTCTGCATGGAAAGGGTGCTCAGGCCTTGGCAGGGGCTGCCCAGGGAGAGGTGGAGTCACAGACCCTGGAGACACTCAAAACATGAGTGAAAGTAGCACTCAGTGCTCTGAGCCTGCTGGGATTTGCTCAGAAGTTGGACTTGGTGCTCTTGGAGGGCTTTTCCAACCTCGGTGGCTCTGGGATTTTGTGATCTTTTCTTCGCACTGAATCTGACCGGTGTGTGGATTGCAGCACTTACTGGAGCAACATCCAGAGTCTCTCTCCCAGGAATCAGGCTAATTTCACTTCTGAGGAGGTTTCTTGGTGATACTGAAAGCAGAGCCCCAGTGTCCTTCACTGGGATTTAGTTCTATTGTTGAACACTTGGAATTTAAAGTCACAGGATCCCGGGCTGGCTGAGGCTGAGGGAGCCCAGCGGGCACCCGGTGCCCCCTCCGTGCTCCAGCAGGGCCATCCCAGAGCCCAGGGCACAGCACTGTGCGCACACAGCTCTGCAGCAGCCGCAGGGAGGAGCCCCCCCAGGCCGTGTGGACAATGTGCTCAGGGCCGGGCAGCGCCCAGGGAAGAAGCTGTGCCTCCCGTGCCGGGGCAATCGCTGGGCTCAGGCCCTGCCCGTGGCTCAGTGTTGGCTCAGCTGGTTAAAGTCATCAGACAGTGATGCCTTTTGTGTTGGAGTGTTTTATGAGCATCCCTTGCTATCTGAGTGAATTCTGTCGATGCTTCAGTTCTGTAGCTTAGTTAAAGCTCTCTTTAGTGATGCCTGTACCTTATTTTAATTTTGTTTTTTATCACGAAACCAAGCATTTTTGCTTATCTGGGCCTGGAGCGCAGCGGGGAGACGGGAGCCTGTTGGTGTTCTGTGCAAAAGTCGGACCAAGGAACGTTGCTGTGTTTAAAAATTCCCTCACGCTCCCCTGGCCTGGAATGCTAATCAGGACCCAAGATGTGAGGAGATAATGTTCCTGCCTGGGCTCTGGAATTTGCTGTAGGGAAGGAAGAACACGGTGGCGTGGAAAATTGCACAGTGGCAGCGAGGGCTGAGCGCTCCTCGCTCTGCACCTAACACATGCTGAACGCAGATTTTGGGGCTGTTGCATGTCCTCAGCCTCAGCTTTGGTGTAAATACAACCCTTTCTCTGGAAAGAACCATTCCAGGGCATTTCCCCTGCTGCTTTGTGTTACAGAAGTGTTTCCAGAATGCCAAGGAAAATAAAGATAAGGATTCTGAAAGGATATTGGGCAAGAAAGGGAGAACAGAAAATCCACTGGGATGGTGTGAGAGAGGGGAGGGAACCAACTTGTTTTTACAGAGTAAATCGTGGAGTCATACAATCATTAAGGTTGGAAAAGACCTTTAAAATCATGGAGTCCAGTTTTCAACCAGCACCAGCATCGTGTTCACCACTAACTCGTGTCCCAAGTGCCACATCCACACGTCCTGGGAACACTTCCAGACATGGGGACTCCGCCACTGCCCTGGGCAGAAATAGCCAGGTTTCCCGGTTGGCCAGGAAGAGCCTTTGGACAAGGCTTTACAGGTTGGGCTTGGGATGCTCCCTTCAAGTATGCTCAGTTAAAGGCTGCACAGATGAGTTTGATTTTCCTGTGCTGGTGTGTTTGTGCCCTTTGTATTTGTTCAGTTCATACTGTCCAAGGCCAGAGTCCAAGTCCATCCTGCAGCCTTCTCTCTTCTGTCCCCATTTTGGTGAAGGAAGAGGTGCCTGGCACTACATTTTATTCCTTACTATTTTCCAAGGGCTGGACAGTGCTGATGTTCCTACTAAAACAATTTTGGTTGGGGCAAACTCCCTTTTTTCCTCACACTCCATCCATAGCAATATTCCTGACCATGCCCCTGGGCTGGGACAGAGCTGAGGGGATGATTTGAAGTCCAGAATGCAAATGGGCTCAGCCACAGCTCTTGCTGAATCCAGACTCCAGAGGGTGATGCTCGAATTTAATCTCGATGCTGCAGGAGCCTGTGCAGGGCCCTGAGGTTAGAGACCTCCTCAATATTCATCTGGGTTTGTTTTTCCAAGCATTCCCCTCTAGAAGCTGAGGTTTAAATCCCCAGAGGTGTGTGTATTTGTGCAATGTGATTACTGAGATAAGAGTATACAAGGGAAGAAAGCCTCGGCTACATCACTGATATGTTTTTTTTTCCCCTTTAACTCATCCCATTCAGCCAGAATTTGCTTGGAGTTATCAAGCAAAGCATTTCAGGCTGTAATTGCTATGTAGGGATCAGAGGAGGAGATTCTTTTTTTCTGGAGATGAGTGGAGGAGCTTTTATATTCCTGGAGAGGCTGCAGCTCCTGAGCTCCCCTGACATCAGCTGGGGACTCGTATTTGTGGTATTTTCTGTACAGCTCTGTGTCCTTCAAAGCTGAGTCCATGGGATGGGAGGGATGAAGGTGTTCCCAGGGTCCTGCCAAAGCAGGAAGATGATTTTTGCTTCCGGGCTGTGCTGCTCCGTGGAAGTTCTCCAGAGCAGCCTCCTGGCACAGGTGTCTTTTAGTGGATTTTAGTGACACAGAGTTGGATTTAATCAGAAAAACCGCTCAATGGAACCTGGAGCTGAACCAGTGACACCTTGGCCTCAAACCCTGGCAAGATTTGTATATATAGAGAAGTCCATAAACCCCCTCACAGGAATTCTTTGTGCTCTTCCCTGGGCAGGGTGGGTTTCCTTTGGTTTTGCCTCCCTGCTAAAGGAGGGATGCTTGGGTTGCTCCTGCTTCCAGCTGTGCCAGTGCTGGTGGCACTGGGAGATGCACAAATGCTGCTTTCACTGCGGGATGTTGAGGGATACAGCTGGTGTGGGATGATGGGGAATACACCTGGTGAGGGATGGTGAGGAGCAAACACCTTTCCTGCATCCTGGGGAAGCCACCTTCAGCACTAGAGGGAAGGAAAAGTTCATTTAAAAGATTTTTTTTTGTTTTTTATTTCTTGCTGCTGTCAGGAAATTGCCCCTCTCTCTCTCTCTTTTTTTTTTTTTTTTTTTTTTTTTTTTTTTTTTTTTTTTTTTTTTTTTTTTTTTTTTGGCGTGGGCTCACAAAATAAGAGTTCATTACTGTGTGCTCGCAAAATAAAAATTCATTGGGTGGCGATGCTGTTATAAAACATTTTATTTTCATCTTTTGCTTTGTTTGGCTTCATCTGCAGAGAAAAACAAGCGGGTGCTGCTCCTCTGGCCCTGCAGCCACCGTGCTGAGGTGTGCTTTTCTCACTCCTCCACACTGCTCTGCTGCCCACCCACTCTGAAAACATGGAATGGAATATTTCCAACATTTTAAATTTTGCGGAGACTTAAAGGATCCAAAGGATCTGCTTCCAATCTGAAGAGATTTACAGAGAAGCTTGAGAAGAACTCGGTGTCTGGAACTGGAGTGACAGGATGAGGAGAATGGCTTCAAACAGAAAGAGGGAAAATTTAGGTGGGATATTGGGCAGGAATTGTTCCCTGGCAGGGTGGGCAGGCCCTGGCACAGGGTGCCCAGAGCAGCTGTGGCTGCCCCTGGATCCCTGGCAGTGTCCAAGGCCAGGCTGGACATTGGGGCTTGGAGCAGCCTGGGACAGTGGAAGGTGTCCCTGCCCATGGCAGGGGTGGAATGGGACTGGATGAGCTTTGAGGTCCTTTCCCAAACCACTCTGGGATTTCAGGTTTCTCTCTGCTGGATGTGCAGTACTCACATGATTATTTCAAACACAAAAGAGGTTTAAGCTGTACCCATGAATCATTTTGTGGGTATTTGGAGGGAACATAATTTGGCATCTGGTGTAACTTTGCACCCACCCACCTGCTTGAGCACAGACAGGCTGGGGGATGGCAGGGATCTCGTCTGGAGTCTCTGCCTCGCTTTTTCCAAAAATATCCTCTTGCTTTGGCCTCTCCATGGTGCAGAGTTGCATCTTTGTTGGTGGCTGCTTTCCTTACACACGGCGGGGTTTGTGTGCTCCCATCCCTCGGTGAGCTGGGAAATCTCCGTGTCCTTTCCTTTCCTGCAGAAATTCTTCTGTTGTTCATAAGTTCTATTCATGGATTTAATTTGGTGAAGCTGCACCTCGAGGGCTGTGTCCAGTTCTGGGCCCCCAGTCCAGGAAGAACTTGTACAGGCTGGAGCGTGTCCAGGGCAGGGAACGGAGCTGGGGAAGGGGCTGGAGCCCCAGGAGCGGCTGAGGGAGCTGGGAAAGGGGCTGAGCCTGGAGAAAAGGAGGCTCAGGGGGAACCTTGTGGCTCTGCACAACTCCTGACAGGAGGGGACAGCCAGGGGGGGGTCGGGCTCTGCTGCCAGGGAACAGGGACAGGACAAGGGGAAACGGCCTCAGGCTGGGCCAGGGGAGGCTCAGGTTGGACATGGGCAGGAATTTCTCCATGGAAAGGGTGCTCAGGCCTTGGCAGGGGCTGCCCAGGGAGGTTTGCAGTGCCCATGGCTGGAGGTGTCCAAGGAAGGGCTGGAGGTGGCACTGAGTGCTCTGGGCTGGGGACAAGGTGGGCATGGGGCACAGCTGGGACTCCATGGGCTGGGAGGGATTTACCAGCCTCAGGGATCCCAGGATTCTGTGATTCTGTGGCTGTGATGTGTGGGAAATCTTTGGGGGAGTTCCCCTGTGTACATCCATCTGCACTGAGCACAGCCCTGGCTTTGGGATGTTTATTCCATCTGTATTAAATCCATTTATTCCTCAAGGAAATGACCTAAGGCTGTCCATAGCCACTGAAAAGTATCCAAAGAAGTAACCATCCCCAAGGAGGCTGGAATCATCATCTGCCTCTGCATTGAGCAGGAGCTCTCCCAGAAATTCCACACTTTTGGGGGGCTGTTTGGCTGCCTGGTGCCAAGCAGCAGCACAGCAAAATATGTTCTGGGCAGATTAAAGAGGGGAAAAAATAATTAAGCTCTTTATGTGAACTAGGGGAAGGATTTGGTCCATGGAAATCCAGAGCAAGCCTTCAGAAATGTTGATTTCTCAGTTTCGAATAGGAACGAGAGGGTTCTTCATTATTTGTGAAAACAAAATGAAACCCTCCAGTCAAAAGTTGATTCTTTTGAGTCACAGAAACCAGTGATCCTTCCTGCAGCTTTGTACTTATGTCATGTAATCTTTTTTTTGAACTCCTTAAACAAGGCAATGTTTTGATAGCTTTGTTGGCCTCCAAGGCAAACCCTTCAGTGGCCCAGGTCTGATCAGCTTGTATCCACCCCAGCTCTGTGGGGAGCGGCAAATCTTGTGTTCCTTCTGACAATTCCCCTTCTTTTCCATTGAAATGATTCACTAACACAACAAAAAAAAGCCTGAATTTTTCAGAAAGCTGCTAAAAAAGGAGCTAGATGGCTTGAGCAGTGGCTGGGGCAGGAGTTTCTGTGCTTGATTTCTATTTCCTCTGGACATGCAGTGAGCTCTGTGCCCTCGGGGGCTCCTGATCAGAGGTGTGAAGTGGTTTGTGGCTGTACAAGGCTTCTCCTTGCACATCCTGGAGCCCTTTTCCCACCAGCACTGTTTAAACCATGTGGATTTCTAGTTTGGAATAATTCTGCAGCCCAAGGCATCTGTTCTACTTGAGGAAGGTTAACATACAAGGGAATGGAGACAAAGGTCAAATCTAGATTAATTTTCTCCAGGTTCTGGAGGAAAATAATTTTCTTCCCGTTTTCTCCCTGGAGGAGAGTGGAGACCAAATTGCATCATGGAGAAGCTGTTTGCTTTTCCCTGGCTCAGAGGAGAGCAGGGTCCTGCTGAGGGCAGAGGGCTTTCCTTGGTCCTGAGCTCTGGGGCTGTGGAGAGACTCTGGTCCCTCTTGGGGCCATCCCCAGTGTCCCTACACTCCCTGCTGGCTCACCCTCCCTTCTCCTCCTCCAGGAAAACAGAATTCCAGAATGGTTTGGGAAGGGATCTTAAAGAGGATGTATCTCCACCCCACACTTTCCACTGTCCCAGGCTGCTCCAAGCCCCAAAGTCCAACGTGGCCTTGGACACTGCCAGGGATCCGGGGGCAGCCACAGCTGCTCTGGGCACCCTGTGCCAGGGCCTGCCCACCCTCCCAGGGAACAATTCCTTCCCAATATCCCATCCATCCCTGCCCTCTGGCAGTGGGAAGCCATTCCCTGTGTCCTGTCCCTCCAGACCCTTGTCCAAAGCCTCTCTCCGTGTTTTTTGCCAGCTCCTGAAAGGCCACAATGGGGCCACCCCAAAGCTTCTCCTCCCCAGGCTGAACAATCCCAGCTCTCCCAGCTGATCACCTTGGTCAAACATGATCCTTTAAATCCCAGGAATCAGAGGTGAGAGGCTTTGCTCCATTTTTGCTGTCCAGGAGAGGCATTTCCTCGTGATGTTTAATCTGCAGTAATGTCCATCTGTTCAACTGCTCTGCTTTGTGTCCAGCAATGTCTTCCTGCTGTGCTGGAGGAGCTGCAGATGTCTCAGTGTGTGTGTGTGTCCGTGATCATCCCTCAATCCTCGGGCAGGAGCTGTTTTCCAGCCCCCTGCATCGGCAGCACGAGGCACTGAGACAGCTGAAGGGACACGCTCCATTAGCAGCTGAGATTGGCTGATGCCTCTTAAATTGTTTTCTAAAGAGTTTTCATGTCACTGTTTTGTTTTCGTCAGCAAAAAGGCGCAGCGAGAAAAATCTTTCCCGTTGGCGTTCCCCGCTGGTTTGTCTCTGCTCAGCTGGGCAGGGCTTGGGAAAGGGCCTCCAGAGAACACCAAGGCTCAGCTTTGGCTGCACTTCCAGCTGGGAAGTTCCAACACCAACCCGAGGAAGGTTTGCGTTGGGTTGGGGCCCTCAGCACGAGAAAGATGCGGATGTGTTCGAGCAGATCCACAGGAGGCCACAAAGATTCCTGAGGGATGGAGCAGCATTGCTGGGAGAGCTGGCATTGTTCAGCCTGGAGAGGAGAAGCTTTGGGATGACCCAGTTGTGGCCTTCCAGTGCCTGAAGGAGCTACAGGAAACATGGAGAGAGACTTGGGATAAAGGATGGAGGGACAGGACACAGGGAATGGCTTCCACTGCCAGATGGCAGAGATAGACGGGATATTGGGAAGGAATTGTTCCCTGGGGAGATGGGGAGACCCTGGAATGGATTTCTCAGAGCAGCTGTGGCTGCCCCTGGATCCCTGGCAGTGTCCAAGACCAGGCTGGACATTGGGGCTTGGAGCAGCCTGGGACAGTGGAAGGTTTCAGGGCTGGAGGCTGGATGATCTTTAAATGTCCCTCCCACCCCAACCATGCCGTGATTTTGTGTTTTTATGGATGCGTGAGATGAGATGGAGACCACCTTCTCTTGATAGGATCTCACAGTCCATTCCTTAGGATTAGGGTTGTCCTCCTGGCTGGATCTGCTCTGTTTGTATCTTCTTTTCATGACCTCTCCCCTTCCCTGGACATTTGGAATGTCATTGGTGACCCAGATGTCCGGGGTTGTCCCCTCCTGTCTCTCTCCATCCTCTGGTAACAGTGAGGAGGTGCATGAGTCCACCATAAAACAAGCTAGAAAAGACCTGGATTTCTGATTTCTGTTGCCATTTCTACAAGAAAAATCCCATTTTTTCCTGGAATTCCCCTCATTTTTTAAGTAGTCCTAAGCATGTGGGGAAGAGCGTGAGGAGTCCCTATCCCATCACTCTTCCTCATTGCTTAGATCCAGGGGAAAAAAACCATTTTTGCAGCTCTGCTGCTTTGCTTTTATTTTTCAGTATTTTCAGACAGGAATATTGCATCCTCGGCTGGTGTGTGAAGGTGAAGGAAATAAACCTGGAGAGGAGTGTGAGGGGAATTCAGTATTTTTGGGCTCTAAAAGGTTTGTGTGGCTCTGCCCTCACTTTTTGGAAGATTGAAGAAAATCCGGGAGCAATCCTGGCTTTTGTCCTGGACATGGAGGATCTGCTGGAGGGGTGTGAGGTAGGGCAGTTATCCACAAAAATCTAAGGAATTATCCCCATTTTTTTCGCTGCTTCCTGATTTTTGGGCGTTGCTTTTTTTCACGTGCCTAAAATTGATGCTTTTCCAAGCAAAATCACAGAATTTCTCAGGCTGGAAAAGACCTCTCAGAGTCCAACGTGTGCCTGATCCCACCTTTTTTCAGTGGGCTTTTGCAGGAATGAGCTGACTCCAGGTGGAAATTGTACTCAAAGAAATGCCAGGCTGGATGAAAAATTAACCCGAAATAATTATTTATAATTTATTAATGAGCTGAATTGGCAGCAAGAAACTCTTGGAGGAATATTTTGATCACAGGTTTGTGTAAATCCATATCTACTCCCACAATATCCCCGGAAAATCAGCTGTAATTTGGAATTATCGTTGTTATTTTTCCATTAATTCAGCCAGGGAGTTATTTGATCCTTTTGACAAAGGAAAATACGCTTGGCAAAATGATCTGGAGATGGAAATACACTGGCATTTTTTGTGCTTTGGAGATAAGTGGCTCATGCTCTTGTTTCCACCTTAGCTTTTGTTGGAGGTGCTGTGGAATATGGAGAAAAACAACCCCCGAATCCTTTCATTTCCCAGGGCTGATTTCCTGAAGTGTGACTGCAAAGATTTCTTTTCCCTTTTCATCTCTTTTCTTAAAAACCTGAGGTAGCCAAACCTTTGTCATCTTCTCTGTTTTCCTGCAAATGAGAGCAGCACTGGGGTGGGGTTTTTTTTGAAAGTGAATTTCTTTGTCTACACTCAGAGACAAAGACCCAAGGAAAGGCCAGGATTCCATC
This sequence comes from Hirundo rustica, assembly GCF_015227805.2. Classification (NCBI taxonomy): domain Eukaryota; kingdom Metazoa; phylum Chordata; class Aves; order Passeriformes; family Hirundinidae; genus Hirundo; species Hirundo rustica. The sequence goes on from NC_053457.1 coordinate 4,022,196, forward strand.
TGAGAAAGATTCCCGATAAATTTATTGTTGCGGGATCAAAAATTCCCTGTGTCTCTAAATAATAAACAGCCAGAAGAGTAACAGAGATTTCTATAGGATCTTTAAATATCTCTAGGAAAGTCCTGGCAAGTTTTCTAATTCATTTTCCTTTTTTAAACTGAAATAAATACATTTTATACTTGCAAGCTCTGTGCCAGAACTGTACAAAAATGTGAAGGAAAACGCAATCACAGCTTTCAGTTTGTTGTAGGTTCTTAATTCCTGTGGAATGAGGCAACAAATTCTGCGGAATGTGTGTTCCATATAGAAGAGACATCCGTGGTAACTCGTGTTTTTAATTCAATTAATGTTTAATGAAGGCTATTAAAACATTTTTGGGGAGTTAAATTGGAAAAGCCACACCAATACCCACCTCGCTGGATCATTATAATTATGGGGAAGCTGAGGAATTTGGGAACATCCCTCTTTTTCATGAGCTGATGAAACGGCACCAGTCAGAACATCAGGAATATTTCCCAAATCCTGTGGGAAGGAAGCTGATCCCACCTGTGTCCAGAGGCAGGAAAACACCTGGGAAAGCTGGAGCAGACTGCTCAGAGACGAGATGCTCTCCCCAGAATTCCTGCATGTTCTGCCAGGGAACATTTTCCGTCTGGAATATTTTCACCCTCGTAACTTCTGTGCCCTTATTCCGGCTGGAATGGAAAGTGGGTTTCGGAATTTGGGATTTGTCAGCCGCATTCCTTGGAGGAGATGCTGCTGTTGCTGTTGAATAGACCGGGGTTAATTTCGAGCAAAAAGTGCAAAGTTCTGGGCAAGCCCTGGGGAGGATTTGGGAAGAGCCTTGTGGCTTTTCCATCCTTTTGGGCTTTCCATCCCACAGTCAGGCCCCCGAAGTGCAGTCGGTTATTTTAAAAGCCCCGTTTGATAATGATAAAATTCATTTTTGACAGGAACTTGGTGTAATACAGTCAGGGCCTGGAGGGACAGGGAAAGGGAGTGGCTTCACTCTGGAAGAGGGCAGGGATGGATGGCACATTGGGAAGGAGCTCTTCCCTCTGAGGGTGGGGAGCCCTGGAATGGATTTCCCAGAGCAGCTGTTGGCTGCCCTGGATCCCTGGAAGTGCCCAAGGCGCGGTTGGAGCAGCCTGGGATAGTGGGAGTTGTCCCTGCCCTGGATGATCTGCAAGGTCCCTTCCAACCCAAACCATTCCATGATTCCAGGGTTTAGGTCCAGTCTCGTTTTCCAAGCTCTCACCGAAGTTTCTGAGTAGGAACTCCCCAAATTTCCCTTCTTGTTGAACCGGGGAATTTGGGAGTATTATTTCTGATGGAGCTTGAAGTGCCTTTCCTTGGAGATCTTTGCTCTTCCTCTCCTTTTCCCACCAAGCCCCAGGCAAGGTGAGGTGGAATTGCCTTCTTGGGACACATTTGGAGACTGGAAAGATCCTATTTTTTTCTTTCTGTGAGACTTATTAGACACAGATGAAAAGTTTTCCTATTTTTTGAGTCATTGCTGCATTTGTTTCAAGACCACCAGCCTTGGATTTAATAAATAATTGTGAGCAATTAATGAAGTTTTCTGTGGAAGAAGATATTTGGGATATATACTTGTTTGATTGATTTTTGGGACAGGAAGAGTCCAAAATTTAGAATATTGTAATGATTTCTGTTGCTGGAATTCTCTGTTTAGAGAAGGGAAAGTGCAGCAAAATTTGGATTTTTCTTTTTGATTCTCTTTCTTTCAGTAAGAGCTGATATGGAAAAGTGATGCTCAAACTTTCAGGGTAGAATTCTAATTTCCTATTAAACAGGAATTGAAATCATCAAATTAAAATGTTTTTCCTTGAAAAGCAGCTCTTATTGCTGAAATACAAGCTTCTAATTTATTTTCTGGACAGCAAATGCAGAGCTTTCATTTTGATCTGTGGATCTGCAACTCATTTTCCTGGAGATTTTTTTTTTTTTTCCATAACATTTCTTTCTCCCCACACTGCTTTAAAAGGGGAAAAATAAAATAAAATAAAATAAAATAAAATAAAATAAAATAAAATAAAATAAAATAAAATAAAATAAAATAAAATAAAATAAAATAAAATACTAAAAAGGAAAACTGTCCTGGGAAAAAAATCCTGAATTTTGGAGGTGAGCTTTCCATTTTTAATGGGATATTCCAGGAGCTGTGGAAGGGATGGATGCAGAAGGAAAGAAAAAATGGAAGCATCTTTCAGGTGAGAGTCATTGCAAGAAGCTTTTGGGTTGATCAAACAAAATGAAGTTGTTGGTGAGCTGGCCACACGCAGGGGATTTTTTTTTTGGGTTTAATTCTGTGTACTCTACAAATTTCAGGGATTTGGGCTGTGTTTTGGATCGCTCTTCACTTGGAATTAAATGGATAATCACAGGAATATGTCTCAGGAGAACCCTTTCTCAGGTTTTCCTATCAGTTGGGTTTTTTCCTTGTTTATTTGTTGGTAGCATTCATTAAATTGTAATTTTTTCAAGTCCCTCAGTGGTGGGAATTGAAGGATGGGAATGCATGGATGGAACGGGGCGTGTAGGGAAAAGCTGGAGAGGTGGAATCTGGCAGGAAATAACAGGGTTGGGACAGCTTTTGCTTTTATATTTTAGAATTTCACACAAAAGTTTCCGAAGGAAGCTAATTCCAATCTGCAAATCAGTGCTGACAGTGTGAATAACCAGCTTTTCTGGGAGAAAAGGAGATTATTTGTTTGTTCCAAACTATTTGGGAGCAATTGCTGCACGTGACCACGGCAGAAAACAGTTTTCATTCCACTTGTGCAAATAGCAGCTTCTGAAACTTGAGTCTTCCAGGGTTTTCGTGGCAATCAATATTCCGAGGATGCCTTTTAGCTGGGCAGTGTGGGGAATATCCATCAATATTTGGGAATATTCTCCAAAGTGGAGTTGCTGTGTGAGAGCAAAGGAAGGTGCTGCCTGGCAGGAGGGGTTTGGCATCTCCCCTTATTAAGAACAACAGATAATAAATATTTTCCATGGTGAATCCAAAAATGGCGTGGAACCCATGGGTGAGCCATGTTATCAAAATCCCATCATTTCTCACCAAAACACAGCAAGAAGCACAAATCAAAATCTCTCTCTCTCGGGCTCTTTCTCCTTGTGTTGTTCTGAGCTCTGTTTGATGGGGATTAGGGGAAGGTTGCCTTTCCCAAGAAATCATTTGCCAGGGGCACAAACACTCCAAGAAACCCTGGATTTGCCTCTCTGCATGAGAAGTGAAATCTCTTGTAAGCCACAGTTTCACTTGTTCTTTTTTCCCCTTTGCTCAAACGTGTAGGAATCAGTTGGAAGTCAGAATTTTTGCTGAGAGCTAAAACATGATTGGGGACTTAATTATGATTTTTTTTCTCCCCTCTCTCTATTTTGGGGCTGTACAGCCCTCAGTGCTCTGGCACATGGCTTTCAAGGACGCCTTCTTCTCCTTAAGTTGCTCAGGAATCATTTTCCTCTGCTCCTGAGGTGCCTGGGATTGATTTTGAACAGCCTGGGATCTCTGGGAATGTGTTGGATTATTCCCACTGTGTTCTCCTAACATTTCTCTTGCCTTTTCTGTCCGGTTGGGTGGTGGAAAGCGGGATTAACCCCAAATATTCTGCTTTTCATTAAATCCCATGAGGGTTTTGCAGAGATCTGTCTGGGGAGCTGACTGTCCATTGGAATTCTTCCTTTAGCTGGGCCATCAAGGTGGGAGGCACGGGCTCAGCTCGTGCCTGATTTTCTTTGGGAATTTTCTTTCCTGATGGCACCACTTGGCAGCAAAGATGAAAGCCCTGCATGTAGGAACACACAGCAACTGCTCCCAGATTGACACTGCCACAGCACTGCTGGGAATTTTGTTCCAGTGTGTTCCTTATCAAAAGCCTCCCTTTTTTCCACTGAGGAGCACGGGAATGCTTGGTTTATTGAAAAAAAAAAAAAAAAAAAGAATGTAAAATCCTTTCTAGAAGGTAAAGCTGCAGAGCGAAACCCCACGCTGGTGTTACAGAATGGAACTGTTCTGCCGTGATGGAAATTAGGACCAGCCTTTGGTTTCAGTTCAGGGCGTGCACTCGAAATTGGGGGGCAGCTCCTGCCCACTTTGTCCAACTGGAGAGAAATTCCCAATCCCACTGAGTGCTGGAAATACACTGGGAATACTTCCGGGCCTTTTCTTCATAAGAATTTATCTGATTTCTGCCTCTGAAATGTCACTGGCACATCAAACCCTGGGATGTTCAGCCAGAAAACTGGAATTTTGTTTTACTTCCACGGCAACCACTGTCCCTGCCGGTAAAGTCAATCCAGCTGGTTTGTCCTGCACAACCTCCACCTCTATATGAGGAACGATTTCTTCCCATGTGGGTGGCAGAGCCGTGGAACAGCTGCCCAGGGAGGTTGTGGAGTCTCCCTCTCTGAATTGGAACTGTCCTGGTTTGCTCTGCTGTGATGGAAATTAGGTTAAACCTTTGGTTTTAGTTCAAGGAGTGTACTGAAAATTAGGAGGCAGCTCCTGCCCACTTTGTCCAGTTGGAGAGAAATTCCCAATCCCACCCAGTGCTGGAAATACACTGGGAATATTCCTGTGCTTTTTGTTCATGAGAGCAACAGAGCATGTAAGAATTTATCTGATTTCTACCTCCAAAATGTCACTTGCACATCAAACCCTGGGATGTTCAGCCAGAGGAAACTGGAATTTTGTTTTACTTGCATGGTGACAGCCACTGTCTCTGCCGGTGAAGTCAGTCCAGCTGGTTGGTCCTGCACAACCTCCACCTCCACAGGAGGAGCTTCTTTTCCATGAGCCGTGGAACAGCTGCCTGGGGTGGGTGTGGAGTCTCTCTCTCCCTCTCTCTGGATTCACTCCAAGCCCATTTGGAAGTGCTCCTGTGTCACCTGCTCCAGGTGACCCTGCCTGGGCAGGGGCTTGGACTGCTTTATCTCCAGAGGTCCCTTCCAACCCAGCTCTCCTGTGGTTCTGGGGAATTAAGCATAGATGAAGCCACATTCCTTTTAAAGCCAGGGAAATCCAGCTCTCTAAGGTGACCATTTAGTAAGATCCAAGTCTTTAATCCTGTGATGATTCGCAGTGTTTCCAGTCCTGCAGCTTGGGCTCAGTACAAGACTTTGCCTTCACTTCCTGCTGATGAATTTCCTTATCGCAGACTGAAGGAAAAGAAATCCCACAGTTTCATTCCCTGCATCTTTGGCAACTCTTGATGGAACCCATGTGGTGTTTTGCCCTGAGGAATTATCAGGGCAACTTCTTCCTTCCTTTGCTGTGGAAATACTGTTTTTTTTTCCCAAGATGTCTGGTGTGGTTCTCACTGCAGCAGCACCTGGGCGTGTGAAAGGGGTTTTGGTTGCAGAATCCTACAATGACTGCACTGTTCAAACTGGCTCTGGCTGCTGAATCCAAGCCTTGCTCAGGAAAGGCTGCAGCAGCCTCCTGGAGAGCCTGAATGAAACTCTCTTTGCTTGACTGTGAAATAAGCAGAGCGAATTTCAGAAATGCCCTTTAGCCCTATTTGTTTTGGTTCTAGAGTTGATTTAGGTGCATACCTAGGTACTATAGACCATATAATTCATTTGCCAATAAAAAACCCCCATAAACCAGCCCTGTTGGAAAGCTTTCCTGATTCTGTGAGTGTCTCAGTGTAGGTGGAAAAAAGTCTGGACTTAAATATGTAATTAGTTCAAGAAGAAGATTATTTCTGGCGAGAGGTAAATAAGGGCCTTATTATTTCAAGGTATCTTTATTTGGAGGAAATAAAAGCATTGGCTTTAGGTGCTTTGGGGTAAAGGCAATGATGAATTTTGTTGGAAATGTGTGGGTTTGGAACAGCCACAATCCCAGACTGGTTTGGGTGGGAAGGGACCTTAAAGTCCATCCAGTTCCAGGGCAGGGACACCTTCCACTATCCCAGGCTGCTCCAAGCCCCAAAGTCCAACCTGGCCTTGGACACTGCCAGGGATCCAGGGGCAGCCACAGCTGCTCTGGGCACCCTGTGCCAGGGCCTGCCCACCCTCCCAGGGAACAATTCCTGCCCAATATCCCATCCATCCCTGCCCTCTGGCAGTGGGAAGCCATTCCCTGTGTCCTGTCCTTCCACGCCTTGTCCATCTCCACCTTTCCTTTCTACTTCAGGCACTGGAAATCAGGTCACAAAAATTAGCTCGCCCAAAGCCAGGAGTGTGTTGTGTAAGGTGGGGGCGTCACACAGCGGCTTCTTTTCTCTCTTACCTTCCTCTGAAAGGCCTCAGGATGCTTGAGAATACTTTGTGTTTGCTGGGAAGGAATCTGAGGGTTCTAACAGTGTCTGGCTCTGGCCAGGAAACGCTTGGAAGTTGCACTGCTGGTGAAAGGGAGCGTTAGGCAGCTATTTCCCTGAAGTGTGATCTCAATTTGCCTAAAGTGCTCTTCTCTCTCTCTCTGCTGCTGGAAATGGTCATTATCTAAGGCAGTGTGAGCCCTCAGAGGTGTTTGAAACTTTGGTGTCCAGATATATTTTAGATCTCTTCATTCTCTTAAAGGCTCCATTTCCACGTGGACAGTTCTGCTGGGAAGTGTCTGCAGACCACACCTCATTAATTGGCCTAACTGCTTCTATTTTAACGGGGATCAGCAGTTCTGAGGGCAGGAGATCCCTTCCCTTCTCTTCTGAAATCCCACACAGCTCTCTGAAAGGAATAAAATAAAGTAGTAAGGCCAAAAAAATCTTGCCTCCTCAGCTGCACCAACATCTTCCTGTAGTGTTTTAGGAACAAAAGGGTGCTAACGCTTCCCACAGCTTCGATCCCCCTTTCCCCACTGCCTGTGGGGATGGTTTGGCAGGGTTTGGCCTCAGTTTGGGGCTCTGCAGAGCCACAGGTGTTTTAGAGGTGTGGGGTGGTTAATTGGGGTGTTTTCTGGGAGCTGTATCAGTTTGGCACATAGGAAAATAAAGGCACAGAAGGACATCTCCAGGCAATGTGTTTGGATCACTTCACAGTATCCCGGGATATCGTGTTTGGAGGCAGCTTTCCAAATGTTCAGGATCAGAAGGATGCTGATCTGTTGCAAGGAAGAAAAACATTAATGCAAAATGTCAGCTCAAAGTACTGTTTTATTCCATAAAAATAATCGGCAGAAGGGGCATTTTTGGGGGGGTAGCTTGGTTGTTCCGGCTGGCTATGGAGAAATGGAAAATTCCTGACTGTGGACATCCAGGAGTGGAGGGTGCAAGTGAAGTCCACAGGCTGCAATCAGAAGTGCTGCCCCAGGAGGGCTCTTCCTGCCCTGGAGATCTTGGGTGGGAAACTGAGGTAGCTTCAGTTTCCATCCCAAACCTTCTCCCAGCTGCTGGGGCTGCCATGCAGGACGTTCCCACAGGGTAATCTGGGAGCAGCTCTGAGCCCCCAGCAGCAGGAGTGGGGTAGGAAATGCTGAACAGCTTTAGCAATTACCAGTTCTGAATCAGCCAAGAAATGAGAGTTAACACCATCTATATTTCAAAAAGTACCAAGGGACCCTTAATGAGACATCAGGCTCTTCTCTCATCCTGCAAACAGCTCTCCCCAGCACTGCTGCTGCTTCCCAGCTGCCTCTTCCCAGCAGATTCAAAGGGAGAAATCCAATTTGCTGGGTTGCAAATGCCATCCCCTGCAAGAGCAGAGAGGTTTGTAAGGCACCACCTCTGAGATTTGTACCTGTGGAACTTTTGCTTTGGAGCGGCTGGTGTGGATAATAAATCAATCGATCAGTGGCAAAGACCAAAAAAGGCTGAATATCGGGCTGGTTGGGTTGATTGCAGTGTTCCCAAACATTTTGGAGGTGCTGGTTGAATCTGCTGGGTTTGGGATGTGCCTTTAATTCCCATTCAGCTTTGCAGCAACAGCCAATTCCCATTTCTTGCTCCTCTTCCCATCCTGACAGACAGGGCTGGATGTGATCCTGGGGCTTGCTCCCACAGGCAGCAGTGTTACTTCAGATTTTTATGGCACTTCAGCTAAAAGCTGATGGAAAACCACAAGGGAGAGACTCTCCCAGAGCACAAGTACCATTAAAATTGCATTTTCCACTCCTTTTTGTCCTGGCCTCTTCCAGCAGGGCTGGAGAGGCATCCCTGAGCCCTGCTGGAGGCTGCAGAAATCCAAACCCACTCCCAGGAGGATGTGTTCAGGTGCAATCACTCTCCTCTCCTTTCCTGTCACTTTGCCTCCATAATAATCTTTTTTTGTTGGATAGAACAGATGAGAGATTTTCACTCTGGCTTGTGCAGCTGAGGAGGTTCTGCCACAAACCAAGGGCAATTTTTGGTGCACTTGGCACCTGCCATGGGATCAAAATGAATCCATGATTTAATACACAACTCATCTCTGACATTCCCACTCTTTTTCACTATCTTTTTGTTGTTTGTGTGATTTCTGTGCATTGATCTTGTTGGTTCTTTGCTGGAAAAATATCTCCTCACAGGATGGGGACTGGGACTTGATCACCAAGCCCAGCAGGGTTCTAGGCAGGTTTTGCCCCTCAGTCATCATTAATTTCATGTTCAGTCAGAATTAAAGTGGAATTATAGAAAACCTTTGGATAAAAGCTGGAGTGTTTGCTTCCTCTAGCTGGCATTACAATAAAATAATGATTGAAAACAGGTAAATCCCCCTTGATAAATAGAATAAAACATGATCCATCCCCTTTGATTCACCTGCTCTTGCACATGGGCTTCAAATCAAAATCCTTTGTATTTGCAATTGCTTCCAGCAGTGATACAGGAATTTTGGAGGAATTCCAGCAAATTGGGATTATTTCAAAGGAGATTTCTGCATTTCTGCACTGTTGGTCTCACAGAACTGAGTCTGAAAACATCTCAAGCCTTTGAATCCATGGAGTGCCCAGGATGAGGTCTGCATGAACCCGTTGGATTCTTCATTGACTCCAACTCCATGCACTGATATTCCTGGAAAAAGGAGGAGCACCCCAGGAGCAATGCCTGGTGATTTTTGGGAATGTTTTCTCCGTAAAATATCTCAGAGAGCCAAGGATAATTGCCTAACACCACCTCCTAAAGAAGGGGGAAGCTGAAGTGTTCTTCACTGGCCTCTGGGACAAGCACTGAGCAAAATACTCCCAGCGTTGCAGAATTTACTGCCTCAAGTTCAAGGGAAGAGAAAAGTGCGTGTTCTGAGCCCTGGAGAAAGCTGAGGAAAGCTCTGGGTGTCCATGGGAAGGGCAGGTACAGCTCTGCCTGACAAGGAAGTTAAAGGGGAGATGCCTGCAAAGATCTGTAGAGGGATACTTGGGTGGTGCTGAGCCTCTGGGCTGGTGTTTAATACAAAAACAGGATGAAAATCATCACCAGAGGTGACTTTTACACACACTTGATGAAGATTTTTCCTTTCATTTCACTCCTGAAAGCTTCTCCATGAGGGTTTTATGCAGAATGACAGATCCTGTTTGGATTTACTATTTAGTACATGCTTAAATTAATAGCAGCCCAGCGACACAAGTTAATTACATTTTAAACCATTATTAATGTCCTCTAAAGAGAGACATCTCTGCATTAAATTCTGCTGCTTAACTGCTCCTTGGCTGGTGGAGATGGGCTCCAACAATGGATTTGGGATGCTTTAAATTGGAATTTTGTTGTTTCCTGTTGTTTTTTTTTCCAGTAACATCCAGTGGGTGTTTGGACTGCTCAGCTTTTAGCAGCCAAGGAATTTCTGCCATGATCTTTTGGGCCAAAATTTTTCGTTCAGATTTCCACCACTGGCTTTTCTTTCAAAAACAGTTTGTTCCCATCAGCATGTGATAAATAAGATAAGGAAGACCTGCCAGGTTTTAGCATCTTCTTCTATTTTCTGCTCAGAGGTGACTGATGCGCTTTTCCTTTCCTTATTTTTCCTCTTCTCTTCACTGTCCTGCAGTAAATTACTGTAATCCAATTTTGGGCTGTATTGAATCAGAGCCCTGTAAGGAACTGGGTAAGGCAGAGGAGGAGAGGAATACTTTGGGTTCCAAAGCTTATAAATCCCTGGGCAAAAAAAGATCCCTGAGCTCCAGTGAGGAATGGTTTTGTTGCTTTAACAGAGCAAAACTGCCTGGAAAACCATCCCAAAAAACAGCTCAAGGGAAGGGTTATTTTCAGGGAAATAGCCTGCTTGAAGTACTTCCTCACTCATTTCTTTCCAGGAAAAAAGAGGATTCCTCAGTGCTAAGGAAGTATCTAAACTTGTCTGCTCTTGGGAGCATCTCGGCCCTCACAAATGAGCCTCGGGAATTTCCTTGCTGCTGCTGCTGCAGCGTGTTCCTCACCTGGAGGCTTTAATATCTGCCATCTGTCACCATGCTTCGCTCAGATTTCCCTTAAATGAGGAGAAAAAGGCAGCCACCAAAAGGATCAGTGGCTTTTATTGTTATTAATCACATCTGTGGAGTCAAAAACAACAGAGGAGCTGCGCTGTGCAGGGGGAGCTGAGGAGAGAGCCTCGCACCGGGGAACAGCTGGTGGGAGAGGGAATGCGGGACTGGGAGAGGGAATGAGGGACTGGGAGAGGGATTGTGAGACTGGGAGAGGGAATGTGGGACTGGGAGAGGGAGTGTGGGACTGGGAGAGGGAGTGTGGGACTGGGAGAGGGAATGCGGGACTGGGAGAGGGAATGTGGGACTGGGAGAGGGAATGCGGGACTGGGAGAGGGAATGTGGGACTGGGGGAGGGAATGCGGGACTGGGAGAGGGAATGTGGGACTGGGAGAGGGAATGCGGGACTGGGAGAGGGAATGTGGGACTGGGAGAGGGAATGTGGGACTGGGAGAGGGAATACGGGACTGGGAGAGGGAGTGTGGGACTGGGAGAGGGAATGTGGGACTGGGAGAGGGAATGTGGGACTGGGAGAGGGAATGTGAGACTGGGAGAGGGAATGTGGGACTGGGAGAGGGAATGTGAGACTGGGAGAGGGAATGTGAGACTGGGAGAGGGAATGTGGGACTGGGAGAGGGAATGCAGGACTGACAGAGCGAATGCAGGACCTTTTTGTCACTTTGGGCACTGGATGATGTGTGAAGGCTGCATATTTTAGTGTTGGCCTGGCCTGCTCTGTCAGGGAAGGGATGGTGCAAAACAGGGACTCATCCCAACTCTTGGAAGCGACGCAGGACCTGTGGTGCCCATCACCCCCCACGTGTGTGTGAGCACACAGCGGTCTCAAGATCCTGGCACTTTGGACAGAGTGAGGAGAGGGTGTCTTAGATCCACTGCAAACTCCGGCCGGTGGATCTGATGTTTCCCAGGCAACCAGCACACGGTTCCGGCACTAAACAGCAACACACCTGCACCCTGCCCTCCTGGAGAGGCTGAAAACATGGGCAGGGAGCACGTGGGCTGTGTGAGAAATGGCGTGGCAGGAATAGTTTATGAGGCAGAGCTGGCTGGAGGTGGAGCAGTGATGTCCCTGTGCCGGGAGCACAGCGCCTGGAATGTCACCCGTGGGAGCCACAGGCCACCCAGCCCTGTCCTCGTGGGCATGAAACGCTCTGCTGAGTTGTTTTCATAGACTGTGTCTGGTATTTATATATATCTGGATATATTTAAGGTAAAGAGAATAATCTCAAGCAGTTGGAGGTAGGACAGATGGCAGTGGCTGCTTTCTCGGGTGGTGTTTCCTGGCGCTTCCAAAGTGGCCAATGCAGACCTTCGTCAGCAGCTTCTGCTCAGGGCACTGGCACGTGGGAGAGCTGTTGCTGTTCCCACAGCTTGGAATGGGACATTTCTCCATGGCTTTATTTCTCGTTGTCCGCTGGCTGAGTGAGTTTGGGGTGCTAAGAGTGGGCCCAGTGGTGTCATCTCTCCTTAAGTCCCTCAGGGTGTTCCTCCAGCTCTTCCCCATGTGGGTAGGAGAAGCCAGCTCTTGTCTTCCTCACAGGATCCCGGGATGAGGCTGAGGGAGCCCAGCGGGCACCCGGTGCCCCCTCCGTGCTCCAGCAGGGCCATCCCAGAGCCCAGGGCACAGCACTGTGCGCACACAGCTCTGCAGCAGCCGCAGGGAGGAGCCCCCCCAGGCCGTGTGGACAATGTGCTCAGGGCCGGGCAGCGCCCAGGGAAGAAGCTGTGCCTCCCGTGCCGGGGCAATCGCCGGGCTCAGGCCCTGCCCGTGGCTGCGGTGCCATTGCCGGGCCCCCGCGGCAGAGCCTGGGCCCTGCTGGGAGCCCTCCCTGCACACAGGGACACCCAGGGCTCGGGGCCCCTCTCGCCTGGGGCTCCTCTCCAGGCTGAACAGCCCCAGCTCCCTCAGCCTTTCCCGGGCACCCGCATGCTCCGGGCCCTTCCTCGGCTGCGCAGCCTCCGCTGGCCCGGCCCCTGTTCACTGGTGACACTGCATTCCTGCGGTAGCGTCGGATGTGGGAAATAGCTCCCTTGTTTTAAGGGTAACATTTCCTCTAGAAGTGAATTAAGCCTCATCTCCTGGGCAATTTATCTTTGTCACAGGGCAAGGTCCTGCCTTGAGGCCCTGCCCGGGCAGGTGATGAATCACTGCAGTCCCAGCAGCATCTCAGGGATGTTGGTGCCTTGCTCCGAGCCCTCCGCAGGAAATGGAGCACTCATTTATCCCTGGATTCTGACAGCTGGAAACCTGTGTGGCCTCTGCTCCCGCCGGCCGTGTTGAGGCCATACAGAGCTAAATGAAGTGACAAGGAAGGGGGACAGCCTGGCCACAGCAGGAAATGTCCTGAGGGTCGGTAGCACGGGGAAGCCATGAGTGCCAGAGCTGCGGCGTGACAGCGAGTGTCACAGCGCTGCTGGAACAGCTCAGGAGAGGCTGAGGGACACCTGCTAATATCCAGCTTGGAACCCCAGAATCCCTATTTGGGTTGGAAGGGATTTAAAGCTCATCCAGTGCCACCCCTGCCATGGGCAGGGAACTCAGGCTGCTCCAAGCCCCATCCAGCCTGGCGCTGGACACTTCAAGGGATCCAGGGGCAGCCATTGGGCACCCTGTGCCGGGGCCTCCTCGCCCTCATATGAGGAATTCCTTCCATATAGCTTACCTAAACCTGCCTTCCTTCAGCTTAAAGCCACTCCAGCTTTCTCCAAGCCCTGTCCTTCCTGGCTTTGGACACTTCCAGGGTTTGAGTTTGAAACCTCTCTGGGCAGCTTCTCAGGAGCATTGGCTTTTTTCTGCCAGCATTTCTGTTTCCCTGGAGAAAAGGCTTGCTCAGATCCACCTGGGAGGAGAAATGCTCCAGGAGAGATCCCAGAGGAAGTGGATCATGCAAGCACTTATTCCAGGAGGGGTTTTTATCTATTTATTCCTCCTGGAGAGCTCCAGTGAAATCTGCTGAGGGTAATGATTCCCGGGAGCACTAATGAAGGCCATCAGTGAGACATTGGGCTCTGTAACTGCTGCTTTTTGTCTGCCTGAGCTTGTGATTGGCAGCAGGGGGTGGATTGCCTTTAAACACATGATCGATCAACTTAAGCAGCCTCCTTGACAGCACCTTCATTATTTTTTCTCAGCCAGATCATTTTCTGTTATTAAAAAGAAGAGTAACAAGTGGGTTGGAAAACGTTTACTCATAGCTCCTCTTTTTGAGAGTTTCTGGTGTGGTTTTTGCCTTAAGCGGAAAATACTTGTGTTTTCTATGATTTGTTGGTTGGTGGTGTTTGATCCCTGTATTATCTTAGAATCCCAGAATGGTTTGGGTTGGAAGGGACCCATTCAGTGCCACCCCTGCCATGGGCAGGGACACCTTCCACTATCCCAGGCTGCTCCAAGCCCTGTCCAACCTGGCTTTGGGCATTTCCAGGTCAGGCTGGAGACTCTGAGATGATCTCTGATGTTTATTGGTGTCTGATATTTATTAGTCTGTTCTCCTACATTACTGAATCCATATTCCCTTTCCATGAATTTTCCCTAGGTTTCCTATGAGGCCACTTACCAAGTTCTGGGGCTGTAGCTCTGTGGGAAGGTGGAGGGTGGAGATTACCACCTGGGAGGTGCTGTCTGGCCCGGAGGAGGACAGGGATAAATGGGACTGAGAGGCACCAGAGCTGGTTTTCTTCATTTCCAAAGCGGGGGAATGCTTTGTTTGCAGAGGAATTGCACATGGGAGAGGGCAGGGCTGAGTTTTGGGGGTGATGCTGTTCTGAGGCTGGGGCCTTCGCTCTCCAGGTGTGCCCATCCGTCCCTGGGGTTTTCCCAAATGCAGGAGGGAGACAGGGCTGTGTTGGTCCCCCTGGCAAAGGCCAGGACAGTGGGAGGATTAGTCGTGGTCCTGTCAGTGTCGGGCAGCTGCTGTGCTGTGCAGTGGCTTTTTGGAAATGCAGAGGTCCCTGCCCACTCTCTCCTGCAAAGATTTCCCATTTCCTTCAGCCTCATCTGGTGGGGAATTAGCCTTGGGAGAAATTGAAGTAGCAGGTGAGTGATTTAGGGGAGAGATTTGAGGGGGGAGTGACTGGAAGAACGCAGGAACCAAAAGTGAAGCAAGGTGGTAACACAGCAGCAAAGTTTTTGTTTGCTTCGTTGAGCTTCTCCTTTTCCAGTTTTGCTTTAAGGATTCACTGGCATTTCCCTCACACATCCCTGGCTGGCTCTTGCCATCCTCCCCTGTGCTGTCTGGCAGGTGCTGGGACAGGTTTTCCTTTGGAAGGCTGCAGCCAGTGTCCCTCCAAAGCCTGTGGCTCCCTCGCAGTGTGTGATCTTGGCTCGCTCACATCCCTGAAAGCCTGGCTTGATGGAGCAGCCTGGATTGGCAGGTTTGTGTTCCCGGAGCTGAAGGGCGGCTATTGTGCTTTAAAAAGGCCTTTTGCAAATGCTCAGGACCCCGGTGCCAGCTGCAGAACTTGAACATCAGTTTCTAGGTAAATTATTTCTGCTTCCCGAGTCTTCCCAGCAGTCACTTGGCAGGCAATTAACCTGACAATGGGATATGGGAGAGATATGGCACAGGGGGTGAGAATTGGACACTGGGAAGATTTTTAAATTGCTTTGCAAACCAGCACCTTCCCCGTTCTCTGCTCTGCAGTGGCTGTTGTCATACAGCCAGGGGAGATGCAGATAGACTTGGAGGTACATCTCAGCTGTTTGAGCCCCACACTTTCAGCCAGAGGGTGCTGTGCCAATGTGCCAGCTCTCAGGGCTCCCCTGGAGAGCCCTTCCAGCTCCAGGCAGCTCGGGGCGGGTTGGATCCCCCCTACTCTGGGAGTGTGAAATGGTGGGTTTGGAAGAGCGGGAGGTTTGTCAGGCACACACCTGCTGTCCTGACCTGCCGCAGAGGACTTTGGAGCTGCAGCTCTGTTCTCCTTTGGAGAGGTGAGTCAGGGATGCTGGGACAGGCTCCGGGTGCTGCTGAGCCAGGGATCACCGGGGATCGGGACAGGAGCTGGGTAGAACCAGGTCTGATCATGGAATCATGGCATGGTTTGGGGTGGAAGGGATTTAAAGCTCACCACATTCCACCCCCTGCCATGGGCAGGGACACCTTCACCTATCCCAGGCTGCTCTGGGCACCCTGTGCCGGGGCCTGCCCACCCTCCCGGGGAACAATTCCTTCTCACATCTCCCCTGACCTGATCTCTTCAGTTTTATCCCATTATCCCAAGGTTCTGGGTTTTGTCTTTCCCTGTAGCATCCCTTTAAAGGAATGGGCCGAGCAGGGAGGGGTTTGTGCCCGCAGCACCCTCAGTCACAGCTGCCTCGAGGATCTCGTGCGTGGTGTTTGTTCCTTTGTGGGGTTGTTTTGAAGTCGAGGAGCTGACAAGGTCAGCAGATCCGGGGCTGGCAAACCTCTGATCCTGTTCTTGCATCCAGTCAAAAATCAGAGAGGCGACTTATCCTGAGGGATTTGGGTTGGAATCGGAATGTTTTCCTTGTGAGCCCCGCAGAAATGAAAGGTTTCTGACGAGGGAGGCTGGTTCCAGCTCAACTGAAGTTCAAAGCACTGAGTGGGAGTTGTGCCTACTGTGAGCCCTGTGGATACAGGATCCCTGCTTGTGCTTTGACAGCTCATTTCTTATATCCTAAAGGAATGTCACCCGCTTCCCAGGAACCCGTTTTGCCTAAGTTGGAACACCTGGAGTGGATATGACAGTGAATGGCAGAGTTGTAATAAGTTGTAAATGGCTTTTTGATGTGGGCACTGGAGAGCCTGTGCCAAAATGGCAAGAAATTTCCTGGCATGAGTTTGGGGGAAGACTGGAAGGGTTTCAAATCCTGCAGCTGTGTCCATCCTGGAAGTGTCCAAGGCCAGGTTGGACAGGGCTTGGAGCAGCGTGGGACAGTGGAAGGTGTCCCTGTCCATGGCAGGGGTGGCACTGGATGGGCTTTAAGATCCTTCCCACCCAAACTACACTGGGATCCTGGGATTCAATCAGCTTTTTGTCAGCTGGGTGGTGTGGCTGGAAAAAGGCTGTGTGATTCCCTGGGCTGTATCTGTGCGTGGTGCTGGTCCGTGCTGGAATTTTCCCCATACCAGTGATAGTAAAATGCAGTTTGGAATTTAAGGTTGTATTTCCCTGCTCCGTTTCCCTAAGCTCAAGGACAGAAATCATAATTCTATTTCTTTCTGTTGAGCCTGCCCTCTCTCCAACATGAGTTGCTGGGTGAAGCCCATCTGTATTTTGGTGCTTCTCCTGTGGCCAGCTTGAAATCCAAAGGTCATTCAGACACACTGAACATCACTTCAAGCATTTTGTTTGATGGAGTCGGGTTAAAATGTTTGATTTATCACAGCTGTATGGTGAAAAAAATCCTGAAAGGAGTTGCTGCTCTTGGCTTTGGCTGAGTCTTAAAAGACTGAGCCTTGGGTTTAAGGCTTGTGGTTTTAAGGACCTGGTTGATGGCAACCTTTGAAAAAGCTGCTGGGTGCTCTGCAGTAATAAAAGAAGACAGGAAATGAGTAATTTTCAGGTAATTAGAGGGCTGGTTTAAATTTCTTTTTGCTTTTCCCTGTGTTTTGAGGTTGGAGAACCCATTGCTGCCCAGAGATCTGGGTACCACTGACACAGGGTCTCTGTGAAGTGGCAGCAGCCACTGTCCCCTGAACACTCAGGAGTTCTTCAGCTGGGTGTAATTGCCTGTAATTAGCTGTGCTAAAATTAGTCAGGGCCAAAAAAAGCATTGTTTTTTGTCTTTCTGTGTCTACCTGTTACTTTCTAAAGCTGTGTGTTGGGTTTAAGCACAGCAATTAAAAGAGGAATCATTTAAATCTTTTGTTTGGTGAAGACGAAAATAAATCAAGGAAATGCTGCTGAGGTGCTGAGCTAAATCAGCATTTATTGCAATAAAGAAGTCCTTGTCTTGTTTGATAACTCATCAGTGCATCAACCACGAGGGAATTTAGCATTTTTACGTTCCACTCTTCAGAGCACAAGGAAAGGAGAGGTATTGTATGGGTTCCTTCCCACCAGCTTCATCCCTGGTCTCATTTCCAGGGTTTTACCCAAATACAGAGCAAATCCCTGTGGCTGGAGCTGGGATGAAGCTCTTGAAGTTGGGGCAGAACAGGGTTTTGCAGAGCCCAGGGAGGGATTCCCTGAGGAGTCAGGGACTGAGGAGCTGCAGACCTGGATTTCTGTGCTGTTGTACCCTCCCAGGAAATTTTTCTCTCTCCCTTTATTTATGGTCCCTGCCTCCCACACTGAGTTTTCTCTCCTCGCTGGTCTCATCAGTCTCTCAGAGTACAATTCATCCATCTCGTTTCAGGGGACGGCTTCTGTCTGTTAAAAAATACTTCTTTATTATTCCCCTGCAAGGGCAGCCATGCAGGTGCCCACATTTGTTTCCCACGTGCTTCCACGGGGTCCCTCACCACTTTAAATCCTGGGGAAAACTGGGAAAACTGGGTGTGAGAGAGCAGGGAAGCAGCTTGGCAGGGGATGGAAGAGTTTAAAGTCCCTTCAAACCCAAACCATTCTGGGATTCTGTGATTCAAGGAAAACTCTTGGTTCTTTTTAAGAGGGGAAATAAAAGACTTCCTAGGTCTGCATCTCCAGGTGCCGTGTTGGGATGTGCTTGGCTCCAAAATCAGCAATTTTGATCAGATTCCTTGAGCTCATTTCCCAGATGCCCTGAAGAGTGACAAACAGCCTTAGGAGAAGAAAAGCTTGGCTGGGTTTTATTGCAGACACTGCTTTTTTGCTTTTCCTCATGGGGCTGTTTGTCACCAGCCAAAGGAAGAAATGGCAGGGCTTGATTTGTGGGAGCCTCTTTGCCTGAATTCCCAGCGGTTTTATTACCTTGGAAAAGCAAGAGGATGGCGAGGCAGGTGAGAACATCCCTGCGTGGTGCAGGGAACGTCTCAGCCAGCCTGAGGCAGTTCCAGTGCTCACAAAATCCTTCAGGAGGATGAAAGATGTGCTCTTTAATTCCTGCTTGTGACCAGAGTGCTGGTTTGGAGTCTGAAAAACAACAATTCTTTGCCAGGCCAGGCTGGACAGGGCTTGTTGCAACCTGGGATAGGGGAAGGTGTCCCTGCCCATGGCAGGGGGTGGGATGAGGTGAGATTTAAAGTCCTTCCCAGCCCAAAATAATCCATGAGTCCATGATTCTTCAGCTCTAATGGGATTAGAAGCCACGGAAAGGTTCTGGGAGGTTTGGCCAAGATTTGGGTCTTCTGCTGTATTCTGTTCCTTCCGTATTTAGTAAACAATTTAAAAAATTCCTCTTGTACCCATGAATTACAGAGGACAGTCAGCCTTGTCATGCAGGGCTGTTAACTGGGAGCTGGGATTTGTGAGTTTTTGTTAATGTCCAGTTAACAAAATAAAGCAGAAATATCATTGTTTTAAATCAAAACTTCTCTCTTTTAATCATATTTTGGAAGAAATTTAGGTCAAATTTCTTAGCTAGGAAACAATCTGGGGTGCTCTTCAGTGGTCATTTGTGCTCTAAAGCGACAAAACCTTTCACAGCTGGGCTTGGAGGATGAAATTTTGGCATTGCAGTAGACGAAAATCCACCTCAGGCAGCAGAATAACAAAACAGCCATTAATGTGTGCTCCCCTTTAATGTATATCCTGGTATTTATTACAACATATGCTCTGCACGCGCAATATTTACTGAGCTGGCAGCTTCTCCAAATGGGGCTTTGGAAAATTCTCCAAACAGGAAAGCAACAAAAGCGAAAAACGTCTTTTAGCTGTCGTGTTGATTAAAACACACTTGATTGGCAAACAGAGGTAGGGTTTGCCAGGGAAAACCAGCCAGGCTCCGGAGGTTGGCGCTTCCTGCCAGCAAAGTGTAAAACTTGTGCTGCTGCTTTAGGAACAAGACAAAACATTCCCTCAGCTTTCAAAACGGCTTCAAGTTAGTATCAGCAAGTTTCCACACAAAGCTGAGACTGCCCCTGGATCCCTGGAGGTGTCCAAGGCCAGGTCGGACGCTGGGGCTTGGAGCAGCCTGGGATAGTGGAAGGTGTCCCTGACATGGCAGGGGTGGGACTGGACGAGCTTTGAGATCCCTTCCAACAAACCACTCCATGATTCTCTGGTCCCATTAACCCTCCTTCTTCTCTGGCCTGGTTTGTTGCGCTGAAAATCTTCATGGGGCTCATCCCAAGAGATCTGGAGATCTCTGTGGGGTATTAGAGCATCAGTGAAACCTGAATTGTTGGAGGCTGCTGCCCCTGGCTCCTCATTGCTGCCAAGGCAGCACTTGCTCACTTCAGTATTTCATGTGCTTCCCACTGGCAAACCCAGCAGGAATTCCAGCAATGGAAAAACAGTAAAATAACAAAATATGAGGGCTCAGGAATTTGTGTTTCATCTATAATCGTGCCAAACTGACCCCCCGGCAAAGGGCTGCCTACGCAGGAATTCCTGATTTCCATCTCCTGAAGGATGTGTTCAGCTCCAGCTCTGATTTTTTAAGAATCTGCTCACACAAACTGGGAAAGATGAACTGGCAATTGTGGCTGATAATGTGCCACTTAGATGTGGATTTGTTGCGTCACTTCACAGCCACCCCACCTTGGTTTTGACTTCTCTTTTTTTTTCTGTCAGGACGAGCCATTGCACAGACTTAGTGTTTGGTAGAAATTGAATTCCATGCTTTTTTCCTAAAATCATGATGATTCCAAATCATCAGCTGGAACGGGTGGAGCTCTTGGGGTTTGGGAATTGCTCTGTGGGAAACTCGTGTCTCCTATTGCCCCTCACACTTCCATGGGTTCTCCTCCTCGGGTAACTCCTGCCTTTCAGGCTCCATCACTGAAAACATTCCTTGTGGTGATGTTTTCTGTGTCTGGATTTGGCAGAACAGCGATTTTGCAAATCCCTTTCTCATCCTTTCTCATTTGGTGCTGTCACAGAGGTTCAAGTCTGTTTCCGACACACAGTTCTCATCCTTGTGACTGTGGTGGGAATTACATCTCCATAAAACCGGGGAAAAAACCTGGAGGAACAGCTCTGCAGCTCAGTACACCTGCAGCCCCTCACACCCGTTCCTCTGGCCGGGCAGTTTGTGCTGTGGTTTATTTGATGTGGTGGTGTTCAGTCAGGAATTCCATGTTCTTGGAGGTCTTCTTCTGTTGCATTGCACCCCTACAACTGAGTAAGTGTTTCCAGAGTAAGAAAAGAGTTTAAGTTACACCCCTAGAACTTTCAGAGAAGAAGAACCAGAAACCTCTGTGCTTCTCTTATCGTAATTAGCCCAGTGCCAGGACAAAAGCACCTGTTGGATCTTTAGCTGCCTCTCAAGGAATGTGGCTGTTTTCTTTTAAGCAATAAGCCAAAAATTCCTTCTAAATTGTTGAGTACATAGGAGAGAGCCCAAAGATTCTCGAAGCTTTTTCAGTGTGTCTTAGCAGGTGCAAGAGGCTTCCCTGCTCTGTGCACGGCTTTTATTCTTTTGTTTTGTACAGTTTGTTATTTTCTCTTTAATGAAACCTTTTTGCTTTTTCAAAACACCTCTAGTCGAGCCGTCCTGCTAATTAACCTTAAGCCATTTCTAGGAAGTTACTAGTTAACCCTCAGAGCTTGATACACCTTTGTGGGGCTCATAACACGCTGGCCTCATGCAGATTTGTATAATTTTCCAAACTCAATGGTGATTCCCTTGGAAAAATGAGGCACCGTCACTGTGTGGGCAGCGGTGGAAGGCACGGGGAAAGAAGGGCTCAAATGCAGCCACAGCTCTGTGTCAGTGGTGCTTTACTGCTGGCACTGGGCACGGTTCAAACCCAAACCCTACTCCAAACTCTTTTCTCTGGTCCTTTTTCCCCTCCTCAGGGCCCGAATCTCCCTCATATTTTGATACTTTCCTGGCTCAGCAGCCCCTGTGTGTAAATGCTCCCAGACAGCAGAGCCATTGCAGAGATCAACCTGCAGCCTAAACTTCGTTTTTTCCTGCTGTTCCTTCAATAGGGAAGCGCAAAACCTGTTGGCATCCTTTCCTTAAGAGCAGCTTTTAACCAGAAGCCAAATTCATGCTTTGATTTTCACCCCCCCACTATCAGCAGTGTTTTCTGTCCTGCAGTGCTGTAGTGTAGGATTAGCTGGGGGATCAGTGACTCCCTAAGTGCCAGGTGAATCACAGCAAATTGGAGTGTGCCTGAACAGCCACGTTCCAGCTCTGAGCAGGGCTTGCAGGGTGCTGCATTAACCTCTGAGTGGTGGAGGGCAGGCAGGAAAAACAGCTCCCTGTGTAGTCATGTGCTCTTTTTTCATTGCTGTTATTTCTCTCTGCTGCTGATAGGCTCTGTGAGTCAAAACACTTGGTTATCCTGATTACTCATTGATTATCCAAAGAGCTTGGCTCTGGGAGGTAAAGAATTTGGCACTGGTAGCCTTTAAAATGAGAGCTGGGTGTGTTTAGACCTATTACACTATGAGCAAGGGCTGTGCCCGAGGCCACAGAAAGGATCCCAAGCTCTCAAATTCATTCCTCTGGCTATATTTCTCCCAAAGTTTGTCTTGACTGGAAGCTGATGCACCTTCCACTATCCCAGGGTGCTCCAAGCCCCATCCAACCTGGCCCTGGGCACTTCCAGGGAAGGATTCATTCCCAACATTCCCAAATTTCTCTATGTCACCTGCTTTGGGGGCTGTCCTGAGTCCTCTGTTATGCTTCTGAGGAAGGGATTCCTTGTGTTTCCCAGATAATGGGATGGCAGTGCCACATTTGTAGCTGTTCCTGTTAAACTGTGGCTGTCTGGCTGTACTTGGATCTGCTGAGTTTGGGTGGACTTGGGACTGAGTTTTCCCTGCTCAATTGCCTGGGAAAAGTAAATGTTAAGTGCTCGTGCTCAATTAAAGCAGGACAACAAACTGTTAGCACAACGCTGTTAAAGTTCTCAAGTCAAACATAGATCCCTGGCTTTGGGCTCTGAGTGGCCTCACCTGCAGGAAAAACCTTCTCTGCCCTGTTGCTGCCTCTGGCCAGAGCTGAAATCCAGAATTCCTGTGTCCCAGTTTGACCCAAAATTCCACGTTTCAGGTTGGTTATAGTTTGGAATGCGAGTCCTGTGACTTGCCAGCAGGACAGTCCCCCACCAGCAGACCAGGCAGGGTGGGAGAGATGGCTTGGGATAGATCCAACAAGTCCATCCAGCTTTTCAATTTCTCTTCCCAAATCTCCCTGCCCACACAGTCCCAGCCCTCTGGGACTTGTTGCTTCCATCTACAGCTTTCAAACCTTTCCCATAGCCTGAGGGAGAATATCCTCATGGGGGCTTGTGGTGGTTTCAGGCAGATTTTGGGAGAAACCCTCCCACGGGGCCCCCCTCCCCTCCTCCAACCGGTTCGGGAAAAAAGATTTCCTCAGAGAGAAGTGGAAAAAACCTGTTTATTAAACAGGCAAAGCACTCCCAGCACAATACCCGATGACAAGAGCTCCGTGCTACTTACGGAGGGATAACAAACTTAAAGAAAGTCTCCTCTTGAAGATAGTCACTGTGCTCCACCGCTCCGTCTCTGCTGACGCTGGGAGAAAAGGAGATGTGCAGGGCTGATCTTGGTGGGGTGGGTCCCCTGTGGAGGCCCCTGGTGCTTCCCCAGGTCCTTAGTCCGGAGAGGTTGGAACAGTTCCGAGGAGAGGGCAAAAAAAGCAAAAAGGAAGGAAAAAAGGACAAAAAAAAGAAAAAGAAAAAAAAGGCAAAAAGCTTCAGCTATTCTACAGCGTCTAACTACGCTAGCACTAAACTAACTAACTGCCGGGGAAAAAACAACAGAGCTTCTTTCATCTTGCCGTGTTCCAACTCCCCCGCTTCAAGGTCACTCCAATGAGCAGAGTTTTCCTGGGGAAAAACAAACCGCGCTTGCCCTCCCCCCTGCACCCAACAGACGATTGGGGATACACAGTCACCCCAGGACAGGGCTGGACAGTGCTTAGCTCCTGCTTGGCCCTGAGCGGATCCATCACCCCCTTTCCATGTGGATTTGCCCCTCCTGAATGTGGAGTTTGGTTTCCAGTGGCTCCTCAGCTTCCATGAATTGAGTCGAATTGGTCCTTTTTGAATTTTTGGTGCCCAAAAGCTGCGATGTCCTCAAAATTTTAGACAGATTTAGGGGTTGTATGTCCAATCCATAAGTTAAATCTCTGGGATGAACCACACCAGAAATGAACCAAACCCCCAAAATTATGGACAGATTTTTGGGATGTTTGTTCAATCCGTGGGTTAAATCTCTGGGATGAGCCAGGCTGATAAAGGGACCCAAAAACTGAGAGAAAATGCAGGTTTGTTTTCCGAGGCAATTCCAGTAGGAAATGGGTTAAGCAAAAATCAGTGATAGGTTACAACTCTGCAGTGTTGTTCCAACAAATTCAGGTGCTCTGAAGAGCTGCTTGTGGAGAGGAAATGCAGGGACAAACTGTGAGTAAACAGGGTGTAAATAGTGAGTTAATGTGCTCCCCCCCTGTCAGCAGCTTCATAGCAATCCTCAGAAATGATCTGTAATAAATTGCTCTTAATTGGATCCTAAATGTATTGAAATCATCAGCCCTTGTTTGCTATTTTAAGTCATAAATTAGAAGTGTAACAGTGACCTTGATTCCATAACCCGTCTGTGCCCTTGGAGTTATGTGCTCAACACAAATAAAAGAAAAATCAGGGGGGTCTGGGATGAAATTGGGCTCCTCGGAATGCACTGCTGTTAACAAATCTTGGCTGAGCAGCTCCACAGTCAGGAGAGGTAAAACAATCCATGCCTGCTGCTGGGGAAATATTTGTTATTTCCCCCCTCACTGGGGTTCATGTTCCTGATGCTGATCGGGAGTTCGTAGCTCTTGTTCTGCAATGGAGTTTCAATTATTTCCGAATTCTGCTCCTGTCAGTGTGTGTGGGGGACATAAGAGACCATGGAGTTGGAGCAATTAATCCTCCGTTACTTCCTTTCCTACCAAAAGGCCCTGGAAAAGAGCAAATACTCGTAACAATATCTTCCCGGTTTGAAATTTTAATGCAAACTTACTTTTGTTATAAAACCTTCCCGACAACTGCCTGCTCGGCCTTTTGATCCCTCAGCTCTTGCCTCTTCTTCCCTGAAGTGGAATTTAAGGGATTGGATATATCCATTTTAATGGATTTAATTGCACAAAGGGAATTGCAGTTGTGAGAACAACGGAGTGTCCTGGTTTCAGAAGACAGATATCTGCTAAGGAAGGCAGGAGTCTCCCTCAGAATGGAGAATGTAAGCCTCCTCCCTCCGAATTATTAGAATTTTAAAATTAAGGGGCTCTCAGGCGAAGATATGGGAATAGGAGTAACAGTTCTTTACTAGGAAAATTAAAATAAAAACGTAGTAGTACAAAAAATCCAACCAAACAAAAAGAAAACACTGTCAGAGTCAGAATGCAGCCTGACACCCTGCTGGTCAGGGTGTTGGGAGCAGTCCATCAAGTCCTCCTGCAGTGACAGCTGTGGATCTGTTGAAGCAGTGATCCTGTAGAAGGGTGTAGTTTTCTCTGAAGGTCCAGTGGTGGTGAGATGGGTCTGATCTTCCTCTGGTAATCCAGTGTAAGCAGGCTGTGCTGGTGTTCTGAATCTCAGGTTTTATCCAGGTGGGAATGCTTGGCTCCTCCCCTGGGTGGAGCATCTCCCAATGGATGATGTAATTGTATCAGCCATGCAGTGAGCCTGGATGGCCCATGAACAGCAGAGATCCCCTGGAGGGAGGATGGGTGGTGGAAGGGATAAAGAACACTGCCTCACCTGGTTTGAACAGCTGGCAACAGAATACACACCCCTGGCCACATCCTGCACCAAAACCCAAGACACAGAGCCACTGGAATCCAAAGAGAGGCCTTTCTACCTTGCTGGGAAATAGGGATGGAGCAGGTGCATCAAATCAAGCACATTATGCCTTTATTTCACAACATTCCTGTTTTTCAAATTGCCCAGAAACACAATTATCCAGCTAAGGAAAATGTAAACAGTGGCATTTAATTTGGGTAGGCATATAGCGAACGCTTCAGATTTTTGCCTCTCATGCTTTTTAAGCCTTTAAAGGAGAACCTGGAAATGGGGATGTGGAATGGGGAAAGGATTTTTAGGTAGAGAGGGGAATTTATGGAGTTGTTGTGCCCAGTTACTTGTCTGCAAACAGGGGTGTTTAGGATATGCCCGATGTTAAGAGTCAGATAATTTCCCAATTTCCTGAGGCTGCTCCACTGCCCACCCCTGCTCTTTCCCAGCTCCACTTGTCTGGTGCTTTGGGCGCATCCAACACTTCCAAAGCAAAGCAAAGCAAATGGCAGAGCCTCAGGTGTCCTGAGGGGGAAGGAATCCTCGGAGATTCTCCCATCAATTCTCCCTCCCTGAGAGGGAAGAGGAGGAGAGAGACAGAAAAATGCTTTTTTTTGTGATCCAAGGTGAACTAAATAATGAAGATGGGCTGGGAGAGCTGGGGATGCTCATCTG